>NC_134573.1:156525185-156869352 GCF_050947875.1 Dermacentor variabilis
GACTTCTTCCTCGCTCTGGTGTTTTAAGGCGAAAGTCTTAGGTGGCTCATACCCCCGATGGCCTTGAAAAATACGCGTCGCCCTATCTAATGGGACAAAAGCTATCATCATCAGCAATGGTTCATACCCCCGTAAGCAAGCAAAATATGCAATGGCTCATCCGTCTAGTAGTGCAGAGGCTACAAGCACCCAGCAAAGTGAAGCGTACAATTCATGCATTCATTGGAATCGCGCATACAAGGTACAGAAACGCGGCGTCTAGTGGAATGGTACAAAAAAAAAAAACACACGTCACCTTATAAATGACTCACTAGCCCGTAAGCAAGCAAAAAAAAATTCCATGGTTCATACCCTCGTAAGGCTTACGTTACAAGCGCTCAGCAACGTGAAGCCAACAGTGCATACATTCATTGAAATCCCCCACGTTTCAATACCCTGCTGAGAGGATGCAACGTAAAGTCGAAGAGAAACGTCGTTGGCGCGAGTCTGACCCCACTATACGTGCGCGCGAACCCGCAGTTAAGCGTAGAAAACGAGCCGAAACCGAACTGCGAAAGCAGCAAGGCGACGATGCGAGACGGCGCATTACCAAGTGTGCAGCAGGCTTTAGCCTTCACGTGTTAGAGGAGTGTAACCTGCTGCATAACTTTCATATTCTGCAGCAGCAATTATAGAGAACAAATTTATTCATTAATTAAGCTTCCCTTATCCAGCATGTGCGGTCTTTCAAAAACAATGAAAACAACGTATAGATGTAGTTAAAAGCATTCTTTCTTGGTGAAGTTCAGCTCGATTTCCGTGACGGCAGTTAACATGAACAAGTGGTGTGCACCGGTAACGTTACTAGGCGTACCAAGACAACTTATGACCAAGACAATTGACCAGCTGCTGTAACTGTTAAAATTAAAGCTCGGTCAAAGACGAGCTAAAGTTTGTATTGTAGCGAGGCATCTGGCAACGTTTTCGTAATTCCATAAACTCTGTAAACTCTTGTACACTGGCATTGAAAACTGCACTGCGATGGCAAATAGCGCTTTAAGGCAGATAAGCCTCAATATACTTCATTGTTGTCAGTCAAGATACTTTTGTAGTAGTTGTAGTGGTTTTGCAGTGACTGCAGTATCAATTTCAATTATCACGATTCCTTCACCGATATCGCTTTTGCATGCGTCCCATCTCAGTCACGCCGTCCAGCAACCTCTAGTGTCTGTTTTATAATTCTTGAAAAAAAAAAGGATGAGACAATTAGGACAATTTCGTTGAAAATTTTCCGCGATGGAAACAAATCAATTTAATGGAGTGAGAAAAGTTGCCGCTGAGCGCGCATCCCGGCTAAGGTGTATACGTGCTTATATATATATATCAGAAAAACGATGCAACAGACACCCCGTCGCTTCGTAGTTTCGGGGAATCGCTCGCCACTAACGCTGCTTTGTGCGTCCATATCTATAAACCGACGGGCGTTTGTGGGAAGCCATTAGCGCGAACACTCGCCCTAGTTCATCCGTTGCCTTCCGCATTACCAGCTCGCTTGATGCCGGTCGAATTAGCGAAGCAAAATAATAACTCTAACAAAGATAGCGCTCGCGCAACACGCCTCCGATGAGCGGACGAGAAGTGTATTAAAGAATGGTGAATAATTTATGCACCCCGGATGATTTCCGGCCTCCGCCCGTCGCGCCTCTGACGGGGACGGCTACTTTCGAACAAAGTTGTTATCTTTTCGGCGAGCTCGCAGCTTCAGCGTCAGGTTTAAAAGAAATATAGAAAAATTAAACACAAGTTTTCAAGAGTTGCAAACTCTAGTCATATTTCGTGTGGCCTTGTTAAGACGGGGAAACTTCTAACAATTTTACTGTTTCCTTTCTGTGCGTGTAAGCTTTGCATGTATAAGACTAGTCGTGCAATGAAAAAAAAAATATAAAGGTGCTACAGGTTGGGAAGTGGAACGCCCTTTTCAGCGGTGTCAACAACAAGATGGCTTGAAATAATGAAACGAGTAAGTGCGCAGGTCATGAATAATCAACGTGACGCATTTGCATGCGCGTTGAATTACTGCGATCTACATCTACCTTCGTGCGCTGAAGTGTTTTAATATGTACAGTACTTTTTTTTATCATTGTTGGAGAGCGCGTATCGTTGACCATTGTTGATTAGAGAAATACTCCGAACAGCGCATGCGCACACGTATACGCACGCATGTATGTGCACGCACGCCTTGAATGAAGCGCAAACTAACTTATTGGTAGGCCTTTCGCATAGCGTGTCTGCGCAGCTTTCCAAATGTGCCTTCATACGGCAGTGCATGCAATCGAACTTCGAGTGAGTGGCTAAAAACAAGGTAAGCCTGTACAGAAACCTTTCATTTGGCTTTGATGGATGTGTGTTTTAGGTATTGCTTTAGATTGATTCAGCTTTGATCTACGCGCGTTTAATTAACGTTCGACAATGCGTGCTCGTGGCGCCATAACATTTCTCTGCCTCAGTCGCGGCTCGACTCGTGCCTATAGAGCGCTTCCTGCGTGCAGCAAGAGCACGTCTTTTCCGCATTGTTGCGCTCGAGTATTCGCAGCACTCGCGTTGCTGCAGTACACCTCGTATTTCGTAGCAGGTGCTCACATTAGCGTGCGTGAGCACGTGCTCAGAAACACTTCCTTCTCTCTCTTTTTCTTTCTTCTCTGCCAACGTGCCCCTTTCTCAGTGTAGGGTAGCAAATCAGCTTCAACCTGGATAGCCTCTCTGCCCTTATTTTTATTTTTCTCCGTCTCTGACGGGGAAGCGCAGCAGCCGTCCAGGGGACATTGAGGGGGCGTTCGTGTCGAAACATCAGCGCAGGCGCGTTTTTTTCTTTTTTCCTTTGTCAGAATGCTGTGGAATTGCAATACAAGCCACAACAGTCGGCATAGGGAGAACAGTATCGGCGTGATCGCGTTCTTGCCTGATGAACGAGTGACCAGTGGCAATCAAAAATTCGCTTTAGAAAGAGAGAAATCGTGTCGGAATTAGCATATTCAAGTACACATTCTGTCGCGATGCTAGGTCCAACCTAAACGCGCCTAAGATGCTCACTCCAGTGTCTTGGAAAGACATCGCCATGTGACGACGTAGACGTCGACATTGTTGCTATGTCGTTTTGCTGTCAAGCACCAGGTCGATGGCTTGCACGCGCTTTCTCCGATCCAGTGGTCGCGGAATGCAAGAACTTTCACATTTGAATTTGAACGTGAATTTTTATTCGGCAAAGTAAGGCCATACAAGAGCCACGCTGAGAAGCACCTGGATCCTTTAGCATCATGCTAGTATGGATCCACGCAAAAATAGTACCAATACATACATATACGTACCGGCTGGAGACACCTTTGCAAATCAGACTTGCAGATAGCCGCATATCAGATTAGTATGACAACACAAGAACTTCAACAACTAATACAGTTTTTTTCTAATAGCATTCAAGCACAAGAAAATAAACTTTATGTAGAAAAATAACGATTGAACGTTACAACTGGTAAGTGGGCTACCATTCCTGCATCAGGCATTTTCAGGCGTATCTGAAACATCAGGCATATTCTATTGATTAGGGTTTCGTTTTGTTAGAGAGTTTATAGTCTGCCGGGTTATCTTAAAGTTGATTGAATTTTTAACAATGAGTCGTGAATAGTACTGTTTCTTACGGGTACGGTCGACTTGCGTCACCTTCTTTCGGGCAACCAGCAATTTTTCTCCATAGTATGAGTTACCTTTACTTTGTTTACCTTTTATGTGCCATTAGTCATTTTTATTTTTTCAGTTGTACAATAGTGTTGGTCATCCACGAACAAATAGACTCAGGGTAACACCTTTTCTCGAGCATGAGCATATTACAACTTAATATGCCATATTGTTGGTGCGCATGCGTAAGGTCTAACGTAACATATTCATTTGCTAACAAGTGCTGTTTTAAAGCATGAAGATGTGTGTTGTAATAATTGCCGTTCGTTAGGTAGTGTTATCAGTACGGCAAAATGTAATGGCAGTACGATAGTGATCCGCAATTACACTGTCGTAGGCGTTGCACTCGTTGGTTCTTGTGTTGAAGTCGCGCAGTATATGGTCAATTGATGTTGATGAAGAAGTAGTGGCCCTGGTTGGATTTGTAATGACGCTATGAAATTCATTAGACCTAACAAGTGTAAGGTATTCACTTCTGTCATTTTTTAGGTGGTCACTGTTGAAGTCCCCACACATTATTGTTTTTGGGTTCAAGCTTTTCAAATAAATGAGCAGTGCGTCAAAACGATGCATAACATTTTGCCTGTTTTGGTCTCGGACACGATAGATGGCTACGATCGTTGTTTTTACTACAAGAAAGTCAGTCATGTACGTAAGAGTAAGAGAATTGAAGAACTAAATGACATTTGATATTGCTTTCGTGAATGGACCAATAGCACAGCATCGAGCTTGAGAGTTCTTAGGCAGAAGAAAGAATGAATAACCTGGGATACTCTAAACTTCTCCTGGTTTCAGCCAGGTTTCAGAAACAACTATATAATCGAATAGAAAATAATTAACGGCTACAAGAAGCGAAGCACGTCAATTTTATTGTGCAAAACTGCGCTGTATCATCGAATAACAAGAGTTACTGTTGCTGCTGTTTAGTTGTGACTGATACGCAGCCATGTCTGTGAAGTTAGCAGACTTAGATTTGGATAACTTAGATTTGGATAATATACTTAGGTTTGGCTGCATGGTATTAAACCTGAAATGGTAAAATCAATTTGAAACCCTGCACTTGTTTAACAACTGTCAAGTCCGGGGTGTTGCTTTAAGATGCGTTAAATCTAATGAATGAATGAATGAATGAATGACTGACCAAACGAGCGAACAAATCTATCTATCTATCTATCTATCTATCTATCTATCTATCTATCTATCTATCTATCTATCTATCTATCTATCTATCTATCTATCTATCTATCTATCTATCTATCTATCTATCTATCTATCTATCTATCTATCTATCTATCTATCTATCTATCTATCTATCTATCTATCTATCTATCTATCTATCTATCTATCTATCTATCTATCTATCTATCTATCTATCTATCTATCTATCTATCTATCTATCTATCTATCTATCTATCTATCTATCTATCTATCTATCTATCTATCTATCTATCTATCTATCTATCTATCTATCTATCTATCTATCTATCTATCTATCTATCTATCTATCTATCTATCTATCTATCTATCTATCTATCTATCTATCTATCTATCTATCTATCTATCTATCTATCTATCTATCTATCTATCTATCTATCTATCTATCTATCTATCTATCTATCTATCTATCTATCTATCTATCTATCTATCTATCTATCTATCTATCTATCTATCTATCTATCTATCTATCTATCTATCTATCTATCTATCTATCTATCTATCTATCTATCTATCTATCTATCTATCTATCTATCTATCTATCTATCTATCTATCTATCTATCTATCTATCTATCTATCTATCTATCTATCTATCTATCTATGATGCCTTTTACTCCATGCCATTATAAGGAGAGGTCAACGTCTATACTGAACACAAGCATCTACCACATGAAAAGTGACTTTTCAAATGAAAGGATGAATGCAGGGTCTTATGAGAGCGAGAGGATACGGCACGATGAAGTGAATGGCGTGGGCCATGCTTAAAGGGAACGTCGCGCTTTAATAAGGAGCGTCGTGCCAATTGCTCAGGCGACGTCAGACAGCACATTGATAGAGGCAACGTTTTCGGCTGTCCGGCGTATGGTGGTTGCTGGTTCCGCAACGTTAACAAAAGGCGGCGCGTCTGTCTTCCGAGGAATCGTGCTAGAGGTAGACAGAGTAGGAAAAAAGGAGGAAGGCAGGGACGTTAACTGCACTTTGTGCAGTTTGCTATACCCTATGCGTGGAGAAGCGGATGGGGGAGTAAAGAAATAGAGACAGCGGACGCGTGAGTCTGGCTCATTTACACACAGTAAGCAAAGGGCTACTTGCTTGTCACATCGCGCTAGAATTCTTGCTGAGCGGAGTAGCTAGTATGTTGTTTCGTTTAACAGATATTTGGGATAAGTTCGGTTCAACCGACAGTTTACGGTACTTGAGCTATAACCGGCGCCCCCAAGCGAATCAAAGATCCAGTAGCGACTGTATGTGTCTGGCCAAATCTCACGATAAACGTACGCGCTGCGCTCTCGGTTTCTATCAATGCTGAACGTGAAATTCTTTCACTTTCCCCGTTGAGCTCTTTGGCACAATCAAACTCTGGTACTAGTGTCTACGGTACCTGCTTGGTGTTTCGTCCAACACGGTAACGATAACAAATACGTAGATTTGAGTAAACTTCACCGCCGTTCTTTTTGCATTGCGATCTTACAAGTTGATCGTTTTCAACAAAGTTTGCCTTACAAGTCCAACAATTCGATATGTATGTGCATGCGCGCATATACTTATGGCCTTGACCGTGTTTAGAAAGCTATAGGTGCTTGGAAATTTGAAAAGACAAAGAAGAACTCACCCACGTAGAGCTCTCCCACGGCCTGTAAGCTCGCTACTTCCCAGATACATGTCTTGGCTAAATCCACCGGCTCTCGCGACCGAAGTAACCGGGTTTTGGATTCTCCCGTAATCTGCACTAATGAAGCGAGTCTCTCGAACTAGCTTTAGCCCTTGACACTCATCCCTTCTCCTCTTCTCGTAGCAGGCTTATACGACCAGGTGGCTCAACAAACGTCGGCTAATCAACGTGCCTGGAAAGTTCAGCTGACGCGGATGCTTCGCATGTCGATCCGCTTGCACAAGCAGACACTAGAGGCAGGCACCAGGCGACAGGCTTCGTTTTCAGCAAGGCAACTTCTTGCGCGCCGAGCTGATGGCAAGCCTGAATAACTGCTACGAAACAACTCTAACTAAAGCAATAACTTTAAAGAGAAGGCCCGCGACCTCATTACACAAACTGCAGACTACTGTTGTAAGCCTGAACGCTCGTGTCGCTTAATTTGCCGAGAGAATGCAACAACACCGGTGCCCTGCCTTGCTCTGACTTTTGTCGTTCACCCGTCCTGTTTTGTTTTCCTTTATAAGTTTAAGCCTCTTTACAGCTGTACCAAAGGAATTTGATTCAGTAGAGATGCTAGCAGTCGTGGGGGCATTGTGTAATCAAGGAGTACAATATCTACAGAGACTATACGGCTACCTTAATTCTCCACAAGAAAAGGGGAAAAATACCTACCAAGAAAGCGATCAGGCAAGGAGACGCAATCTCTCCAATGCTATTGAAAAAAATTCTGGCGTTTGACGTACCAGAATCACGATATGATTATGAGGCACGCCCTAGTGCGAGACACCATAATAATTTTGACCACCTCGACACGCATAGAAACTGTGCAGGAAGCAGCTATAGCGTTAGCCATAGCACAAACCGACGCATACTCTATAATCAGCGACTCCCAAACGCCAGTACGCAACTTCGCTAACAGCCGGATCTCACCTGAGGCGCTAAACATACTCAGAAAAGGCAAAGCAACAAGGTAAGACAGATTCGTCCAAATCCTATGTATACCAGCCCGCAACCCCGACTCAACGGGAGAGGACAACCCTAACGCGGTGGCACACAACGTAGCTCGAAGACTCACTTTCCTAGCTGCGACGAACGTAGACCCCTCGACAGGGCTTTCCGAAGTATGGGAATGGGAAAACAGAATGACCACGTTCAACGACATCACCAACCATTACAAGGTGCAAAGATGCACCTAACCACCACCCCATCCACAACTCAGTAGATCACAAGCTGTCCAGTGGGGACAACTACAAACTAAATTATACAGGAGTCCGATACTAAGGCACGCTGTTTATCCAGACATATGCACAACAGATACATGCAAAGTATGTGGCTCCACAGCCACGCTAAAACACATACTATGGGAATGCCAGGGACTAATACACGACAATGAGGGCGAGACCTCCATTGACAGCCTCCGCGCGCGATGGCCGGCCGCGCTGCTCAGCTCGAACCTGGAAGACCAACTCTGGGCCAAGGAAGGCGCCGGAAAGCAAGAACACTTGGCCGTAACCTCGGCGTGTGCCCCAGCCCACTAACCCGCAGGACGCGTATCGTTCTTATTCGATATAAAGTTTTCTCGCACATTCACCTCCGGTTCTTTAACGTGCACCGAATATGTGGTGCAGTGACGTGCTTGCATTTCAACTCCATTGAAATGCTAACTCCACGACCAGAAATTGATCCAGCGCTCACAGGCTTGGCTGCGCAACGCCAAAGCCACTACGCCACGATGGCGCGTAATTCTATTCCCTGCGTGCTAAGAACTGTTCTAGCTATTAGACCAGGAAGGCGTAGGAGTGAGGATCAATGGCGAATATCTGAACAATCTCCGGTTCGCCGACGACATTGTCCTGTTCAGCAACAGTGGGGATGAATTGCAACAAATGATTGAGGACCATAACCGAGAAAGTGTAAGAGTAGGGTGGAAGATTAATATGCAGAGAACAATGTTAATGTCCAATAGCCTGGCAAGAAAACAAGAATTCGTGATTGGCAGTAAGCTCCTAAAATCTGTGTAGGCGTACGTTTATTTGGATGAACTACTCACAATTACTGTGATTACGGGAAAGAAAGTTATAAAAGAATACAAATGGGTTGGAGTGCGTATGGCAGGCATTACCAAATCATGACCGGAAGCTTACCCCTATCGCTGAAACAGAAAGTCTACAAATATTACATTCGACCGGTATTAACATGTGGGACAGAAACTTGGACGTTAACAAAAAAGCTTGGGAACAAGTGAGGGACCGCGCCACGAACGATGGAAGGAGCAACGTTTGGTGTGACAGGAAGAAAGCGGTGTGGCTCAGAGAGCAGACGGGGGTCGCCGATATTCTAGTTGACATTAAGAGGGAAATAATGGAGCCGGTAGTCCATGTAATGTGCATGGGCAGATAACAGACGGTTTATTGGAGTTAATTGGTGCCAAAGGAAGGGAGGCGCTGTCGAGGACGGCAAAGAAAAGTTAGGTGGGGGGACGAAATTAGGGAATTTGCAGGCACACCTTGGAATCAGCTAGCGCAAGACTTGGAGATCCCTAGGGGAGGCCTTCGTCCTGAAGTCGATACACACACACAATAAAAAGAACAGCAGGACCCCTTTCACGATAGATGTCGACGTTATTATGATTGACATTGAGGCAATGCATCTGCTCATCCTATTAGAATCGCCGAAACGCATCATGTACGAGGCATGTGTGTAGCCGCACTGCTCTCTCGCGCATCCCTCCGGACATGCCGCGCCATCTAGCATCGCGGCAGTGAAGTCTCCGAGGGGAGCATGTGGGAATATATATTGAAACAAGATTGCCAGAATATCTATGTGACGCGGGTTCGGCTTCGTCCAGCTTCGGACAATATTCGCTATTGAAGAGTGGCACATATCCCGTAACCCAAGTTTCTGTCAAAGAGATTCGTTGAAGTGCTGCATATATCATGTTATACGCACAGCTACTGAATCAAGTCGACGTGAAAGGCGTCCATTGGAGAGCAGCGCATACTTTGCGGCACTTGACCAGGGACCCAAGTTGTAAAGAGGTTCATTCAAGAACGGCACATAACCAATGTCCCAAATTGATGTCAGAAAGGTTAACTGAAGTGTTGCACGTATTTAGTTCCGCATACATAGTACCTAAGCTGGGGTGAAAGAGGTTCATTGAAGAGCGGCACATACCTACTGGCACATACCCAGTGACCTAGGTTGGCCTTACTATCGTTGTAGAGCAGCAGGTGCGACATGGCAAATGCCAAGGTTTCTAAGCTGGCATCAAAGACGTTCATTGAACAGAGGGCACACACCCAAAGCAAGATACCCAGTCAGCCAAGTTATTACAGCGAAGCTGTATATGGCTAGGGTTCCGTGCATTTTTGTTCTTCGTGAACAAAAACTATCATCATGAATGGCTCATAGCCCGTAAGCATTCATGCTCCCGTAAGCAAGCAAAATATGCAATGGCTCATAGCCCCGTGAGGCAGAGGCTACAAGCACTCAGCAAAGTGAAGCGAACAGTGCTTCAATTCATTCCAATTACGCATACAACATACAGAACAGCATGTCGAAACATGTCGTCATCAATGGCTCACACGCCCGTGAGCAATGGCTCATAGCCCCGTAAGCAAGCAAAAACGTGCCATGACTCATAGTCCCGTAAGGTTCATGGCTACTCACTTTGCGTGAATTAGCTGCGATAACACTAACCCTGTTGTAGTTGTCGGTGATTTCAACGTGTATGTGTCGGTACCGAAAGGGGAGTGGTTTACGCGTTCCGTATTGCCATTCGGCCCAACCGACCACGCAGCGGCGTACGTGCAGTGATTTGAGATTATCAAGGAATGTGAATGCAGTTGGGAGTGAAATAATGACCATCGATCAAGACAATAAAGGAGTTTGCGTAGCTTTCGTCACGATGACCACCCATCAAGACAATAAATGAGTTCGTGCCTTTGTTCGAAATTATGTGTCACCCTACGGATCGTGTGCTGAACAGCTTCACTGGTATACCACCTTCACAGAGCGGAATGTCTCGTGATATTGGTCCGAAGGTTGGTTTAAATCCTTGCTTGTTCCATCAACATATCAGCCCGATGCGGTACAGTCATTAGACTTCGAACTACCCACTTCAGTGACCCATGTTGGCAGAATAGATAGATAGATAGATAGATAGATAGATAGATAGATAGATAGATAGATAGATAGATAGATAGATAGATAGATAGATAGATAGATAGATAGATAGATAGATAGATAGATAGATAGATAGATAGATAGATAGATAGATAGATAGATAGATAGATAGATAGATAGATAGATAGATAGATAGATAGATAGATAGATAGATAGATAGATAGATAGATAGATAGATAGATAGATAGATAGATAGATAGATAGATAGATAGATAGATAGATAGATAGATAGATAGATAGATAGATAGATAGATAGATAGATAGATAGATAGATAGATAGATAGATAGATAGATAGATAGATAGATAGATAGATAGATAGATAGATAGATAGATGTTCGCTTTTATCTCATTCAGAAGGTACTTGACTACTGACACATGCCATTGTCTGCGAGGTATTGTCGGACTCAAGACGCTTTAGCCTCCTCATACCCTACAAAATTCTGGTGACACACCTTTTAATATAATTTCTTACTGTGAATCGGCCAGTTACGATTCCGAAATACTTGCTTGATCACGTGCTCAGAAGGTCCATTGATGTAGTTGGTTCAGCTGAAAGCATACTTTGTTATCCTAAACACATAGATACAGGTTCGACACCACGTAGTCATTGCTCGCCTTCACTTTTCATCCTTGACTGTCGCGTTACATGGTGACGTTTTATTTTTAATGCACATTATATTTTCGCCATTGGCGATGATTCAGCAGTACACTACACGCGGAGTAAGATCTCGTTTCTGTAACCAATGCCAATAAAATTCTTACACGTTTGACGTACGTCGCCTACATCTAGCTTTATGCTGCACCATATTTCAACCTATAATTCCTGGCTTTACTTTGAAAATGGAGAAAGCTATTGTCGACGGGGGCGGATACAAGGTCTGAAGAGGTTCGAAAAGTACGGCTTGTCCGATAACCTGTGCCTAGGTCCGCGGTTTTTTTCTTCTTTATTTTTTTTTCCAAATGGAGGGCTTCCTTAAGGGTGTACGAACGTGGCAAGTCAGAGTACAGCTTAGCGTAGGGACGAGGGAATGCGGGGGCGAGTTATTCGCCGTCTTTGGGACCCATGCCCTCGCAGCATGCATCGGCCACCGCGTTCCCAGCACCCACGATCGCGGCGACCGCGCGCGGAGCGAATGATCGCAAAACAATGCTCTCCGCTCCGGGGCCTCATGAAATATCGAACAGCTCTGGCTTGGAACGGCTGGTGGGAGAAAGGAAGACTATGTAAGGGGCGTCCTCGGCTCTGGCGTCGCCAGCTGTGCAGGACGTCGATTTCAGGGGGCAGTGCTTCGCTATCTTCCCGTTCAACCATCGTGTGGGCGCAGTGAGGTTCGCAACGACCGTAGCTTTAATATTTTCGTTTCCTCCTCTCTTTCACTCTTTCTCTCCGCGCTTAAGCGTGGCGCGGCGGCGTGATTTACACTTCCCTGCAGCGCATTTGACGTCTGGAAAGGCTCCTTGTCCGTTCACGAATATCAACATCGACGCAAATAAATTTGTTGTTGTTGGTTGTTGTTCCCTCAAAACTTGCTAAATTTTGCGTTCCGAGAGACGAGGATGGTGATTCTTAACTTGTCATGTTACCCACTGCGAAAGATAAGCCATGAACCAGGCGGCAGGGAGTTACATAAAAACAAGAAATGCTATCAGTAAGAAAAAAAAAGAGTTAAAGAAAGAGAAATAACTTCAGCACCGCAAAACTGATACTTAGCTTTCAATAACTATCTTCACTCTCCATGCAGGTTGTGTAACACATTTAGAACTTTGGGTCGTGTGATGCTTGTGCACTGTAGGTGTGCTTAAGTGCGAGTTTTGAGCAAGTGGGTGGCAAGGATATTTTTGTTGAATACGTGTCTAGGCGCGGTGAAAAAGATCGCTTTTCACAAGTCTCTTGAAATTCGCAAAGTAAAAGCGTTGCTAGGTATATATAAATAAAGAAAAGGTACCTATATTGTTGCTTCCGTCGTTCAACAGCTTACGTTCCGTAACGACTATAGATGACAGAAGAAAGAGAAAAAAAGACAAGGACCAGTGCACACGAAAATTATTCCAAAGGGGCTGCAGGGTGGATATTTCGTCATCGTTTATTTTATTTTCTACGTATCATTCTACACCTATACAGTTACGGGCACCTGATCATTACTTTTGTGTGTTCACGTCATTACCCATTCAAATTCACATTTATCACATATGCAGGGGCCGATAGAGAAATGACGAGGGGAGAACCTAGACTGGTATAATGTAAAGCTTCTTACCGGTTGGTTCCTGTTGTCACCCACTGCTCACGTCTGGCGCCCCGTAGTGTAGTATGGGGAGTGCGCTGCTCGCACCATTAACAACGCACGAAAAAGCAATTGGGAGTAGTGCTTTACTGCATGAAGAAAATTCGAATAGCTTCGCCACGTCATCGCGGCTCTAATGGAGTGGATTTCAACGTACAGCTTGTCTACCAATGCTGGACAAACACGA
The DNA here is from genome assembly GCF_050947875.1 of Dermacentor variabilis. Classification (NCBI taxonomy): domain Eukaryota; kingdom Metazoa; phylum Arthropoda; class Arachnida; order Ixodida; family Ixodidae; genus Dermacentor; species Dermacentor variabilis. Next base: position 156,538,419 of record NC_134573.1, read on the forward strand.
TCCACTTCAGGAATTTTACCGATCCTCGGCAACTCGAAGTCACAGTTTGTATTGTTGCTCGACATCTTCCCTGGCCAGTTCTCTTAGAGCTGGTACGTAGCCGGGAGAAGAAAAAAATAAGATTGTTGATTGTTACATCAGCGTACTTACATCTTGCTAGCTTGCCTGCTGTTGAACTACGTCTTCTAACGTCGCGCCCGTGTTTTTAAAGAGCAGGTCGTCCTTCCAACCATTCTCCTCACCACTGGCGACACGATGCTTGCCGTAATTACCGGTGCCACACACACACACACCTGCCTCTCCGATGCAAATGTAAAAGGGCAAAAAAAAAAGAGAATAAAATGTTAAAAAGAAATCCGTGGAGTAGCGTTTCAACACCAAATCGTTTCAAATCTAATTCAAGGGGAGGGGCCGCTCCACTCGTTACGACAGCGCCGACGCGTTTCGAGACACGAAAATCGGCGCGCCCCCTGGTGTCACCGTCGACACACACACACGCACACTGAGCGCGGCGCTGAGCTTTCCTGTCGACAGAAAAGGGAGCGTTAGAAAGCCGCGCCGCTGCTTGGCTGTCTTTTGTCGACATCGTCGGGGAACGAACGTCAGCGAGCCGCGGCCGGGCGTTCGCGCAAGCAATGTGTCAAAGTGTATTTCAGGTGTCGGCGCAGCGCAATAGCTCTCGCCGTCCCACTCCTTCTCGCTGTGTGCTTGTCCCGTAGTGCGAGAGCCAGCTTCTCCCGCACTTCCATATGTCCCTCCCCTCTGTGGCGCCCTCTTTGTTCCAGCGAGAGCGGCGAGCTGTACACTTTGCGGCACAAAGAGCGGCCGTAGCTGCTGCGACAACAGATGTCAGTAATGGAGCAATTTTCGTCGGCCCTTTCTCTCCGTTCCTCCAGTTTCCCTATTTTGTGCGTGCCTGTGTGTGTGTGTGTTTATTTACTTTCCGGCTCCGCTATTGCCAGCACTATGTTCGCTACGGTGGCCGGTGCACCGAAGAAAACTAGCTGTCTTTTCCAGTGCATGGAATTGTAGCAGTTGTCCGCATACAGTCGGTGTTCGTAGCTGGTAGCTCGGGTGGCGACGCTCTGTCTAGTTGTCCCTCGTACAGAGAACCGCGCCGCGAGCTCAAAGGCGCGGCCGTTCGCCGTAATCTGTTGTGAGCTCAACAAGGCCAGTCCGTTTAATGGCCGGGAAAATAAAGCCGTGCGAGATAACCAAAAGTAGAAAATGAAAGGAAAGAGGTATGGAATCGAGGGGGACGGGGAGAGGGTAGACGGTGAGAGAAAAAGAAGTGAATTGTTTGGTTATCGGAGCGCCTGTACCCCTTATTATGTTACTGCTGTTTGCCACCGCTGCAAGCGCGTCGTTGATGGTTTGCTGCGCTGTACTAATAATACCTAAGTGGCAATTAAATGTGCACGGTGTTTCGCGTGACCCGAGCCAAACGTTAAAAATATGCGAATGCCACATAGCTGAACCGAACCAAGATAACGCTGCTTGCTGTCGCATGGAGACACTCAGATTATCTTTTTCTCGCATTCCGCCTAATTACCTAATTAGTCTTAATTAATACAATCTACTTCTCAATTCTTATAGCTAGATGAAAAGTGTCAACGAGAAAACTGTAGAGCAACATAAAAAAAATTCCAGATACAGCTTTCTGTTGCTTAATACGTGCTACATAAAACTATCTTTCCGGTAACTGACGCCATAACGCTGGATGCACACGGACAAGAAAGACGACAGGACGCATCTTGTCCGTTTGAATCCAGCGCTATGACCTCATTTACTGCGACGAACCAGCTATAGCCCAAAAACCTGAACTCCGGAATTTCACGTCTTTCGGAGCGCGAAAGAAGCTCGCGGATACACTCAAAATGCCTCGAACGGCCATTCGTGCGGCAATATTGCGTGTATTCGCGGGCTTCTTTCGTGCTCGGAAAGACACTTTTATGTAGCTCGTACGTATTGAGCAACAAAAAGCTTTATCAGGATTTTTTCATGTTGCCCTAAAGTTTTCTCATTGACACTTTTCATCTAATTGTAATATTTGAGACGTTGATTAATAAATTAAGAATAAATATATAACCAGGCGGAATGCAAAAAATTATCTGAATATCTCCAAGCGAGGCCAAACATTACATTATTTCGGCCCAGCTGCATGGCATTCGCATACTTTTAAGGTTCGGCTCAAGTGAAACACCCTGTTAAGTGGTTCGTATGAGTGTACCTCTTTAGTTTCGCTGCAGCGCTGCTCCTTGAAGAAATAGCAGTTTCGCTCGAAAGGCCAAGCATTGATAGTGATGGCAAAATGTTAGACAACTACACGAAGTAAGGTTCGCAGTTTTGTTCGTCGAATATATACATATATATATAAAGAGAGAGATGCAAATGAGAGAAAGGCAGGGAGGTTAACTAGAGCTAAAACCAGAGTTCGTCGAATAAATTGTCGTAAACATTCTTTTACTAAATAAATTGACAGGCGTGGTGTCACGAGTGCAAAGGCGAACATGAACAGATCACCCTCGATGACCGCGAACACTTGCTGTCACAATGCTGGCAGGGTGAAGAGCGCCGGCAGTTGGATGGAAACGCTATTTGCTGCCTCTCGCTTCGCCGCGTCCAGGAAACTTGAGATTACGGGACCTCCAACCCTAAGCGTGCGGAAACACAGCTCGCAATAATAAACCATCAGCCATCTCGGGTCGCCGTTAACTTCTGCACCCACCACAGATTACATCCGAATCAAGGCGCGTCAGCGGCGTCTGCACGCAGCCGCGCGTAGGACCGCACGCATTCATGGCCGGGTACGGCGTATTTACAATTGCCAGTAGGTACAGCGGGGCGTGGCACTAGCGGAGACGCCGGACGTTCGCGCGCATGCGCGAGTAAGAGCCGGTGTGAGAGAGGAAATGTGGGGACTTTCTGCTCCTTGAATATATGACTCTGCCTAGGCACTACGGAGGAGTTTCGTAGCGCGTGTTGTATGCGTTTGTCCCTGTAGGCTTGGCGTTAGAATTCTCGAGGCGTGGTAGTGCAGAAAACTTAACGTCGCAAGTTGACGGCTGGACGTAATTATATTTATTCAATCGTGTTCTTACTAATTGAAACAACGTAATAATATTTTGCGTTATTGGCGGCGCCTCCAGGACACCAAAGCGGCAACGGGGACACCAAAGCTAGAACCCGCACTGGTCCGTGGGTTGGGGCTCGCCGAGGCCTGCGCATGCCAGGGTTGTATAAGATCAGCGGACCGCAATAGCGGACAGTCAATTTTTTATGCGGACACCCCCTGGCACGCTTCGGCCTCCGCGGCCCCAACACACGGGCCGCCCTGCTTCCAGCTTTGATCCCCCTGCTGCCCCTTGGGTGCCCTAGAGATCCTGCGCCGCCTTCTTTATTATAACCTCAGGTGCTCCCTTGAGGCCTCCGTCTGTCGGTTACATGCGCCCTCCTGGAGCAGCGCTTGTAAAAAATTCAATTTATTGTCGCGACGAAAAAAGCGACCAGCGACTTATACAACACCAGTGAGAACCTTGCCCCTTCAAACACAGCGATCACCAACTGTGGCGTTCGTGCCCACTGCATCACCGCGCGGGCAGCCAGCGGCGGAGCATAAACAAACTCGACCGCACTCCGCAATGCCGGTATGTCTAGGGGACAAGCGCATACAACACGCGCTAAGAAACCTGCTCCGTAGTGCCTAGGCAGAGTCACATATTCAAGGAGCAAAGGACCTGACATTTTCTCTCTCGCACCCGCTGTTACTCGCGCCTGCGCAAAAACGTCGAGCGTCGCGAGAAACGCCCCGCCCCGCTGTACCTGCTTATCAATTGTAGAAATGCGGCCGAGTATGAGGAGGAGACGTGCGCTCATCTAGCCCCCTAGCCTATATATATATATATATATATATATATATATATATATATATATATATATATATATATATATATTGGCACGCACTAGTTACGCTAGAGGTCGAGGAAGAAGAAGTGTGCGTGGTAGCTGCTGCAAACACGAACTGTAAACGGCTGTTCGCTTAGAACTGACTGGCTGGCTTTTCCTCTCGTGACAAACTGGTGGAGGTGCTGGGTACGCATCCATCGTATGCCTACGGGTCCTGAACCAGAAGCTACCGACGCCAGTACCTCGGGGACGGCAGAAATCTATCGAAGCAGCCGTCGCCTCCAAGGTCTTCCACCGCAATACAGTCCCCTGGCAAGCTCCGTGAGGAAGATGTCAACAACTACCGCAAGCCAAACCGAGGTGATCCCAAATGCTCCCGTACCATGCATTCTCAACGCGCCTCGCATGCCTAACCCGTTCCATGGCGACGCCTTTGAGGACGTTGAAGACTGGTTGGACCATTTCGACCGGGTCGCCGCCTTTAACGACTGGGACGATCGCCGTAAGTTGCAGAACGTCTACTTTTCCCTTTTAGACGCGGCGAGAGTATGGTACGAGAACCACGAAGCCTCATTTACCAGCTGGCAGGAGTTTTACCGACTGCTATGCGAAGCCTTCTGCACTCCCGAAAGGAAAGAAAGAGCCGAACAGGCACTGTCTTCGAGGTTCCAAATGCCAAACGAAACCGTCGCCATGTTCGTCGAAGACATGACGCGATTGTTCCGTCGGGCGGACCCACTAATGCCAGAAGACAAGAAGGTGCGTCTGTTAATGCGAGGCGTAAAGGAACAGCTTTTCGCGGGCCTCGTGCGTAATCCTCCTGCAACAGTCTCTCAGTTCGTTCGTGAGGCAACAGTCATGGAACGTATGCTTCGGCAGCGGCTCTCGCAGTATGAACGCCAGACCACCATGACTGCTGCATGCTCTCTCGTACCTGCAAATGATGACAGGGAGTCACTTACCGAGCTAATACGACAAATTGTTCGAGAAGAACTGCAAAACTCCTATGCATCGGCTTCGACACCTCCTAGTGCCGCGGTTCTTACGGATGTCATTCGAGAAGAAATCGGCAAAGTGGTTCATCCCTCGCCACCAACACGACCCGAACCTCCCACGTTCTCGTACGCGGATGCTCTTCGGGCTTGCGCGCCGTCGATGGGCCGTTTTTCGCAGCCGCCTGCTGGGATTTCTCGACGCTCCCAAAGTCCAATCCACCGCACGAATCCGCCAGCACCCTTTCATCCTGGTCCGCGCAAATCTACAGTATGGCGCGCCCCCGACAACAGTCCGTTGTGCTATCACTGCGGGGAGGCTGGTCACATGTATCGCGATTGCCAGTACCGACGGATTGGTCTGCGGGGATACCATCCGGACGCCCGTTGCCCGCGCTATGGCGAACGCCCGCACGAAATCGAGAAATACTTAGAAAGTAACCGGCTTCCTCCTGCCCAACAGCGAAGACAGTCACGGTCGCCTTCACCTCGTCGGTACGCGTCACCGAACCGTGCTCGACCCGCCTTTGATTCCGCTGGAGTCAACGGTGGAAGCCCGCGCCGGGGAAACTGAAAACGGCGACCTCCGGGGGTGAGGCCGCTGTCATGCGAACCGTCAAATATCCTCCGCCGACGCCATCCCCTCGCGACGTACCACTGACGCCTTCATTCGCAACTGCAAAAAAAACTTCTGCTGCTATTACTGCTTCAATCGACGGTTATCCAGTAACTGCACTTGTAGATACGGGAGCTGACTACTCGGTTATGAGTGCCTCACTGGCGACTCGGCTACGCAAGGTGCTGACAGCGTGGGACGGCCCACATCTGATTACGGCCGGAGGACACCTCGTGTCACCCATTGGACGATGCACCGCCAGACTTGCAATTTCTACTTCGACTTTCGTAGCGTCTTTCCTTGTGCTGCCCAAGTGTTCTCGGCTAGTTATACTGGGCATGGATTTTCTCCAGGAATATGGGGCGATCATTAACCTTCGTGACTTGTTCGTGACTTTTTCTAACTATGTTTCTTCGGATTCAAATGTGGCGGATGAACATCACCGCGCGGCTTTACGCGTGGTCGATGACTGCGTGACGTTACCGCCTCGAAGTAGCATCTTCGTCCTCGTTGAATGCCCTCAAGAACAACTAGGAATAGGCATCGCCGAAGGTAACCTCACCATATTGCTGGATCGCGAAGTCGGCGTCGCACGAGGTCTCGTAGAGCTCCAACATAGGCAAACCACGATTCTAGTTACGAACTTCAGTGGCGAATACAAACACTTTGCGAGGCATACCACCATGGCCTACTTTGAAACGGTGGCCGAGTCCAACGCCTGTGCTTCGGTAACGACAATCTCGATTCCGGAACCCAGCTATGTGGACTTGACCAGTCACATCAACGTCAACCCACAGCTCGACCAAGACGAGAAGGAGAGGCTCCTTACTCTGCTATCTTCATTTAGCGACTGTTTCGCCACCACGTCGAAGGTCAAACAGACTTCTTTAATCAAACACAGAATCATCACTGAACCGACCGTCCAACCTGTTCGCCAACACGCTTATCGCGTGTCGCAAAGAGAACAGGATGCTATTCGTCATCAAGTGAAACAAATGCTCGCCGATGATGTCATTCAACCATCGACAAGTCCTTGGGCTTCACCTGTTGTATTAGTTAAAAAGAAAGACGGTTCACTAAGATTCTGTGTCGATTATCGCAAACTGAACAAGGTCACAAAAAAAAGACGTTTACCCACTTCCTCGAATTGACGACTCCTTGGATCGCCTGCGACATGCCCGTTACTTTTCTTCAATGGATCTACGTAGTGGGTACTGGCAAATTGAAGTTGACGAACGGGACCAGGAAAAAACGGCGTTTATAACACCCGACGGTCTCTATCAATTTAAGGTCCTCCCTTTTGGATTGTGTTCCGCTCCGGCCACATTTCAACGCATGATGGACACAGTTTTATCTGACCTCAAGTGGAACTCGTGTTTAGTCTACTTAGACGATGTAGTTGTTTTTTCCACCACGTTTGAACAACACATCCAGCGGCTTGAGGCGGTTCTTCAAGCTATCCGCACCGCCGGCCTCTCCCTGAAGCCCGAAAAATGTCACTTTGGCTACGAGGAGCTCAAATTTCTAGGTCATATTGTCAGCAGCACCGGTGTGCGCCCTGACCCTGACAAAGCCCTGGCAGTTGCTCTGTTCCCGATACCAAAGACAAAACACGATGTCCGCCGATTTTTAGGGCTTTGCGCGTATTACCGCCGTTTTGTACCCAATTTTTGTGAAATTGCCGAACCTTTGCAACGACTCATCAAGAACGACGTCACATTTGTTTGGGGCCCAGCACAATCCGACGCCTTCCACGACCTTCAGCGACGTCTACAGACACCACCGATCCTTGGTCACTTTGACACCGAGGCTGACACAGAAGTGCATACTGATGCTAGTAACGTTGGTATCGGAGCGACACTCGTTCAGTTTCAAGCTGGTGTTGAGCGCGTTATTGCGTATGCCAGCCGAACCTTGTCCGCTGCTGAAAAAAACTACTCAGCAACTGAAAAAGAATGTCTGGCAGTCATACGGGCTATCCAGAAGTTCCGCCCATACCTGTACGGACGCCCCTTCCGTGTCGTCAGCGACCACCACTCTCTCTGCTGGCTGGCGAATCTCAAAGATCCTTCAGGCCGTCTCGCAAGATGGAGCCTTCGGTTACAGGAATTTGATGTGACCATCGTCTATAAGTCTGGCCAGAAACACACTGACGCCGACTGTCTCTCCCGCGCCCCCGTCGAACCCGCACCACTAGATACTGACGACGATTCTGGTTTTCTTTGCACTCTTCCGTCTTTAAACCTTGCTCAACAGCAACGCCAAGATTCCGAGCTCCAGCCCTTGATTGAATACCTTGAAGGACGCCGCCCACAACCCCCACGGCTGTTCACGCGCCACTTGTCCTCTTTCTGCCTACGTGGCGACATCCTATACAAGCGGAACTTTCACCCTACGGCAGCCGTTTTCCTGCTCGTTGTTCCCGCTACTCTCCGCGACGACGTTCTACGTGCATGCCATGACGAACCAACGTCCGGGCATCTTGGTTTCACGCGTACTCTCGCGAGGATCAAGCAGAAGTACTATTGGCGAAAACTCACAAAAACCGTGAAGCAGTACGTCAGAAGTTGTCGAGATTGCCAGCGCCGCAAAGTTCCACCACTAAAACCAGCCGGTCTGCTTCAGCCTATCCGACCTCCTTGCTCACCTTTTGAACAAGTCGGGATGGATTTACTTGGCCCATTTCCCAAGTCTTCGGCTGATAACCGCTGGATCGTCGTCGCCACCGATTACCTCACTCGATACTGCGAAACACAAGCCGTTCAGCGAGCTACTGCTTCAGATGTTGCTAACTTCTTTATCAAAAATATCGTCCTTCGACATGGTGCTCCCGCTGTCGTCATCACAGACCGTGGTACGGCCTTCACTGCCCAGTTGGTCCGAGACATTCTGCAGCTGAGCGGAACAACGCACCGTACGGCAACTGCGTATCACCCGCAGACTAACGGTTTAACAGAGCGTCTCAACAAAACGATTGCGGATATGCTTTCCATGTATGTTGCCACGGATCATAAAAATTGGGACGAACTGCTCCCGTATGTGACATTCGCGTACAACACTGCCTTACAAGAAACCACCGGGTTTCCTCCTTTTCGTCTGGTCTACGGACGCGACGTCACCACTATGCTCGACGTGATGCTCCTACCAACTTCGTCTCAACCTACCACAACCTATACAGACGCCTTTGTTCAGCGTGCCGAAGCGGCGCGGCACCTTGCGCGGCAACGAATTCTATCCCGACAAAGTCAAGATGCTCGTCGATACAACATATGCCATCGAGACGTCACATACAACCCGGGAGATCTTGTATGGGTTTGGACCCCTATACGTCAACGAGGCCGGTCAGAAAAATTATTGCGCCGATACTTTGGACCCTACCTAGTTTTGCGTCGTCTAAGTCCTGTCAACTACGAAGTTATTCCAGCTGACACTTCGCACCACTCCCGTAGACCACGTTCCTCTGACATTGTTCATGTTACCAGGATGAAGCCTTACGTTTCGCGCTGACTCTCATCCACCAACTTTGTGATGCGGCCCCTGTCGTCTCGTCCGTTGTCTTTCTCATTTCTTTTATTTTTCCTTGTGGCATTTAACATCTCCCCAACTTTATTTATTTATTTCTTCTTTTTTTGGAGGGAGGGGTAATGGCACGCACTAGTTACGCTAGAGGTCGAGGAAGAAGAAGTGTGCGTGGTAGCTGCTGCAAACACGAACTGTAAACGGCTGTTCGCTTAGAACTGACTGGCTGGCTTTTCCTCTCGTGACAATATATATATTTACAGCGCCTGTGGTTAGTGTTTATTTACATGTCCAACATTAGTGCGTGTAAAGGACCCTCAGCTGTCGTTGTCATTGCTCTGAGCACGTATTCGCAAAGAGTTATTACGTTAGAACTGTTCACAACAGCAGATATGCCATCCGATCGTGATGCAGGGCGCATTATTTGTTAAGCCTCCCAGCAAATTGAGAAGCAGCGCTGACACCGAGAGGCTTCCTGAACTAGGCCCCTGCAGTACGTGCGTAAAGGACTCTGATCTTATTACTTTCTGCAGACTCGCTACATAAAAAACAATTCTCGTTTATTCTTGCTACTTATCATTCGCGCGGTGTGCCTTTGCGTTCGTCTTCCATTGCCATTCGGCTTTCCTGAGCACCTGTTTGTCGCATGGCGCCTGCATTTTTCGCTCTCTCCTATTCATCAATGTAGAAAAGAAAACAATGTGCAACAAAATACGCTGTACAAACAAATTAAGTGGAGTGCTGTGAAGGCATGCTTAGTGCATCATTGCGTTCTACATTTTAAAACGCCTTTAGATATGAATCTGTTGGGGTGCACCTTTGTTAACATGCACAGTACGCACACACAACCAGTAACCCAGTTATATCGTCGCTTACATATTTTCCAGTTCATTCCTTTACTAGAACAGCTCTCAAGAAAGCAGACGCTGTGGTTTGACGGAGCAACTACTTTTTAAAATGAAATGCTAAAGTGGAGCTAGCGAGAGTGAATGCGTAATCAAGCCAAATCGAGGAGCGTTGCTTGGCAACTAGTTTTTTTTTTTCATCTGAATATTAGTGGACTGAAATGAGAGTAGATGCAGCATCTTTAACGTTTGAAGTTTGAAGTTTATTGAATACTTAATGCAGATACAAAAATATTAATATTTAGTACAAAAAAGGGTCCCATAGTGTAAAGACCTGTAGGGGGACTTTTTATAAAGTTAAAAATACACTAATACTACTTGACAGCAAAAAGACGTGTTTCACCTTTTAACCAGGTTCTGTATTGCGATGACATTCATTCCAAACCAAGTTCTCGCAGCGCTATTCCTATAGCAGCAGTTTGAGCGTTACAGGTGAGATAACAGGTAACACATAGTTGCAGTTTGGAGGACGAACGCTTATGAGGATGAACTAGCGCACAACAAAGTGCTGCCCAAGTTTGTTTGTTTGTTTTTGTCTTGGTTCTTTCTAGTATTCAGCAGAAATATTCCGAAGTACGCGTTCCATTGTTTCATATGGACCGATGTTGCGGAATACGCATGCAATCCGTATTAGCCCAACATGAAATCCGTGAGAATGATTCAGTCAAAGGGAAATTATTGAACAGCACCAGGGCGTTTCAGTGGCGCAGCACACGTAAAGGGGCACTGATACACTCACTTGCCTATACGTTGGCGCTTGAAGAGAAAAATGTATATGAATACGACGAGCCTGCGAAGAGCCACATAATGACGTCCAGATTGTTACCTTATGGACACCAGTTCCTCCTGAGCGCCTCCATCGACAAACTGTACATGACCAGAGAGTTCACAGCAGTACATTGTGATACCTCCCTTCGTATTGCAAATCGCTAGTTGAACGAAAATGTCTTTGCCCGTGCTGTAAGTAAGCGAACGACTCATACGGTGACGTAAGAGAATGCATACGAGCTGGCATTCTTTCCATTTTGTTTCCTCTCTCTTTCTGTATTCTCTTTACTGGACGTCGAGTTGCCGAGGCAACAAGCTTCTTCGAACACAACGCAAAGACAAACCTCCCCGCACTGGGAAAAGGAGACAAAACAAGAGGTGGCAGCACATCTAACCATGTACGAACACGCGACTTCGCGGACGGCAAATAAAAAAAAAATCGGAGAAGGCTTTGGAATGATGCTCGTTGGGGATCAGGTTTGTTCCTCTCCATTTTCGTCCACTTTGCGATGCATTGGGTGTCCTGTAAGCACCCCCGTTCGTCCGAGAGCCTTTCTCAACTTCAGCGTCTGCCTTTGTTTTTTGTTTTCTTTTTTGTTGTACTTTTTTCTTGTTCGTCATTGTCGATAGTCGTCGCTTTGCAGTGTGTTCCCTCCAGCATGTGATCAGTAGACGTATACAGCCAACCCGATGCTTGACTGCCCGCGAGAGATACGGGCGAGGCCTCGCTCGAGCGAACTGGGCAAACAACGAGGCGGTCCGCGGCGGTGTTCCGAGAGGATCCCAGTGCTGCTGCCACCGCCGCCGCCGCCTCTGTGACGGTCCTAAATAAAACATGAGTTTGGCTGGCCGGTCGGCGACACGCTTCTTATTAAACGCAAACAGAAGAGGAGAGAAGGAGAGAATCGCGCGACGGTGCGCTGAACCGAGTTTTGTTCGGCCGTAGTACACGGCTGGAGTGCGCGCTTGCGACGATGTGTCTGTGTGCGTGCGAACAATATGGGCGTGAATACACCGGACGACGAGCTTCGTTTGCGTCGCGAGCTTGTGTGCTCAGTTGCGTCCGCGGGGTTGTCTGCAGCTTGCACTGGAGAGCAGTTTATCTTTCTCAATCCATGAGCGAGTGAAAAGAAAAAGTGTACATAGATTGCACAACTTTGACACCAGCTTGGCGAGGCTTTCTGGCGCAAGGAGGCGCACGTTAAGTTTTGTTGAAAGAGCTCTAGGCCTGTACACAGCGAGGAGGAAGCTAGTAAACAGTGAGTGAGTGGAAAAAAAGAGGAGTTGAGGGGGGGGGGGGGGTGTTAAACGACGCAGGAATTGAATTCTGACAATGTTTACGATAGACGCGTGGTTTGTTTCTCGGCAGCGCTTGTCATGTCTTAGTATTCTCACTGCCAGTGTTTACTGTGTGGAGCCTGCTATTTGCGTGTAACGTTATCCACTGTAAGTTAGTGTAAGTAAAGAAGGCAAGGCCCAATGTTTTCTTTCGTTGCTTGTTTTGCTTGTTCGTACCACTGTAGCAATTAAACAAAAAGCTTTTCTTTATAAGTACTTATTCACACTCGTTCATTATATTATACTGTGCTGACATACATTTGTTCGTAAAGACTCAAACGCATTCGTTGTAGTAGCCGGAGCGTGCCAGTCGTTGTAGGTTTGAGCAGCGGTCACCGACCTCTGTGGGCAGGTATAGATTTAAACTCAGTAATTTTAATACATGTAAGTTCCAGCAAGCGCAGCACCAGCTTGCGTTTGCTGGTCTCCTCCACCGACAAGAATGGTGGCCTGTACAGATTTAAGGCAGACTGTACATTTGGTGTTTGTAATTCCGTAATGCAGTACCTGAGTGGCTAAAGGTTATTCCAGGTCAGGCGTTGTTTCTCCAGCTGTTCTTGCTTCTGAAACGAGAGGATGACCATCATGGACACTTGTGCTCGACCTCAAAGCTATACAGAACTGGCACGCAGGTTTGGGCGAATTGGTATCTGTAATTCACTTCCTTGTTTAATGCACACCCGTCGACGCAGGACTCAAAGAAAGAAAGAAAATACTTTTCGAACAGTACAAAAAGTCTTTTTTTTTTCTTTGACCCTCAGGGGGTCAAACTTAGCCCCAAGCCTACCACTATGAGGTCCCTCATAAATGCACCGAGCAATTTCGGGGAGTTGAGCAACACAGTTTAATAATATGCTTTCTGTGGCTTCTGGTGACGTCATTTCGGGAGGCCATGACGGTTCTCGATTCTCCAGGATCTGGGTGAAAGGTGTGCAGTTTCTTTCCTTCCTTTCCTTCTTTTTTTTTTTTTTTTTTGAATGGACCAAGAGGCCGCTAACAAAGAAAAAAATAGGGCAACAACGCGACAACAGGTTGTGAATTTCACGAAACATTATGTTGTGGATTTTCTTGTTTCGGTTTACGGTTTGAGCCTTCTTTGCAACGCTAGCGCGGAGCGCACGGACCTGTTGCCTACCTCACAACCCGAAATAAGCACTCGCGCTGCAGCACTTCTTGGGCGCTGTCCGAAAGACCCACCGTAAACCGTTCTTCCAGCGCTTCGAGTCTCCTCGCTTTCTTCCAATGCAACGGCAACACCACACGTTGAGTGCAGGGCACCGGGCTTCCGTTCCAGCTCACTGTGCACACATACCCTCGCCCGTGCACGCATGCGAGCTCACACGCACGTTCGCACACCGGCCCGCAGGGAAGCGCCGTAATCGAGCGCTGAGCAGCTCACGTATTCATCCGTCGGTCTCAGTAAACAAAGCTCTCGAGAAGCGACGAGACAGGAAACGCAGCAAAACAAAAGAAACAAATGAAGCGAGAAAAGAAAAGCTACAATGATAACGCTGGACAAATTTGCAACGCCGAGATTGGAAGGGGAGTAAACTCTCAGAAAACAAAACGATTTGAAGAAGGCAAGAAAAATGCGAGTACAGAGCCATATAGGAGGGTATCAGAAGCTGGGACAGAGGAAGGGGACGGGGTTAGGTTGTGGAACTGGGTACCGCAGGATTGGGCGGGTTGCGACGGTCTGTTGGGCGAGGATACAGAGGGTGGGGGGGGGGGGGGGGGGCAAGGCGAAGTGGAAGAAGAAGGAAGGCTTCCTCGTTCCCACGACGAGCAGCAAGCCGCAGACAGAAGGGGAGAGCAGGGAACCACCTTCTTCGTCGACGACCGCGGAAGCGTGCGAAGCCGAGACGACGGCTGCCGTGGCGCATTTCTTATTCTGCTTCGTGGGACGTGCCACGTCGGCACCACCGGGTGCACCAAAAGCCTTTGAGCTAGCTTCGTCTTCCTCGCCGGGCAATTTTTTTTTTCTGTTGTCTTTTTCTTCCTGTTCCTATCGTCATTCGCAATCCTTTTCCTGACGTTGTCACTGGTTTGGCGTTTTCCTTTCTTTTTTTTTTTCTTTTCCTCTCATTTCTGCGTTGTTGGGCAAAGCGCACCACACACACACACAGACAAGCTCACTGCCGAGGGCTGTTTGCGCTGTTCGTGGCGAAGGAAGCTAGACCGATGAGACGTTGCCTCGGCATTGTGCAGTTTGCTACGTGGTTCTAGCCCCACTCCAATCCAGCCCGTGTCTTGCCGCCTTCTTTCCCTTGACGTCAGCCGCAGGAGATGTTCTGGTTTTGACGCGCTTCCACGCCCGCCTTCGCCGCCGTCGCTTGTTTTCCTTTATCAAGTGGCTCGCTGCTTTTCATCTCTCAGCCTTTCTGGCCTCTCGCGTGGCTGCGTGTGTGCCTCACCCACACCGTCCCTTGTTTCTCGGAAACATAAGCCGCTCCGCCTGAAATGTAATTTCTGGTCGCACTTTGTTCGCTTCTGCTTCTTCTTCTTTTGCGGCTCATGTGGCTTTCAAGATGAGATAATGGAAAGACTCAGTTCGGTGCCTGTCCGTGCTTTCAAGGTGCTTGGCACGCTGCGTCTATACTTCAGTGTCATATAGCGGTGTATCTTTAGTGTCAGTACTGTGATCTTTAGGTGCAACGTTGTATGAAAGAAATGGTTTCACGGGAACAAACAGATAGGTTCGGGTGCTGAAAGTTAGCTGGAAGATATGACTGTCCCAAAAGGAGCGTTGCTATAGCCTGGTGATAGTTTCTAACATGCTGAAAGATGTAATCGCCGATGAAACTTTGACGCTCCGAAATTCTATTGTACTGCGAGCTCGATTTAAGGGCTACCATCATTTTTAAAGCGAAAGCTTTGCTGGCCGCGAACTTGTGATTTCGCCGTGGCGGTGCTCCGAGGAGGCACATGATGTCAGAACGCGCGCCTCGCCCCGGATATTTCTCTCTCTCGCTCGCTCCCTAGTCACTACTGCGCATGCGCCGCTATAATAGCACCGAGCCACAGGTGTGGCGCCGCTGCGCGGCGCCGCGCCTTTCCGATACCGCCGTTTTTTATGACGTCACACCGCGTTTCTCGTCGTCGCGCTCGCCTCCGCTCGCTTTGCCAGCTGCGTCGCATGCCTGATAACACGTCGGAGGATTGAAAAGGGGCGCTCGCGCGCACCGCAACCACAGTTGAGGCGGCAGTATGGACGGCGACAATTCTGATAGGCAGGAGGAGGCCAGGAATCGACATCGGAACGAGATGAAGAAGAAACGAATCGCCCAGGAAACAAAAGAGCAGCGCGCCGTACGACTGGCTAAACGCCGCAACATAGCTAGACAACCAGACTAACCTGGACTTGCAATCAAGATTAACCAAGGCTTACCATGCTATGCCTTAGCTTTTGCTACGTATATCCTGGTATAGCCGAGCTAAGCCACTGCTAGTTTTTTATTTTGCTCTCGATGATGTTAGCCTTTTGCGTAGACTTAGTAGGCGGACGCCGTGGTGGTTGCGTGATCGTGGTCGGTGCTCCGCAATACATAGGAAAATGCGCGAATGTCATTGAACGTTATTAACCTACACTGGGCACGTTTTGTCAAGAATACTTGTCATCATCAGAACGACAACTTCGTAAGACAACCTTCTTTAGTGAAAGTTATATTGCATCTATGTATTAACACCTTACTGAGTCAACTCTCAGAAAACAAAACGATTTGAAGAAGGCAAGAAAAATGCGAGTACAGAGCCATATAGGAGGGTATCAGAAGCTGGGACAGAGGAAGGGGACGGGGTTAGGTTGTGGAACTGGGTACCGCAGGATTGGGCGGGTTGCGACGGTCTGTTGGGCGAGGATACAGAGGGTGGGGGGGGGGGGGGCAAGGCGAAGTGGAAGAAGAAGGAAGGCTTCCTCGTTCCCACGACGAGCAGCAAGCCGCAGACAGAAGGGGAGAGCAGGCTATACGTATATCCTGGTATAGCCGAGCTAAGCCACTGCTAGTTTTTTATTTTGCTCTCGATGATGTTAGCCTTTTGCGTAGACTTAGTAGGCGGACGCCGTGGTGGTTGCGTGATCGTGGTCGGTGCTCCGCAATACATAGGAAAATGCGCGAATGTCATTGAACGTTATTAACCTACACTGGGCACGTTTTGTCAAGAATACTTGTCATCATCAGAACGACAACTTCGTAAGACAACCTTCTTTAGTGAAAGTTATATTGCATCTATGTATTAACACCTTACTGAGTAAACTCTCAGAAAACAAAACGATTTGAAGAAGGCAAGAAAAATGCGAGTACAGAGCCATATAGGAGGGTATCAGAAGCTGGGACAGAGGAAGGGGACGGGGTTAGGTTGTGGAACTGGGTACCGCAGGATTGGGCGGGTTGCGACGGTCTGTTGGGCGAGGATACAGAGGGTGGGGGGGGGGGCAAGGCGAAGTGGAAGAAGAAGGAAGGCTTCCTCGTTCCCACGACGAGCAGCAAGCCGCAGACAGAAGGGGAGAGCAGGGAACCACCTTCTTCGTCGACGACCGCGGAAGCGTGCGAAGCCGAGACGACGGCTGCCGTGGCGCATTTCTTATTCTGCTTCGTGGGACGTGCCACGTCGGCACCTGGTCAAATGACCTGGTCAAATGGGAATTGCGTATCCCTGGTAGCTTTAAGCGCAAGATTTCGCAAAAAAGGAACGCAATAAAGAAACTACACTAACAAGAAAACAGATCTTTTTTATTTTGTTGTTCACATGTATTATGCAAACTGCGTTTTCGTATTTTCCGCAATTCTGCGCCTAAAGCTACAATCTATAAACACCACGCATACGGTTGTGTGTGCATGTCTGAGCTTCTTTATTTTGTATTATTCGATTGACTTGTGTCTGATTGCAGAAAAGGCAGAAACTGCCGCTTCGTTGCTGCTTTTTTTTTTCTGTACGGGCTATTTAATTGAACTTCTTTACAAGATGTGCATTTTTGCTGGAATGTATTTCATCACCTCTTTCATTATTACCCTTTAATTGTAGAACAACTTATTGTTTGCGGAGAGGCCGGAGACACAGTGGTTGTACACATTTCCATTTTTATCTAAGTAACTCACTCACTCCGTCACTCACTCGCTTCGCTCGCTCGCTCACTCACTCACTCGCTCACTCACTCACTCACTCACTCACTCACTCACTCACTCACTCACTCACTCACTCACTCACTCACTCACTCACTCACTCACTCACTCACTCACTCACTCACTCACTCACTCACTGATCATTTCTAGTCTCCACGTTCCCGGGAAGTGTTTTTGTTGGTTGAAGAGCCGGATGCATTTTCATTATCTTACCCACGTGCTCGCAACTGTAAGTAAGTGTAGAAGAAGAGTAACAAAAAAGAAGAAATGGCACGAAGGCAGACGAAAGAGCAAGGAAGTTGCATCCGCAGACAATATTCTGTGGCTATGAAGGGAAAGCTATCGGCGCATGGCTCCTGTGCATGTGTTACCGCGCGAAGTAGTCCGGCAGCGTTTGACAGTGCCTTTGGTTGCTCGGAACGGACGCTGAATCGACGCAACTTCCAGTGCGACGGTTTCGCGTTTGCCCCGACGCGGAAGGGAGAAGCCACAAAATAAGTAAGCTTTTACACTCAGCAGTGTATTCTGTCTTATTTAACTGTTGCTAATAAGGTGTTTATGTTTTGTCTTCTTCCCCAGACTAAACGAACCTGGATTAAAACGCGGGACCCTTTTCAGAAGCGCTCTAACTTGTTGCGCTTTGCCTCGGTAGAGTTCCCTTCATAGCCACAGAAGGTTGTCCGCCTCTTTAGTAAACACGACAAACGTATGCATTTCAAAAAGAGGGTGTAACAGTATATAGTCTACGTACCTCGACCAATGACCGCCAGAGTTGTTGTAGGGGCGCACGCTATCACAATGTGTTTGTCCATCAGCGTCTCGTGCCATTTCTTGCTTTCCTGACGGCGAACGTGAGTACGGCATCGCGATAAAGAGAATCTGATTCGTCGTGGCGCTTTGCGCGACAGAAAACTAACATTGCCGCTTTGCCGCGACCGCTTGACGTCTGTGCCAGAGGAACCGGATCTCCGCGGTCTACGTGATTGTGCCGTCCGACACTGTCCTTTACGCCAGAACGCGAGACTACGTACTGGGGCCGCGGCATGTGTGCAGACCAAGAATTACGGTCATGCAAGGAGCCCGACATCGTTCGCTTTGCTTAGCGCCGGTGATAGAAGCTTGAGTGCACCGCGCTTTTCGCAATCGGTCCCGTCAAATCTCTTGAGTGGTGTTGCAAACGCCGGAGTGGGGCGCCATCCGCAGCCGGTATGATTGTATCCGCGACACTTTATCACTCGTAACCATGTACTTAATAAGAGCAGCATTCCGGGCAAGTTGGTAATCCGTTACTCGAGTAATATTGCGCAAAAAAAAAAAAAAACGACACGGACGTAAAAGAAGACACACCAAGCGTGGTGTGTCTTCTTCCCTTACGTCCATGTTTTTTTTTTTGCGCAATATTACTTGAGAAACCCATGTACTACCCATAATTCCCATGCAGGCACAACAGCTGCCATCGTAGCTCTCGTAGGTACTAACGCCAGAGTTCCATCTAGTAAATGTTGTATTTCGTATATAAAACTCTATGGTGTCTTCCGCATCGACCAACATCCCGACACTTGCCTCAACAACTCGTACTCCACAAACTTATTATTATCCGCGCCAAGAGAGCGTTCCTTCTTAACTTCGCTTACTTACATTTCCTTTATTACGAGTTGTTCGTTATTGCTTCCTCACATTTTCTTTTTTTTTTTACTTATTTCTTTGCCAATCCGGCTTTTCCGACGCCCATCCTTTCCTCATATTTTACTCTCATCCCTTTCACTCTTCCATCCGGAGTCTCCCCTTTATCACTCGTGTTCGATACACGACTGCTCGGGCACTTTCTTCCCCATTTTTCTTGCTCCCCCGCATCAAGCCGCGCAACCAGAGTGCAAGATTTCCCCGCCGTTCTTTTTCTCTCTCTCTCTCTCTCTCTCGCCTCTAGAGGGCCCGCCGCCCCATTCCCAACTTTCGATCCTCGCATCTGGCGCGTCAGCGTCGTCGCAGCCAGCAAGACGCGCTGGCTGCTGTGACACTGATCGAGCACTTTTCGCGATTCGAAGCAACCCCGGCCATCGAGATGGCGCTGGCGGCAGCCGTCACGCGTCCAAAGAAAGAAAGGCTGCGCCGGCGGCCGGAACTCGCCGGCTCGGCCACGCCCCCTCGCGTGCGCGCCGAGAAGCGAGTGGCGGCTGCTTGCGATCCACGGCGACGTTTCGTTGCCGGGGATGTTTAGGGAGGCTGTTTTGGGGAGCTTGGGGTTGTTATTTGCTTCTTCTCGTTCTTTTTAAAGAAAGTGTCACCGCGACGATGTCGTCTCGGAACGCAGACTTCGTCCTTTGAGAAAAATCGCGGATGAACAACATGCTCTGCCGGGACCTCCTGGATGCAAGTGGGGAGGGGGGCGTGTGACTTGAGTTCACTAGAGTGCATGCATTTGTCTTCATTGTACGAGTGAGAGAATAGCTGGTCGCGAGAAATTTCGCCGATGACGGCGCTGTAGATGTAAGGGCAGCATGCCATCACGGGGAGGCAGCGGTGTGCGCTGAGGAGACCGGTCCCGTTGTTTTGGAGGAGTGTCATTGTGCTAAAGAATGATAGAAAAATAAAAACGAAGGGAACCACTTGTCGGATGATAATGCAGTTCATGGCAAATATTTTTTTACTCTTATTTTCATTTTGCATCCTTTTTGCTCTTCGTAACTGGATCACTAGTCTGTGAGCTGCTATTATCAAGTCGAGTTCTAGGAGCTCGGCATATGATAATAAAGAAATGGAATCCAAGGAATAGAATCCTTACAATTTCCGACCCCTGGTCGTCCTCCCGAGAGTTTTTTCGGTGATTGATGTCGGACGGTAGCGCTGTGCATGATAGTAATGGAGATTTGGTTGCGTGAAAGCATACATTTAGTTTAATTTTCAGAGTGTCTATTTTTCTTTCTGTGTGTTTACGAGCTGCGGTGGCTTGTTCGCCACGAGTAGTAGCCCTAATTGTACCTCATTACTGTGGATGACACATCATTCATACAGAAAGATATCGTTGTTGGTGGCTGTGGGTATCATTTAGGTGCTATAGTTTGAGGAGAGGGCGGGGCTTTAAAAATTTAGCAGAGCGACGAAAAATCTTTCGGGCTTCACGAAGCCCTTGACAGGCTTTAGGATCAATCGTGGGTCTTTGTGGGTGCTTTCGTTATTTATTTATTTAGTATACGGATCAGCAAATCAAAAAAGAGATGTATCGATTCTTCTTTCGCCTTGTTTGAGCTAATGATCGAATGCAAAAGAAAAGCATATAATTTAAATATAATCTTTACATTATGCCTGCCCAGGTTTTCTTTCTATAGAGAGGCCAAAAAAAGACACTGATTATTCTCAAGCGCGCCCAAACACTTCGTTACTGGGAGGTCCAGGTGACGCCGACTTTTAGAATCGATGTAGAATTGTTGGGAAGGTTGTGAAAGTGTTCCATAGCTTTTCCCGTTCGCCCCCCCCCCTCCCATTCTTTGCAATAACACAATGTAGTCACATGAGGGCGGATTGATTTCTGCAATTTGGTATCAGATACATGCACTTACTTAATGTAAACCACTCTTCCAGGTTTCTTAAGTTTCTGAAAAAAAAAAGAATTGATAGTTCAATTTTAGAGCAGAGAGAGCTTCCAATGTACGCCCTGTATAGTAGCACGTAATAAGGTGTGTGGTGTGATAGCAATTTGAGCTGCGTAATCGTGTGTTAGAGTGTTTCATCTTAAAGGAATTCTTATCGCACTGTTTGTACCTGTTGGGGAAGCACAATTCACGCCTTCTCAATGACCCACCCAGTGGCATGCCACACTGTCACGAAACCGCCAATTCCAAAAGGAGACTCCGCAGCCATAGGCAGGCACGCAACACGCGACGCCAGTCACGTCTGTGCCAGCTCAGCTCTGTGTCTCCTGTACGGCCACTTCTCCGCAACGACGGACGCCAACGCATTCGATTGTGCGCTAAACGTTGCCACACGTATACAAGTCAGCCGGCTTGCACCTTGCGACAGACGCGATTCGGGCGAAATCCGTGAAGCGTCCTCGGAGACAGAAATGGTGACCCACTTCGTTTCAGAGTCGGGAAGCAGCGAGTGTACGCACTTCGGCGGTAGGCCGAAGAATAACGGCCAGTTAGGCTTAGCATCGCGGCTTCCCTCGATGGCCGTGTCACCGCCGTCCCTTCCTTTTGCGCGCATGCGGGTCTAATCAGCGGTGTTCGACAGAGATTACGCGCGTGTGTCGCAAACGGCGATGAAAAGACCCGGGTTCGATCGATGGATCCGTCGGATGCGCGCCCAGGCAAGATCCGGCTAATCAGAGCTACAGTCTGGCAGTCATAAACATGCCGGTGGCGGCAGGGGGCGCGTTTGATGGCGTAATCGAAAGCTGCCGTGAGAGGAAGTGGAGGGTGGTTTTGTGTGCGTGTGTGTGTGTGGGGGGGGGGGATATGCCGCTCCATGGTGGTCTCTTTCAGCACGTTGTACGTGCGTGGACTGCGTGGTGTCCGCGAATGCCTTGCGACATTGATGAGCCGGTGTCGTCGCAGTTGCTGCACAAACCAGACGCTGCGGCTCAGTCTGGGGCACGTCGGCTCTCACCCGCTCGGTGACCTCCTCTCATGCTTCTTCTTCTCGTCCCTGCAGCTTTGCGAGAATCGTGACAGACTGTGATCTCGTGGTCTACTTTCTATGTGCTTGGTATTTGCTAAAACAAACGTTTGTCGCCGAGCAGGCGAACACAGAGGCGCATAAACAAAAGCGAATGGCTATACATCGCACGTGTACGTAGCTTTATTTATTTATTTATCTATTTGTTTACTTACTTATTTATTTACTTAGTTACTTACTTATTTATTTCCTTGATTATTTATTTGTTTATCCTACTTTGTGCTCGTACCGTTAGCGATAATGATATACGTATGTCCCTTAGGTGCGATAAAGAGGCCTCGCTGCGCAAGGAACCCAGAGGTAGTGTGCTGCACGCACTGTTGCTGCAAGCGGCAAAGTGGTCTCTAACTGCCAACTTCCTAAAACAATAGCTTGTTCGTTCAATTCGGCTTATCATTGCGCATATGTTCTTCTTTCCATTTAGCCTCACAAGATTTACTAATGTTCTGTTGTCCTGTATTTTACTATAACATATAAGCACTCTCCAGATAGTGCGCACTGCTATCACAGAGGGCGCCATAATGTCGTACAGCAAGCACGCTGAAAAGCCACGTCCTATCTCGATGCGCCTGTGTCCAAGTAGATTGTGGAAGCTGTAAATATGATTCAAATAGGGCATCAGTGACGTCATGCGAATCCTTCCTATATACCCATTCAGTGACAAAGGGCAGCCAACGGATTATTTCTTTTGATTACTTTCCTTGCCGTTTTTTTTATCCGTCCCTCTGTCTATCTCTACGTAATTCACAAACTATGTCGCTGGGTGAAATGGAGCGGCAGTTATACTGCCTTCAGTTCATTGACCCGACTGCGCTCACATTTCAACGTTTGCCGCCACGTTGTTGACTGCGATAATCCGTGTTTCCTATGCAGCAAACACAATATTCTGCGAAATCCTGTGAACCGGAAGTGTAGCGATGGATATGTCCCCGCAACTGTACCTCGTCGCTTCTTGCTCACAGCAGGCGAGCATCAATGCAGCAAGTAGCTCTAAACGGCAGGAGAAGGTTGGGAAACGGCGTCGAAAGGGCAACGTAATTAACCCCCTGCCAGCGCTATTAATCAGAGAAGTGAGGAGTATTAGAGTGACTGGCAGCTTAGCGTAAAAGAAAAAGGCTAAGAGAATATACTTCGTTCACATTGCGAATTACTTCGCGGAAGGTGGGAGAAGGAGTGGAGGAGGAGGAGCTGAGAGACGACGTAGCCCCCACACCTCCTCACTGCAGTTCCTCCCTCTTTCCTCTTTCTCCGGAACAGCAAGAAAAAGTGTACTAAATAAAGCTCTGAGGATAACTAAGAGGAGGCGAGGTAAGTCTGGTAGTGAAAGAAAAGCGCGGCCTTGCGTCGCCGTGATGGATTAGAGCACGGTTCAAGTAACCTGACCGGGACAAATTGGCGATCGTCCCGCTCAGCCGGGCGCGAGCGCTAAGCCTCCCGTTGTTGACGGCCTCCGGTATACACGCTGGTGCGGGCGCCTTTCAGGGCCCGTCAGAGCGGCTCGGAATCTAAGGAAAACACGATAAGAGAAGAAACGTAATAAGAAACCAGGCCACGCTAGACGAGCGTCCTAGTATACTAGACAGTGCTGGTTGTTCGTCGTAGCGCGCAACAGGGATGGGCAGCAACTGTATATATACTATAACTGTACACACACAGGCTCAATCAGTATGACCAGCTGCCCGATATTTCGTTGGCTTTGGTTACATTGCAAGGAGAATGAAGACGTATACTGCGTTTTCCTACGAGTTGCCGTTCAAGCAGCTCAAGATCCGCGTTAATTTCTCCGGCGCTGCACGTATGGAGTTTATTCGTTGGCCGTCTTATCTTACCGAGACTTCTCGAGCGATGATTACCTACCACAGCACAATCCAGAATCACTCGTGTTCACTCACATTCAAACATTTACAACATTCGCATCGAGCGCGCAATCTGATAAGACAAGAAGACTCCTTCGGTAAAAAATACGCGACTACATTAAACAATTTTCCGAAAGCAGTATACGCGTCTGGCGCCTACCGACAAATAGATAACCGGGCCAATCCGGTGAAAAATAATCAGCGTAAAAAAAGCAACACAATGCACGTGTGATAACATAGAAATGAGAAGAGGGAGAAAAAATGAGGGAGAGAAGATGCACCAATTGCGTGCACAGCCATATTGCGGTCTTATATAAAGGTTGCTCTGTGCCGCTGTCGGTAAGCGAATCGAGATAACACGTGTGGTTTTCACCCTGCTGGCTGTCCATCAATATGGCGGCCTTAATGACGCCTTTCCATACCCCTTACAAGCTGTCGCGGAGACTTGTCGAATTGACGTAATAGAGAGCTTTAGATTAAAGGACGCAAGCCGCTTGCATGCGCAAAAACTACGGGCCACTCTACTGCGCATGCGCAGACCCCTACGTCTGACTCAACGCGTGCGCAGTATATACCGTCGCCCTAGCTCTTGCGCAAGCAAGGCCCTCGCGTCTCCTAACCTAAAGCTCTCCAATAGAGAGTTTTAGTTTAGGGGTCGCAAGCGGCTTGCGTACGCGAGAACTAGGGGCGACAGTACTGCAATCTAGAGTTTCAGGTTAGGGGACGCGAGGGGCTTGCGTGCGCAAGAGCTAGGGGCGACGGTACTGCGCATGTGCAGTACCGTCGCCCCTAATGCTTACGTACGCAAGCCGCTTGCGTCCCCTAAACTAAATCTCTCTATTGTGCTCGTTGCTTTTTGCGCCAGCGACGCGTACGGCAGTGGTCCGAGAATCTTCGTTTCCGAAAAGGGGGGTCTTGAGTCCAGTCGGTGTGATGTAGTCTGAATTGGCTCCCGCACGACGCGCTTTGCACAAAACTGACCTGGTGCAGTGAGAGAGCCGCTGTTTGAAATCGAAGGAAAAAAAACAACGAAAAAAGAAACGACAAGAAAAGTGAACTGCGTGAGAGCCTTTCAACTGCGAACAATAAAGAAACGTTGCTTTCTTTCGGAACAGCGGTTGAAATGCCCACGCGCATACAAGGTACATTATCTCAGAAAAGCCATTGCTCTCACGGTGGAACACGAACGTAAGTGGCTGAACATTTTCTTTCCCGCTTCTGCAAATAGAGTTCTAGGCTCTGTGAGCTGGAGGCTTGGTCGTTCCGAGGTTGTCGATAGTCCACGTGCGGTGTTATTGTCCTTACCGGCAGAAACTGCCATCTAGGCTTACCGCGTCTGCGTTTCTGTTGTTCACCTTTATTTTTCGATTCGTTTTTTTTTTTAAACCCCGATAAACCCCCACACCACTCGCTCGTAACTTGACTACGCTGCTCGTGCACATGGGTGCTGCGAGTGAAGCGCAAAAAATAACTTTGAACGTCGCCTGCCGCAAACAAACTCCACTTAGTTCGCCTATTGCGGCATACGGCTTTCAGAAAGAAAAACAATATAATAATAAACAAGACAATCTTTGCTATAAACGGGTATTTCTCCATCCATTTTAGAACTGAAATTCGGGGATGGGGTCCTTTTAGCCACTGCTAATTATTTTTCTTCGTCTGTTCAATGTGATGCTGGCAGCTGTGCGATGCACCGTCGACTTCTGCGAGCCGGTGACCGAGGAACGAAAAATGAAAAAAAAGAATAAGAAGTTTGAAGTCAGAGGGGCGTATTCATGAGAAACATTTCGTGTCAGCAGTCCGCGAACTGCCAGAATATGCAAACATATTTACATTAATTTAAAAGCAATGCACGCAGGAGAACAAGAGGCACTTTATATAAATTTGGCAGGGGAAATGTGCTGACGCAAGGGGTGCGAATGTACAACTTTCGGCCAAGCTAGAAACAAGAAAATATGCCCTTCATGAATTGAAGCCTATAACAAGGTGGGTGTAGTTGCGCTTTGATGTACTAGACATTGGCGAACTCAGCAGAACGAAAAAAACAGCGTGAAATGCTTGGGTGAATTGGCGAAATGAAATGGGTGAATCGGTGAATGAAATGGGTGCTTGGGTGAATCAGGGAATCGGTGAAATGCTGCGGAAGTGAATCGGCGTCTCGTAGCATAAAAATGAGAGAGAAGATTTTAGACAGCCTTCTGAAGAATACATGACAACTTCGTGCCTCGCACCTACTGAAGACAGGTGGACTAAGTGGAGAGAGAGAAAGAGAGAGGTAGATAGCAAGGAGACGTAATGCAGGGACATAAACCAGACGAGCGTGCGGTTTGCTACCTTACACAGAGGGTAAGAAGCAGGGATCATAGAAAGAGGAAAAATAAAGAGGGAAAAAAGGAAGAAAGCGAACGTTGCGAGCACGCGGGAGGATGCACGAGATGATTATGAAAGGCCGCTCATGCCGGCACTGGAGTACAGAATGAAGCAAACACAACAGACCTCCATAGGCTTAGCAAACAGAGAGGTCCGGTCGGAGAACACAGAAGCACGGTGATCGCATTAGTCAAGAATATTAAGCGCTCTTCTGCGTGGCGACCTAACCACATATACTTCAGCAATCATCCTTCTGCAGTCTGCATGTTCGTTAATTAGTGCGGTCAAATGCGGGGATCGTGTTTTCGGGCGTCTCGGATACGCACTGGATGTCAACAGGTCTGCAATTTGCTTCCTTCTCTCAGACGTTGCGGTCCGTTCGTGCTTATGCGCGATCGGGACGTTCTTCCCACTCGACGTTCCCTTTCGGTGACCAGTCTCAATTTCAACACCGGCAGCAGCAAGCGACCGCGATCGATAAGTACTCTGGCTGGCGAAACAGGCGCCACCTGTTGCACCTCCACAAAAGCAACGCAGAGCGGTGCAGTTTGTTCAGCGGCCCGACGGGCTTCGCAGATATCTGCTACTTTCGCTTAGCCTTTCAGCGGGCCACGTGCACTGATTTGCTTCGCTCAAGAAAGAGAGAGATAGAGAGAGAGCGAAGAGGGGACAGTATGCTTCCACGGCCGCATTTCCTTTCTTCTTTTTTTTTTCGCCGCGAATTCTCTCGGTCCTGTATTCGCTGTCGCCGCCGATGCTGCTTCGGTAAACTTGGGGCTTTTCGTGCGTCTCTATTCGCGTGAGGAAATGGAGCACTGTTCTCTCGGTCTTTCGCTCCCACTGTCTGTGCTCTCTCGATGCCCGTGAAGGAGCCTCCTTCACTTCCCGAGCGATTTCTTCGGAAAACATAAAGTACTTGACAGCGCACTCGGAATTTCAATGGAAGTCTGAGAATGGCGAGCTTCTGGCGGTTATCATAAGTTTGCTTATTTCTGATGCGAGTGTAAGTCAGCAGCGCTTGGAGTTTGCCTTCTATGTGGGGCTTCATCATGCAGGCATTAGAATGAGAGGCGAAAAGTTGGACAGATTCGAAAGACGTCTGCTGGCTGGAGTGATAAGCACGATCGGTATAGTGAAGCCTACTATAGTTTAAAAAACTTCGCCATGCACACTCTCGAGCGTGCGCCTTGGAATATGCATTTTTATCCCTTAAAAGGTGGGTTATATATCTAGAGGTGTTTTCTTAGAGGTCAGATATGGCGAAGAATGACGTATTGACGAAGGATGGCGTCGCGTAAAACTTTTTAAGAAGTGCCACAAAGCCTTGCGACGTTTGCAGCTAATTTAAAGCCAGCACACGAGGCTTTGTATCAGAGCGGCGACATGTGACGAGACAACAAATTCGGCACAATCACTTCAACTTGCACACAAAAGCGGCACAGCCTTCTGTCGTGACACTCATTAAACCCGTATAATAATGGAAATTGGCGTGAATCAGTTGCGTCTAAGCAACGCTGTCATTGCTGTGTCGCAGCTTCATTTTCTGGACCGCGATGACTGTATACGATGGACACGCTGGGTACAGGAGAGGGTAGGAGAGAAAAAGAAATTTAGGCATGCAGTGTTCACTGGAGTTTTCAGAAAGTCTGTAAAACCAAGCACGAGGTATACCTGCACCGAATAGAGACGGGATGGCAGGAGTGA
Organism: Dermacentor variabilis; assembly: GCF_050947875.1. Lineage (NCBI taxonomy): Eukaryota > Metazoa > Arthropoda > Arachnida > Ixodida > Ixodidae > Dermacentor > Dermacentor variabilis. The sequence goes on from NC_134573.1 coordinate 156,566,187, forward strand.
TTGATATTCTAGTTGAGGTTACGCGGAAAAAAGAAGTAGATTTGGATAAGTCACGTGATGCGTTGGACAAATAGCCGGTGGTATATTAGTGCAGTAGTATAGGGGCCACATAAAGTAAAGTGCACACGATGATGACAGCGGATTACACCGAACGAGAGCAGCAAACTACTAAAGCACTGAACGGTTCTGCTGATGAAACACAGAGCTAATTGGAAATGTGAGGAAGGATCATACGTCCTGGAGTGGACATGAATTCACGATGCTAACGACGATAGCTGTGGCTGGCTAAGGAACAGGGTGAAAAGAAGTCAGTAGATTGCCTAAGGAGCTCGTCTCTTTAATTTTTTCTTTCGAGACCATGCTTTGTGTTTCGGTCCTCTTGCGCATCAACGTTGGAAGCGTCATATTTTCTGGAGCAGCTGTGACAAGGCAGCGTGGGACTGCTTCCAGAGACGATACGACAGCTCGAATAGCAAGACTGCTAGACGCACTTTCTCAGCGTGACACTTCCCCGTGCCGGTCATCTGTCAGTTTAGAAGGACAGCTGCTACTGTACCTGACTTTTGGGACTCTCGTTCTGTCATGGAACCGACTAAAACTATTTTCACGGCCTATGTCTTGCACTGGCCAAAACTTTCTGTGTATATGTTTCATTGTATATAAATTTCATTTCATTTCACATATATTACATTCTATGCCGGCCGCCTTATATAATGCCTTCGGGACTTTGAAGCTAAAATAAATGAAATGAAGTTTATTTCAACTGAATGAACATTAATTCCTCTTTGTTCTGACAGAGAACTACGTGCATGATACCTTAGATGAACGTTTTATTTCGTTTTACATGCAGTGGACACTCTGTGTTAGCTGACGACACTAACTAATAACACTTCCGGTGGTATCAGCGTTTCTACGAAAGAAATCGAGAACACGTTGCTATATTTTAGCTATATGATTGGCTGACCTCCACCTATTTACGACTCTTCTTCCTGCCTTCCTTTGTAGTGAAGGTTGGCAACGCCTTCGTGTATACGCTGTCACGATTTCAAGTTTACTACGTATACTTAAATACGCACGTTAACGTGATGCGATAAGTGAACTTCACTGTTCCTGTATAACTGTATATCTTTTATTTTGATCACGCCATCGCCCGTGAAACTTATCAATCGGCATAACGCCAATATAAGCAGAACAGCCAGGGACACCTGTTGAAGAAAGACGTTGTGCGTCGACCGACGACCGGGTTGTTTGGCGGTATTTTTCATAACAGCCGCGAAGGGGGTTCAGCCGGTAATTACCACTTTTGTGGTCACGCTTCAAACTACGTTCGGCTTTCGCCGTTGTTTCTTAATTTAGGCAGGCACGTTTCTTTCCTTTTCTTTCTTTTTGTTTGCTTGTGACGCCGCCCCCTTTTTGAAGTGGCTTAGACGGTTCCGGTAACCCTAATTAAACCTGTTGCGTGGAACCTGTTAAAGCCGTATACGTGGAGCGAGTGCCTTTTCCTTTTTTTTTTCGACGCTCTCTTGTTAAGCCATCGACCATCATGCAGCGACCTGTAATTGCGTTAAACTTCAAAACGCCGGCGTGCTCGCTGCCGCTCCCGCCCCCACTTTGTGTACACAAGAGTCGTGAGGGCAGGGACCACCGTGCTTTTCTTTTTTTTTCTTTTCTTTTTTGTATTTGTTTTTATTCCCGACATCACCCTCTTGCAGCACGCACTCGGATAGTTTATTTTTTTTTAGCTTCGCTGTCGAGGGGCGCTGAACCCACTTGAGATGCGTAAAACCGGCCCCACTTGACGTCTAATTGCTGAGCACACAGCAAGCGAAGGGCTCAATATTTGCGTGCAGCGGTGTACAACCTACGGCTCCGAATCAACAAGACAGGTCTGAGAAGAATGCCTTAACAACAGGCCCGCTGGGATTTTCTTTTTCGTTCGATTCTTTGATGCTGGGATTTTCGTCCTAATCCACGCGACACCGTCTTGCGGAATATAATTAATTTTTGTCTCACCATATCATAATTCGAATAAGCTGCCCCAAGCATGTGCCAAAGAAAGCTTTGCTTTATTAAAACCTCTATTTTGTTTCATATCCGCCAGATAATGCTGCGAATATTATTAGAGAGACTTTCCTCATTGCTCGCATTCATGACCAAGAATATTGCCTCTCAATAAAATATTGAAAGAAGACAGAGATCTGCGTCACGCTGCTGCATGTAACATTGAGTCTCATACTTTTATGTCGCAAAATATGACGTCATTATTGCACGACGGGCGTTGCTGATCTGTACATGTTTACAACCGAACGAGCCGGGTAACACTGCGTCCACACCGCGTCGCTCGCGCTGGCCACCACAACACAGCGCGTTGCATACTGGAAGACTGCGCAGACAGTCGTTGAATCGACACAACCTTGCGTCCATAAGTTGTTGTTGTAATCTGTGCAGTCGTTATTCTGTAGAAAGCGTCTCCAAATCAAAAACACATCCGCACTGCGAGACGCTCTGATCAACAGCTCTATACATGACTGCCCTACTTCCGTATACCGTACACATCATCGCCTTCTAAGCATGAAACGGAGTATAAGACATCTGTCTTATGCCTTCGTAGCTTCCTCTGTTGGGCACACGAGGAAACGCGCCTCTTTGCGCTCCTTGTCGAAACGAAATCCTGACATGCTGGCTGTCATTAAGGAGAAGCAGCGTGCTCAAATCTCTTCCTAATGCCACGTTCATTGACAACTAGCTGACACCCGAATGCGGCGGCTGTCGTACAAACTAACAATCCTGGAAGCTAAGCTCATTTTTGTGTCGGTTAAGTTCGAACGCGGACGAGAAACATGTCAATTTGCTGCAAGCTTTACCTCGCGTGATTGCTTACAAGACGGTTGAGCTAAGGCCGCGAACGCGGGACATGCCCGTGCACTGCCTCGTTTTAAGCGAGTTCAGATTTGAGCTGAATAATTACGGAGTGCGATATCAGTGAGACCGCGCGTCTATTTGTTGTGTTATAGCGTATAAGCTGTGTAACAAATGAAATATGATTGTGTATATTAAAGAACAAGGAGGAGGAGGGGAATGGTGCCCTGTAGTGTGATGGGAAAAATTGACGGCACCAATATATATATATATATATATATATATATATATATATATGGACGAAACACGGCATGCACTCCCTTTTGATGAGCTGCAAATCGCGCTCTAAAAATAAAATAAAAAAAGAAAGAAACAATGAAAGGAAGGAGGAAAGGAAAACCAAAATAAGAGAACTAAATAAAAGGAAGGCCCTCCGGTCGTTGAAAACGATAGGCAGAAGATAAGATTGTGACCACCACATCAGGGGTAATTACGCTGTCTACAAAAGTGGCTGGAGTTCAGTGGGCGTGAAGGCGATTTAGGCATGCTCAAGAAAACTGGGGTAGTCGGGTACAGAAGGCTGAGTGACGGGGCACGAAAGGGCGTTGCTGTCCGTCTGGCTATTGCTTTCGCCAATCTTTGAGGCAATGTTTCGCGCGATCTAACACATGGTGGGAACAGTAAAATGGCACATCTAGCAGCAGACGTTTCTTCGGCGACCTGTGAAAGATATTCTAATGAGTTGAAAAGAACAGATTGGAGCACCCTTCGAACATATTCAGGTGCGCATCAAGCATGCCTCTCAATTTTATCTCTAAATACAACGTTTTAGAGACAGCGTAAATTCAATAGAAACACAGCTACATTTCTGATGATGGCTTTTTCAACAGCTTTTGTGTACAGTGGGCTGTCATGAAAGCACGATTGTATACATGTAAACGGTCGATCCGTGTCTTTCTTGCTGCCGTTGCAACTCCCAAGTTTTAGACAACCACGCGCATCATTAAGGTTCCGTCGCACGAATAGGAAAACAAAGGGGGAGCATTGAAAATAACGGCCAGCCACACGTTCAAGAAAATACTTCTCGCATTGTATTTCAATTTAATTATACTTCAATGCATTAAAGCCTTTTGATCAAAAAAGCACCTCAGGTAAAAAAAAAATCCCTAACGAATGTTATAACTGCTCCTTCCATTGCGCTGTTTGCGGCCTTTAATAAATGTCACTAACACTGAAAGTTTAACAAGCTGATCAGCCTCCAGAGTTATATCCATTACAAAATGACGCAGGCGAAAAGTAGGAAGACATATACAGAACACGAGCATTGATTTGTGGCCAAGAGAGATGCTTTTTTTTTAAATAGGAAGCTTGACATGTTTCCCAGGATGATAACCTGTCGTGCTACTACATTTGTTGCACGAGTAATATAATTTCTACAATCATAACACAAAAAGAAAAGAAAACGCTACATAGACCCACAGACACGTGCACACACTGAACCTGGTCACCAAATCTCAAAAGTTTCAGAAATGTTGTTGTGGCTCACAATGTACAGGCAATGTTTCTTTACGAGCCGAGAATGTCCGCAGTTTAAAGCCTGATTCGCAGTGCAAATGCAACGCAGTCTTTAGATGTTATCCAAATAAGGGCTAGTTCCTATCAGTTGTAACGGCTACCTGAAGTACTCGGGAACAGCGCACAAATCATATGAAAACGGGCACAAAGAAGACACCCACCGTAGTGCCTTTCTTTCGTCTTCGTTAGATTTCTTCGCAGTACCCCTGTACAATGAGCAACCAAACAGCCCACATGGAAACGCTGCACGAAGACTGCTATTTAAAGACACCGGAACCATGGAGGATCCACGAGATATCCATAATAATGAAAACAATCTTTTCCAGTGATGCACACTGTTATGTCCCAGCAGGAAGTCAACATGAGCTACATTTGTCAACAACTTGGTCCATGGTGTCTCGTTTCCAGTCTAAATAAAGAGTCACCGTGGACAGACTCACTTGAAAAATGTTCTCCGAGTCAAGATACTCCGAGCCACATGCTTCGTTGCACAAAATTCGATTTGTGCACCGTCCTGAGTGATCATTTAGAGTGTTCCTGTGCATCCACCCGTGTGTACTCATTGCTCACGCTCTCTCCATTTTTCCTCTTTCTATTTCCTCCGTTCTCTTATCCCCCAGTGTAGGGTAGCAAACCGGACGGTCCAGTGGTTGACCTCCCTGCCTTTGCTCTCCTTGCTCTCTCTCTCTCTCTCTGTTTGTCCATAGTGTCAATTATGAGGGGTACGAGCACGTGGTGCCAGTTTGGCCAAATAACGTTCGGTATATCTAACTGAGCTCCCTTTCGGTGCTTTGTAGTCTCTCTCTCTCTCTCTTTGTTTGTCCATAGTGTCAATTATGAGGGGTACGAGCACGTGGTGCCTGCTTGGCCAAATAACGTACAGTATATCTAACTGAGCTCCCTTTCGGTGCTTTGTAGTCTCTCTCTCTCTCTCTCTGTTTGTCCATAGTGTCAATTATGAGGGGTACGAGCACGTGGTGCCAGCTTGGCCAAATAACGTTCGGTATATCTAACTGAGCTCCCTTTCGGTGCCTTGTCGTGGGGGGGGGGGGGGGCGAAGCGGATGTGCCTAATAGGTAGCTCCGCGTGGCGAACGACATCCCACCGTAGGTAGCTCCGTGCTCTAATCCTCGCTCTCTCCGCTCGCAGTGTGCAGCTTGCTGGGCACGGGCATCGCGGGCATCTTCGGGCCGTCGTCGGACGTGACCAGCATGCACGTGCAGTCCATCTGCGACGCGCTGGACGTGCCGCACATCGAGATGCGCTGGGACTTCCAGCTGCAGCGGGACGACCTCTCCATCAACCTCTTCCCCAAGCCCGCGGTGCTGGCCAAGGCGTACGTAGACCTCATCAAGACATGGGGCTGGAACAGGTTCGCCCTCGTCTACGAGGACCACGAAGGTAGGCGGGCGTCCGCGTTCGCTCGTCGTGTGCATTTTTTTTACTTGCACTCTTAATCTCGTTCCACATAAGTTTCGCTAAGAGGAACATATTTGCAAAGAAAGAAATGTTCTGCTTACGAAGAAGAATAATTCGTGGAATCGAAGTTCTTGATCGACGACTCTTGCATCAGTGGAGAATCTTGTCACTGCCACTGCATAGCGCTCCTAATTGTGCTCCAGATAAGTTACACTTACCTTAATCTATTAGATCATAACCTTAGTCTTAATCTTAGGTCTTAGATCTTAATCTAGTGCCACATAGGTTCCGCTTACTTAGTCAATTTTATATGGAACGAGATTCAAAGTATAGCGTTAGCACTGACGAGATGTCCCGTCTTGGGTGTCATATGTGCCTCCGATATGTGTAATCACGTAAACTATTACTTGCGGTAGCAAGTCGCACTTTTTTAAAGGGACACTAAATGCAAATATTAAGTCAAACAAAAGTGACAGAATGTTGCTCTAGAATGTCTAAGGCGTCAATATTATCTCGAACAGAGCTGTACTAATCCATCGGCGAATCCAGCGCTCTGTCCTTGCTCGGTTTCTCTATGGCTGTGCGTATGCGTTTCGCGCAAGAGAAAGAAAGCACAGTGCCATCTGTAGGGCGCCGTTTTTCTCAACGATGGCAGTAAAGGACGATGATTGTGTTTCCACCATCACCACTCGAGTTTTCGGCGGGAAATTTGAATCGCGCTAAAGGTAGGAGGACCTGTCAGATCCGATCTTCCTTTAAACTAGGTATTTTCCTGACACGAAACCAGGGCTACCATGTTTTTGGAATGGTACTTTAACAGTCGAGGTCGACTTAATATTTGCAGCTATTGACCCAATAAAAGAAAGTATGGTAATTCTCCTACTGCCTGTGGTGTACCGAATTTTCTTCATGCTCGAAAGGACACACTAGTCGGTGTGTAAATATCGGAATTCAGGAGCATGCGCGCAACGTTAGAAATGGATCAGTGTCGTATTTGGCTGTTGATTGTTGCGTGTGTCGGTGTACCCCCCGTTGTTCGATAAAGCTGTGTGCCTGCACAAGCTCCGACTTACGAGAGAGATCATGGAAGCGTTCTTTATGTCAATATGTCAGTTGAATGCACAAATTGCGTCAGCCAAGCGTCGACTTTATCACAAGGGGAAGTGGCATAGTTTGGAAGTGTTTAATCATTCATTTTGATTAGTCAGCCTCGCCTCGAGAAAAGTGTTCGCACCTACTTTCGTCGCTTTTGTGGAAACGTACAGGGGAGCTGGCGAGAATACCTGTGATTTTCTTTTCTTTTTTTTTTTCTCGTCCAGTTTTTCTTACTTAATGTCGTTCTTTCTGGATAAGAGCTTCAATTGTGAGTCAGCGCTTGTGTTTGTTGCCTTCGTTTCCTGTCCGTGTCTTTTCGCGTTCTCTTATTTTTTTTTTTACATTATGGATAAGTACAGGATATCTGCCTTCGGGAACTGTAAGAGAGTGAGTACGCGTCGTGACATGGCCGTCGTGAAAAAGAAATGCTTTAATCGGCGGAAGGAATGAGAAGTCAAGCAGAAACGACGTGAGGGTGCCATTCCTGAAGGCTGCACGCTCAGCGAGTGAGCCGGTACGAAAATTAAGTTATGGGGTTTTACGTGCCAAAACCCAGATCTCATCATCAGGTACGCCGTAGTGGAGGACCCGTAATTAATTTCGACCAGCTAGGGTTCTTTAACGTGCACCTAAATATAAGTACACGGGTGTTCTTGCATTTCGTCCCCACCGAATCGCGGCCGCCGTGGCCGGGATTTGATCCCGCGACCTCGGGCTTGGCAGCGGAACACCAAAGCCACTAAGCAACCATGGCTGGTGTGGGCCGATACCAAAGACTGCGTGTGTTAACAGATACGTGCCGATCGCGAATCGCGTGACCGTAGTCGAAGAAGCGCTGCAGTTCCTAATATCAAAACAGTAAAAAAAATGATGGAGCAGTGTTGCGGCCCGTAATGAATCAATGAAGTGAAAGTCGAACATAAGCGAGTGACAGCTTTCGACACCCGTGCGCAAAAATTAAGAGCAGTTCCAGCTGTGTCGCTATACTTCTGTTAAGTTTAGGTCAAGTCGCGTTTCTCTCTTCTTTCTTTTTTCGGTATGAGGTTTTCAATAATATTTGCGTTGGATATTTTTTTATCCCGGCACGTATCGAAGTCATCCGATGTGCACGTGACTAATTATTTCAGCTCTTAGCGCGCAATGAGTAAGCGTGCAAGAAGCTTACCAGGAAATAAGCTAGCGATAGCGGCTCATGAGCCAAGAGGCTTTTTATTTATTAATTTATGCTCTATCCCTCATTTAGCGTGGCATTACTCTTTGACACGTTCATTATTACCCTGCGGGCTTTCTGTATCAACCTTAACATTGTTCAGAGCTTTATTTATCCAGCAATTACTATACCGACACATTTTACGAAATCCATACAACATGAACATGCATATGTTCTCGCGGCCCTCCGTGATCTGTATTAGGCATGCAGGCCTCATGCCTCAAGAAATGCATCAGATCCGCAGTGGAACACTGTTCTGACAGAAGACAACTCTGATGTTCCATTTGACGCTCTGACGAATACTAATGTTTACGTTGAGGTAAGAGCCCATTAAAGTTAAAGCCTTCATTAAATTTGCTCTTACCATGTTTTTTAGTCGAGCCAGTTTCGGCCAAGTGGAGAACCTGCAGTTCACGCAGTAGAGTGATTAGGTGTTGTACCAGTTTCGGGTCATTATTTTAAATGCTACCTAGAAACTTGCGCAGGCTTAACGTTGCGTTTCCGACCAAGTGACTCGCATTGGAGACCGCAATACACTTTAGCAAAGAGTGGCGTTACCAAAAATATAAAAAGAAACAAAGAAATAAACTCTTCGAAAACGCTGTTTAGAATGGTCAGCGCTCCTTCTTGCCTGTAAGGGCTCAGTGTCAAACGTTGCCCGGAGCCATTTCGTTAAGTCGCGAAAGTCTTGCCATATACTTCGGAGCACGCTTCTTGGCGAACTGAGATCATGAGGCACACTCGCAAAAAGAAATTTCAAAAAAGGAAGAACCACGACGATAGTCTTCCTTTTCGACTTTACGTTTGTTATGGGAGACCAAGATAAGCGCAAGAGGAAAGTGTCAGTTGCTTCCACGGCCAAAAACGCGGGCTGTGTGAAAATACCTCGTCAGATGAGATGACAGTATCTACCCAGAAGTAGTCTCTGAAGTCGCGGTCAAGCAAAACTAAGCCAGAAAAAAAAAAGACATAAGCACACACACACAAAAAAGTCGTATCTTGAAATACGGACTTAAGTATAACCGAGAGAGGCACTCCAACGGACCACAAACGGTGCGATTTCGCTCTCTCTACCGTACCTTCTTCCCGTCATTTGGCCTTCTGTCTTCTTCAAAAACATATTTGGCTTTAGTCTGCGCTTTACCATCTCTTTGATTTTTCTTTCCTTATGTTCCACGTGACGCATTCGGTTCAGGCTCGCGAGATACACGGTCAACGAGAGATAGTACGCGGCTTGGCCATTTCATGAAGTCTTCGGCATGTCTTTCGAAGAAGCTTACGTTTTCCTTTTGACGTCGAGTCTGACTGTCCGGAGAAGCACACCGAAGCGCTCTAGCTCTCAGGAGGAAAGAGCTGAACTGGCAAGAGCGCTGGTCGCCGATCGCATTGCTGGCTGCCATAGTCGACAGGCAGGAGGAAATGTTGTCGATGCATGTAAAAGAAGAAAAAAAAAAGCGAATTGGAGCGTTTGGAACTTCGTTTTTTCCCCCTCCTTCCGGTCGTTCGCTTCCCGTATAGCTCATTTTATCGTCCGTGCTTCAGTCTCGATAAAGTGTGATGGTTATCGCTTCAAAGCTTCTTTTAGAGACCGAAGCAAGCACCCTTTTCCTTTCTTTTCTTTTTTGAGAAGGAATCCCTTTTTACTTTTTTCCGCCGAGCACTCTCTTTATCTCGACTTGAATCCGCCTGTGTGTCGAAGTACGTTTTGTGTGTGTGTGTTTCTTCTTGCTTTTCTTGGGGGGAGGGGGGGGGGGTTAGATTTCCCGTTATCAAATAGCCGCAAGACATTGCGGAGGAAGAACTGCGCTTTAGAATGGCGCGACTGACAGCTATCTTTTTTTTTTCTCATCGCGGATTCGGCGGGAGAAAAGATCTTTCGCTTTCAGAGGGCGCGTGAAAAGGAACGTAAGGAGCGTGGATAAAAAGCCGCGCAGAGGCGCCCGCTAATGCGCATTCTTTTCGGGACAACATTACAAGGCTGGTGCCGAATTCGTACATTCTACAGTGGACTCGGGGCACCACCATTAGCCTTTTCTGTTTTATGCCTCTTTCTTTCTTTCTTTTTCGAAAAGTTCAGGAAAAGTTTGCAGCATTTCAGCCTTAAGACGTGTCCGTACTGTCGTATAAAGTGCTGCGTATCGCTAAAGGTCTTCTCGGGCATACGCTTCTGGACGGAGATGTGCGAGGTTAACTCAAGGGCTGTCTGTTGCTAGGCTGGCCTGCTTCATTATTCCCAGCTCTGTGCTCTAAGCAACTCGGAGCGTTCGGTTCGAGACAGTTTAGTACATTACGCCACAAGGAAGTCTGTTGTAGCACTTCTCATTCTTCCTAATAACGGAGTAAAACGCCGTATTTGAGGCTGCACGTGGCTTGTCTTCGTCCAATGAACACCCGTGTACTTAGATTTAGGCGCACGTTAAGGAACTTCAGCTGGTCCGAATTTCCGGAGTCCGCCACTACGGCGTGCCTCATAATAAGGAAGTGGTCTTGGCACGTAAAACCCCAGAATTTTTTGTCTTTGTCCAATTATTTAGGAATAATTGCCAGCGATAGAATTCGAGGCTCGCGAGCACAAAGTCGTTCTGTGGTTTACAAATTAAGTAGGACGGAGCATGACGTCAAAGGATGGATACTTGGATCACGCGTTGGCGAAACGTCATCGATAACAGATTCTGCTTTCATCCCTGGCAGCCGCTTTGAGAGCGACCAGCTTGCCGCAGTGCGGGCGCATCGGTGTTGAAATACTAATGCCAATACCAAAACACGGTGCAATTTCCGGTTATTCGGGACAGGCTTCAAATATGCATTGAGCTGAACTAATATTCACACATGTCTGCGTCGAATTGGTGCGGCGTTCCACCAGTTATTAGAATTACTATTAGGTTTAGAATTATTAGAATGTCATCAGGGCATATGAGTTGCTCTCTACAGCAAAATCGCGATGGAACGACAGCTTCTAAGTGCAAGTTTTATGAACCGGAGGCGGTGTCGGCCATAGCAGACGCAACCGTGCCTTGATCACTACGCAACATCTTTTTTTTTTATTATTGGAATGAAAAACAAATTAAGGACATTACGCCAGCTTGGGACAGCTGCTTCTTTTATTCAGATCGATAATAAATATAACAGTTCCTGTTATTGGATCTTGCTTCACTTTTCGCACTTGAGCTGCTGTCCAAGTTATCAACCAAAAACAAAGAGTAATTCTTGTTCGTGAGTGTTTTGTGTTGTGCTATTGGGTCTTCGTCATCTGGCAGAAGGATTCTTGCCATGTGTCTCTGGAAATAGAATGCCATCTGTTTAACTCTCTGCGTGATGTGCATCAGCAAGTGAAAAGCTGAAGTTAAAATTTCTTCGTTCAGCGTGGCGACGTTGCTGCGTACAAGCGATAGATACTGTAACTTCTGAACTGCGTCCGGCATTTGATATAGTCTGTGCAGCTGCGTGTAGTGCAGTTTGGACGCTCTTTAGCGTATGGCTTGACGACCAATGCACGGTCAGCAATATGCCAAGCTCTACTCATAGCCCGTGCATTAGGGGGCCGCGGTTATTCACGGTGCTGCAGAATTACTCGCTAATGCCTTGTACCGTGTTCCCCGAGCACCGGCCACAATGAGTTAGAAAAACCTGCTATCATTGAAATGGGAGCCTTTTCAGGACGTGAAGATCCAGGCGAGATTTTCGTGCGCGTCCAACTCAGTGTACCTCTCGCTTCTAGGCGGCGAGATTCAGCGCGGACTCCAACTATTGAGATTCTCGCAGCTGACAGGAAATAAGAACGCCCGATTTTCGCTTTTAACCTTGCCGGCAGCCTATTGACAAAGCTTACCACGCGGAGCAATGTAACGGATACCTTGGCCGCAAGCCACTAAAAGCCATAGCGCGCTAGTGACAGAGGCCTAAGCGTTACTATGAAGATTTACTATTACTTGTATGAAACTGCACACGGTGACGCGTTGCGTGGCCGTCATCGTCCCTATCCTCACCAGCCTAGTTTGCAGCAGGACGAAGCTCTCTGACAACACTGTTCACTTTTCACCGCCTTGGGTCAACAAGGAGAATGGCACCTCTGGTTGCGTAGATTCGCCCGGGCGCCAGATGGGGCCCGTTATAGCCTGGCCAACTTAATTGATCGGTCAGGACGGACAGCGTGCCCAACGCACGCAAGGTAGCAAGATTTGCGCCTGCAATGTGGTGGGAGCAGCGGGATGTCGCGTTCCGTGATCCAGCTTAGTGCGTGTAGCATTTCGCGAGCAACTCATGCATGCTGATCTGCCAGCTCCTTGCTCCTTCTTCCATCATATATCGCTGTCTCTGACATCTTACTCGCTCTTCTCATCACACTTCCGACTGATATTCAGGTGTCAGCCGCGCGCTAGACAGTTATGGTGCGGTCAGCAGGTTTTCCTCTTCTCCCAACCAAACTCATTGCCTCTGGCTGTTCTTTGGAATTTGATTAAGATAACCTCTGCTTTTTAGTCTCTGTTGTCTCCCGATTGCATTTCTATTTTTTGTCAATATTAAATTAATTAATAAAATTTTGGGGCTTTACGTGCCAAAACCACTTTCTGATTATGAGGCACGCCGTAGTGGAGGACTCCGGAAATTTCGACCACCTGGGGTTCCTTAACGTGCACCTAAATCTAAGTACACGGGTGTTTTCGCATTTCGCCCCCATCGAAATGCGGCCGCCGTGGCCGGGATTCGATCCCGCGACCTCGTGCTCAGCAGCCTAACACCATAGCGACTGAGCAACCACGGCGGGTATTTTTTGTCAATGTAACGGAGCACCCTTCGTAAGTACCAAGCTAAGTATAATGAAGCGCACTATGCGCCAAGTCATATTAGTTGTTGACAAAACAGTGCGAAAAACATGAAACCGAAGACAAGATGTAGAATGGACGAGCGGAGACTTCAAACTGACGCTTACAGCAAAAAAGAAAAAAAAATCAAATCAAAAGTGGCGTGGAAAAGTACAACGCAACTCATGCGCCAGGGCCAGGACGATGTAGTGTCATGCACAGAGCCGGGTTAACCTATGGGCTAAGGGGGCCGTAGCTCAGGAGGGGGGGGGGGGCGCATGAAACATGCTTTCTTGACAGGCCCCTGAACAATTTTAAGGGGCCTCTATCGAAAGTTTTGATTCTGCAATAGTAGTGCAAAGCGTCTCCCAGAGAGCGTTCTGCCACGCGGATGCTTAGAAACACTTTAGTAGCAGCCAAAATAGAAGTAAAGAATATGCGGTGCGAGAAGGCAACCTGTCCTGCGCGCACAGATTATATCTTCCTTTGCTCGACCAACCATCGCAAGCAACCTTCCTCGCTTGCCAACTCCGATGTAAGAGACCAGAGTTTACCGCATAGTACATGCAATTCTTCGTATTTGCCTCGTCTGCATGCCACATATGCAGAGTAGTTTAAAGTGTCCATGTATAACTAAAACATTTGTTCCTTTACAAGATGCAGTTCTATTTGTCTTCAGGAAAGCCGATGGAATAGTTCGTGGATTTAAGACTAAATTCATTGTTAAACGATAGCGACTTGACCCTTAGACAATAAGCATTATATAACAACCTAACAGAAGAGAAAATGTTTTGTCAAAGCAGAACTGTTGCGAACCATATATCAAGATGTGATGTATTCCCTCGTATGCATGTTAATAAGCCTGTAAATTTTTATATGTGAATACACTTGAGTACAGCAGACAAACCTGCAACAATTTACCTATTCGGCATCTTAAGCGATCACTGTGATTGTCGTCGTCGTCATCATCATCGTCATCGTCATCATCAAAATCATCATCATCATCATCATCGTCGTCGTCGTCGTCGTCGTCATCATCTCAGGGTCCCCCAAGCATATTTAGCCCGGGCCTTAAAACGTCTTAATCCCGGCACTGTTCACACAAGTACTATTGTGAACCATATAAACGATTTATGAACATGCATATCAATTATGAAGTCATACAATGTCGCCGAACTTTCTTTTGTTGTAGGTAACATTCGCTCTTTTGTTCTCATTATGATGCTCTACCTTATGCGTCTTTGTGTGTTTTCCTTTTTTTACTCAGGTATCATAAGGCTTCAGGATTTTCTGAAAGAGGCCCGGGGCAACGATTGGCACATCCAGATGTACCAGTTTCACTCTGGTCAGCCGTACCGGGACCTTTTCTGGAAGATCAAGAAGACAAAAGAAACACGGGTTGTACTGGACGTCAAGAGGGAAAACCTTTTCACTGCCCTGAAACACGTAAGCGAGTGGCCGGCAAATTATTTTGAAACTCTTTTCATTTGCTTTACTAGATGCCTCCAGGATGATCAGTGTAGAAGCGTAGATTAGATTGTGTGTAGATCAGCGTAGAAGCGTAGCGTGTAGATTGTTCATAATTAAAGCAGAAAAAGAAATGTTGCAGTAGAGAGGAAGTGAGGGACGAAAAGACAACGGCGTTTACTAAAGACCAACTGCTTGTTCTTCCAAGCAGCAATTTATAGTGTTTGAATTCAACAAAACTTACGACGCTATATGGTGCTCTTAATAACGAAATAACTTTCTTGTATCTATCTCGTTGCTTCACAAAATGCTCCGATATAAGAAGCCAATGAGATATTAGTAAATAATTTCAGATAACTTCAACAGAGAAGAAGCATATGCGGACGTTATGGACGATATCCCTGCGATAGGAATGATATTTCTTTCGGAAGGAGTGAAATGAATGGGTAGCTTACGCCTGCATTAATACAGTTTTGGATGTGGAAGGCTTCCAATAACAGTTGTGCAATAATCATTTGGTTGTTAGACAGTTCCGTTGTCTGTCCCTTCCTCTGTTCCAGTGCATTGCATTGTTGCTGGTTTTCTGCAAAATAAGTGCAGTGAGACAGCCTGGTACCAACGTCCCAATATGTTTAATACTGCCGACAGATTGCGTGCGCTTTTGGTAAAGGCAGAAACGTAAGGCAGAATGGTGATTGCGATATCCTAGCATCTAGTTCCTAGAGTTGTGTTGACGTCATGGCGCTGTTCATTTTCAACAATACAGGGTTCTCGGAATTTCTGGCTCTAAAACACAAGAAGAGGGACTCAAAAAAATAGGAGCGTTATAGCCATGTTGATCTGCAGGAATGATAAAACCTTCCACTGACCATAAGTGCGACTAACACAGCTTAGGTATATGTTGCTGAAAAAATGCTGCTAATTAAGGGATCGCATATATCTGGGGATGTGAACTGCTATCTGTTCAGTCGTTTTAATGGTCAGGGATTCCAGGCTATCTTCATTTTTATGCGCATCTGGGGACACTGCAGTGTTTGTGATTAATAGAATGGTTTCCACCACGTCAGATGCTGTTCCGCAACCTCCTTGAATACATCGTCTTGGATGTGTATTAAAGGCATTTTGTTTCAATATTAGTTCAACTTGCGTTCCCTGCCTCTGAAAAGGAAAGTTGTCCCATGCCCGTAGCTGGTAATGTGTAATGAGTAAACAGCGTCACTAAGTAACACAATCTTCAAGCAAGCTCTCTGTAATATGCACCTAAATTGTAATCAAGCGGCCAACAACGCGAGGAAGACGAGCCCACATTCATAATTCTGACGCGTAGCGCTGTTTATCGTTATCCTTTACACACGCTTCAGAACGTTATAGTGTATATTTACTCAGCCCTAACGTTGTGACAGGCGCCTTTATCCAGCTACTGCTATATTTTCATTTAAGCAGCCCTCTTGTGAAATTGAATTCTGCGATGAGCTATGGCCGCAGAATCGCAGCGGTACAACTAATGAGCTCCCGTATTTGTTGTCCTACCGCAAGACGCCCGCTGCTTCAGGTGCAAGAGCTTGCCTTGACGGGATATTTGTCTCCGCCCGCTGTGTGACGAACAAAAACGACGGAACACCGCGACTAACAAATTAAGTTACAGTCTCACGCAGGCTGTGAAGGCTAATGAATTGTGACATCCTACCGCAACGTGAGGATTACGATAAACAAAAGCCCAGAAAAGCCAGGCCGTGCGGACTCAAAACCTGGCGCGCCGGCAAAATGGACCGCTAAACGTGGCGTCTAATTAACTCAAGCCGTTCTATTCTTTTTTTCCCTCTTCTTTCCTTCCTTCCGTTCCCTTCACCTACCCTCTGCACCTCAAAACAAACTGCAGGCGCAGCAAGTTGGCATGCTCACCGAAAGCCACAGTTACCTGATTACATCGCTGGTGAGTGCCACTTTTCCCACAGCGCACCGGTTTGCCAAACCGTCGCCTCTCTCGCAAATCATATCACGCAGGGGCAAAGCGATGGGCGGGGAAGCGAAGCGCGCGCATGTTGGTGGCGTCTCCCTCCCCCTCTCCCCCCTTCCGCCCCGTCGCTCGGCTTGTTTCTTCTCCGGACTCCAATCTATTTGCTCAGCAGCGGCTCTCCCTCCTTCGACCGGAGCTCGCCGCCTCCCTAATGGCAGCTTGTCACGTAGGGCCCCAGATACACACTGTTGAAGGTGGCCGGCCTCTTCCGTCAGCAATACTGCCTGAAGCCGATGCTTATTCTGTTCCTTCCTTCATTTTTTTTTCGTCGTAGCCTGTTGAATAGCTCAGCTCCTAAAAGAGCCGTGGCTGCTCTGACAACGACGTTTACACCGCCCCTCCTTTCTCCCACGTGTCGCCAAGTTTGCAGACCGTGGCGAGCAGGCGAGCTGAGGGCGTCGGCACAAATGTTGTAGCTGTTACGGCACGCCTTCAGAGAGCCCCCTTTTGTTTCAACGAGCCGTGTACCCGGCAGCGAGGAGTTTGTCTAGCGTGATTCGTTTATTTTGCAGTCGTTGTTCAAAACCTCGAATGTACCTGCACGTGCAGCGTTCGCCATTATGTACAGGGACTGGAGGAAATGAATGCGGTGCAACAAAGATGAATGGAGCGCTAACGAATGCATAAAAAAAAGGCGTTGTTCGCTATACTGAGACGGATTTTCGCGTGTCCATGGATGACGCGTGTCCAGCGCGGCTTAACTGCATCATTGATCCCGCGGAGGCTGTTCAGCATCGTGGTGTAAAATGCGATGAACGGTTTGCCTATACAGTCTGCGCTAAATAATTGCAGACTCGCTGTTCATTTGCATTCGCTCAATCAGTTTGTGTCACACCATGTTACCCGGAAAACGCGTTTGGCTAATCAACCTATGAAATTACGAACGTGCGCTTAGCGTGGTCCACCGTCTCTGTAGCCCTGCTGCCAGTTGGTAATGCCCTTATTTCGACAGATTTCAGCCTGCGTCGTGTCGCAATCATTGACGCAAAAACATTAGTTATGGAAATCACCCGATTGTCTCGTGGGCTCGAGGTGCGGCGCCGTAATTGCTCGCAAACTCGCCTCGACACGATGTCCGCTGAGCGTAGCGGGAAGTTCAGCTGCCTCGCATCTGTGGAGTCATCAACACTGATATTTAATAGTAATTAGCCAGAAGAAAACAGGGATCAGAGGAGTTGGATATTTTTGTTCGTTGCAACCACATGAGCTAAACAGACAATGAAGCCAGAGAAAGCTCAGGAATCGGACTGCTATGTGTAACAGAAATGCAGAAATAATAAGGAAAATGACAGTTGGTGAAAAAAAAAAAAATTACGTTCCAGGTGGGAGCCGAATTAACAGCCCAAATGCAGAACACGGCAGGCATTACGCGTGTTGCGCTCTACGATCAAGCTACCGCGATGGCCTTCATCCTGTAAACATTATTTGAGTATTTCTGCGTAGTTGTCCACGTGGAAGAATCTTCGCTCAGCAGCAAACTCTTGAAGACGTGAATCAGAGCAGCACCAAGGAACTAGGATAGTAATAGGTACCTTGTGCCGGCGTTCATAACGGTCTGTGACACGTGCAAGAATACTGTAGATAGTTCAATATTTCAAGTACGTTGCAGGTGCTTAGCGGCTACTCTTAGTCAAAGGTTTTTCAAGCAGCAAAGCATACCCTACACTGTACAGGGAAACTCCCCATAAATATCGCCCACACTTCCCGTTACACAGACGACCACGCTTTATTTTTTTTTCTGCGTTTTTGCAGATCAGCGTGGTGGGTACTTGTACGAACTTAAAAACTCTTAGTGCAACAGCTCGTACTCTTGACCTTGGGCAATAGCCGTTGCAATCTCGTGATATCAACTGAAGTGACCAAGCGGATACGCACGTACAGTGTTCAAGAAGGCGTCATCTGCGCCAATTGGCGCAAAGTTCTAAAGCTGTAACTGGTTATTTCTATCCAATGCCGGACGCCTATAGTTCACGTCTCACTGGCAGTCTTGAGAAATCACACCGCCTTTAGAATAACGAACCCAAATAGCACTTCGATGACATGCTAACTCCTTGAGCTATGCTGTCGAGCCATGGGCTCGTCTGGTTTAGCGAGTCTAGCGACTACGGTGGTCATCCGCATCCACGGTCATGCTTATGCAAGCATCATTCACTTACTGCATTGGCGTCATAAACTCTAGGTCTCACGTTCTGTCCTCGAGAACACGTAATTGCGCGCTGCTGAGTTTCCCGACACGCTACCTGTAGTACAAATCACGGGTGCCTATTCACGAAACGTTGTTGCGGAAGTCAAACTCTCCCCGATTTTTTTTTCTTGATACGCGATGTTTGCGAGACGTTGGCGCCTTTAAGTAGCGTCGGCTGCTCGTTTTCGCGTAGAACAAATACATAATGAAAATAACATTGCCATGCCGGCACTGAACGAAAGAAAATTAACAAGAGCGAAACAGTCAAGCTTGAAGTCAGGTGACAAAACCTGCTCACTACATATATCCCATCAAGAACATTAGAACGCCGAAAAAATCTCACATAATTTCAGTAAATATGACTCACAAGATATGTCCCACAAGACACACCAGAATGTAAAGTTAGCTTTCATAAATACAATAAGATCAGGGGTGGCTTGCACGAACATTTAAAAACAAAAATAATAACGAATGTAAGATTCTTAAATGTTCAATAGACAACGCCTAGCCAACACAAGACCGCGTTCTTAAACTCGGTATTACTTTCGTTGTTAAGCGTTCGTGCAAGCGGCCCCAGGTCTCAACAGATATCACATGCTAACACACTGGAACATAAAGTCATCTCACATAAATGCAGAACATATAACTCGCAAGACAGGTTTCATAAAACACACTAGAATGTAAAGTTAGCCTTCATAAATAGAACAAGATCAGGTCACAACAGAGACCACGTAAGAACATACTGGAACATAAAGTCAGCAGGCATAAATGCATTAATTTGAGAAAAGACGCAGTCTGGACCGAAAAATTCACACAAAGTCGGCCACGGAAAGGAATGCAAACTGCAATCGCCAATTTCCAGCACTATTACACTCTCTCCAATTCTACGGTGTTATATAAAGCGGCCGATTTCTGTGCGTAGATCCTGTTCTGGACCGTTCGCAATTACAGGGCAACTCCAGCGAGCACCGAAAGCGGGGTAAATTCTGTGGCGACATTTACAGCAGCTACTTCAGCCGGAAATGTTTAAATATTCATGCTTTGCCCTACAGCGGAGGCGTTCTCGCAGAATGCACCAACGGCCGCTTGCTTTCACTCGCTTCAGGACCTACACACGGTGGACTTGGAGGAATTCAAGTACGGCCAGACCAAGATCACTGGCTACCGACTCGTGGACGTGGACAGCCCTGAGCTGCAGGGATTCCTCAAGGACTGGGAGATCATGTCCTCCCGGATGGACCGGAAGGCGCCAGTCCCCCACAGCATTCGGGTACTCGCGCTAACACCATCACCCCTACAACAACCCACTCGACCCCGATTTATGAGAGAGAAAAAAGAAATGGGTTTACGAATGAAATTTACTGGCGACAAAATTGGCCATTCGGCTTCTGCTGGTGAAACCGCAATTGCCCAATTGACCGCACAATTCTGCGTATTCTGCGTCGTGAATTCGGTGTATATATCGCATTATATTTCCTGCGCACTCAGATTTCCGGAGCCGTTTGTACTGGAATGCTCGAGATTTCTTTTTTTTTCTTTTTCCCCCGCGGCGTGAAAATTTCTTTGTCGCTCTAATATGATGCAAAAAATTTGCTTGCAGCTGCTGTCCTCGGCTTACAATCGTTGTCTGCTCACTTATTCCGTGTTTTATTCAAATCATTATACCATGTACTGCAGCTAGTTGCATATCTAGTAGTGCGCCTAATACGTTACCTTATTCGGATTGGACGCTTAATCTCGGCAAAAAGGCAGCTTGCATCACCGAACCGCCCATTTAGCGAGAGAGTCCAGCTTTTCGTTTATAATTACATATTGTGTACCAGCGCGCTGGCAATTAAGTTATTGCTGTCGTTTCGTTTCGTTGCGTTCCTGCTTTTTTGGGGGGAAATCAGATTTGAATTCGTTCTCCAGTTCTTCAGTACGAACGTCCACTTTTTGTTCTTTTATGTTCGCTCTAAAGTGCTTCCGTCAGTATAATGCTAAGCGCACTGCAATCAAGTTCAAACACATAAAAGGTGGATAAGCATCTCTGTCCCAAGTTCATTTAACGTGCTAAAGAGAGCCTCGGGGCATTCTAATTACTACAAATTTACGTAGCTTGATCATGCCCAGCGGTCAGAAAGCCGGCGTGAAAGTGCAAGAACACATGCGAATATTAAGGAGTCAAAGCGCTTCGTTACCCTTATTGCGCATCCTGGGGCGCTATAACGTAAAACTATTCCAAACTTTTCTGTTCCAATTCTACTATCAGCCCTCCACGATTGGTCAAAAACTTTTTTAGACCACGCCCACTTACCGTGTCTGTCACGCGAGGTCACGATACCTCCCCATCTGATATGATGTGTGCACACTGATTATGCATGATTTGACACAAAAAAGAAAAACAGTTATTTCTTATTCGACGCCTTTTCGTCATTAGCCCCCGGCTATTGGTGAAAAGTTTTCGGGCAGCACCCACTTCACCTGCCGGTCACGCGACGTCACAAAACCGCACAAACTCACCGCGTCAAAGTGACGTGTACACGATAAAGATGCATTAAATGCCGAAAAAAACTGAATTTTTTTCGGAATAGCCGCGGGCTGCCCCATTCCGAAAGGAATAAAAAGATGGCTGCCGCCGATCGCTGAGACGCTGGCTACTCGCACCTGCCGGAGAGCATGGGTGTATTTGCGCCTAATAAAACTTCTTGCGTGGCCGTGTAACGTTTTCCAGCCTTTTCGGCACGTTTACCACTTCATTCTGCCAACTCTTCTTTTCTGAGGGTTAGTCTTAGCGTCATTCTTAAGCTTCCGTTGCATGCCGCCGTGATTTTCGACCAGCCACCACAAGCTAAGTAAGGGAGAGCCGACCAATCGTAGACGCCGGCACCACTCTCTTCATCCGGTTATCGACTTTCAGTGCAGTGGTTCGGCCCCATCGAATCTCTCTCCACTTGAGCGTTCTCTTCGCCTCTTGTCAGCCAGTTAGATACGACAAGCCGCTCAGTGTAGGCAATGTTATTCGTTTTTCAAGAAAACAAACGTGACCTCCTATGAACGAGGAGAGCGTTTGATTGGTCTGTTCAGACAACCCTGCGGGTGACCGCCCGGTGCTTGCATTGTGGTTACGCAAATTTGACGTCAGGAGATTGGAATAGAAACATATTAGAATAGTTTTACGTTATACGGCCCTAGGAGCCCTATAACGCAAAACTATTCCAATATGTTTCTATTACAATCTCCTGACGTCAAATTTGCTCAAAATCAAAATCTTTGATCAAAATGGCGGCGGCATGCAACGGAAGCTCAAGAATGACTCTAAAACGGACCCTCAGCAAAGAATAGTTGGCAGAATGAGGGGGTAAACGTGCCGAAAGGGCTCGAAAACGTTACACGGCAACGCAAGAAGCTTTATTATACGCAAATACACCCACGCGCTCCAGCAGGTGCGAGTAGCCAGCGTCTGAGCGATCTGCGACAGCCATCTTTTATTCCTTTCGGAACGGGGCAGCCTGCGGCTATTCCGAAGAAAATTCAGTTTTGTTCGGCATATTATTTCATCTTTATCGCGTACACGTCACTTTGACGCGTTGAGTTCTTGCGGTTTTGTGACGTCGCGTGACAGGAAGGTGAGGTGGGTGCAGCCCGAAAACATTTTACCAATAGCCGTGGGCTAATGGCGAAAAGGGGTCGAACCAGAAATAACTCTTTTTCTTTTTGCTGTCAAATCATGCATAATCAGTGCGTACACATCATATCAGATGGGGAGGTATCGCGGTTTTCGTGACGTCGCGTGACCGACAGGTGAAGTGGGGGTGGTCGAAAAAAGTTTTTGACCAATCATGGAGGGCTGATAGCAGAATTGGAATAGAAAAGTTTGGAATAGTTTTACGTTATAGCGCCCCTAGTCTGTGACTGATTAAAATCAGCCAACTTAAGAGGACTCTTAATTTGGCTGATTTTGAGCCGGGTACATGGACGAAATATCTGGCGCTCGTGCTGAATCTGCTGCGTCTGAAGTAAATATACAAGTGACTGTAAAAGAAATCAAGACGGATTTGACCGTTAATGAAAGGACTTGTTTTGCTAAATATGACAGCTCGACGATTCTTCTGTCCTCAATGTAAGAAAGTAACACATGGTTGCAAACGCTTGCTAAAAATTTGTCAGACAAGGCCGCGAATACGTCTCAAACAATGAAGTTTGAGTTGTCACATTGCATTCGCAGCACACAGCACACATACAACGCAATCTTAAGTCAGGCACAATTTGTCAAGTAGCGTGATGTTGTAATTAAGTTTGATTCTCTACACCTTATCAAGATAAAAGCTATCGAAATAAAAAAAAATGTGCTCGACGATTATATATCCTGACTGCACTGCGGACCTTAAAGATGGCTGCAGCAATATGCCTGCATCTAGTAACTAACTGTTAAAAAAAGTTAATTGCGATGAGCGCATACAAAGTGGTAAGCCATCGTTAGAACAACATGCACTTTATAATGAAATAGTTTTGAATAATTGGTGAAATCATGTTTTCGCTAAGGCTAACATTACACTGGGCTAGTAAATGTTGTTGCTATCAAATAAATGCGAAGTCAGCGGGAATGTTAGCCAATGCCGACTCGCACTGCTATCTTGAGTGAGACAGTCGCGAGCAGTGCACCTTGTATACAAGTGTAGTCGGAAAAGGCTTAACGCACTCCAGCTAAACGCGGCGTTTTGCGTTCCCCTTCGCGTGGTGAGTTGATGCACAGCACGACTGGACTTGCCGATCTGAATTGCTTCTTCTTCACAGCAAACATATGCAGCCACCAGACGTCATGTCAACTCGACACAAACGATACTATAGTCTACTTCTGAGTCGCATAATTTTTCAGTACTAAGCAAGGGGTTCGACCGTATTCCGAGAATTCTTGCAGCACAGTCGCAGTGTGCAAACCTCCTAGCACTTGTAAGTGTATCTCCCTTCGCTTGTAGAACGTAATCGGAGAAGCTTTACTTTATTGTTGCAGTTTGTCTTGAAGAATGTCAGTGGTTACCTAAACCACAAGTGCTGACAACTGAAACGACGAAAAAAACTTCTCTCTTACAGTTTTCAATAAACGCTCGCGGTCAGCGCCATCGGGCCGCGATTAATAGCTTAATGTGACTCGAATTAGTACATAATCACATATGAAGGTGTTCGGGAAGACGAAGTCGCAGCATTGGGACGAGTAATGAAACATGTTTTAGAATCCTTTTCGTCTCATATGCGTCCACTGCTGATATCATAGTACTGGGGGAAAGACGAGGATGGCGCGTTCATTAGAAATCTGCGGAAGCCGCGAAACCTAAAGTGGGTGACGGAATAATTTGTGAGAACATGCCGTGAAGAGAGTTAAGAAACTCCGAGGCAGAAAAGCGGCGCCATCTTGCGATTTTTCTGGCGTACCAGCTCGTTGGTGCAACGGACATACAATGACTGCCGGCGTGCTGTACACGTCCTAGACGAATTGCCGTAGCGGTGGTCCTCCCAGAAAACACGCTCGCGTTGGCGTAATTGCTGCAGGAAGCTTTACTAGGCTTAAAAACACAGTCATTGACATGCGACATGTGCATTTCTTGTTTACTCGTCGAGACATGCGCTGCTGAATTTTTCTGCAAACATTTTCAAACTGCGCCAAGTTTCAGTATTCCTTATATATAGGAATTGTGCGAACAGTTTTGTGAGTGAGCTCGAACACATATTTCTGAATGGACTCGAATACGAATGTTTGAGGCAAGCGGCTCTTGATTATCGAATCAAATGACGAGTATGTTTTGTCACTTCCAAATAAAGCAGGGGTGCGCTAATATACCAATTCCAAATATGAATCCAACAGTGTCTGCTGTTGGATTCGTATTGGACTCGAGAACTCACTATTCGCAATTGTCGAATATTCCTTTCTTTGAATGTAAGGGATAACAACATTTATGGGAGTCGCGAGGGAGAGAAAACTATGGAGGTGAGGATCGTCGCGAATAATTCTTCTGCACGGAAGCTGCTTGCTATTTGCGCTGTAACTCCAGGACGAATGCACAAATTTTAAATCGTTGAATAATAATGTCTCGCTTTTACGCAGCCTACAATACAAATTATTTGCTCAATTAATTATTTGGACAGTCGCTATGTTTGCTTCCCTTTAAAACAATGTCTCGTGCTGTAGAATCGCAGTTACCTCCTTCAACCAACAAAACATTGCGCGTGCGTCTGATGACGTGACGTGATGACGTGATTCTCTTCTTCGATTGCAGCCATTGTAATGGTGCCCCAGTTGAGGTAAAACAGTTGTTACTCATTTTCAAGCTGTTCATTGGTCCGGAGGCCCCATTGCGAACTTCATTACATGCACATGTCAGATAATGTATACACGCAATATGTTTTGTTTAAATTTGTTTGTAACAAATCGATTCTTCGAAAGCTTCATAACCTTGCTTAGAAATAAATTATTTGAGATTGCATTCGATATTCGGTGGTCGCTCATCTAGAATGCTTGTATTCTTTTCAATTCGTAAATTTTTCCAGTCGAGCGTCGCCTAAAATAAAACGAAATATAAAGTTCGCGTGAAGTCAGTCTGATAAAACGAGCTAGATTATTGCCATGCCTGCATGTAATGCTGTTCGCAACTCAACTAAGTTAATGGGCTGCCTTACGGGCGAAGCATTCTAATTGAAAGACTGGTAATTAATGGGCAGAACTTGGCAGCTGAGTCCATTGGCTCAGCAACTAGGGCCAATTTAACAATGGTTTCTGTTCGTAAGTCCCCTCTACCACTGACTGGACGCCTTCGCTAATAATATGCTCAACACCAGGATCAGTTGGAATTTTCTGTTGCAAACAATTCTATCTCCGGAGATTTTCTGTTAATACGAACCCTGGTGCCTGTCTGCAGCATCAGCGGGGTTCCTGCGGCACAATAGTGAGGCATTGATCCTCTCCGGCGCTGTGAGCATGTCGTTCCCTATATTCAAGAGAAGCGAATATTCGACAATTTCGGATAGTGAATTCTCTAATCGAATTCGAACTGAGCAGAAAGTCTATTCGATCCATATTCGAAATGTGTAATAGTCCCACACCTCTAGTATGTTCCTTTAATACACGCTCGTTTTGAGTTCTCAGCAGCTTGAACGCCCCGATTGTCACGTGTGCGCTAGCATCATAATTTAGAAAGTTCATAATAAGAGCTTAGCTTTTTAAAGAGCGATAAATGTGTCATGCAGGATTGAGATATGCTAACACGGTCGACTATTCGTGACCGTACAACCAATTTCATTGCTTCGCTTAAAGTTGAATTACTATACACTTAAGGTTCTTCCATTAATTTTTTTTCTCACTCTTCAAAGGTTTCTTCTTATCAATTTCGCTTTACGGTGCATCTCTGGTTTTTATTGATTGATATTAAAGCGTCAAATACGAGCTCTATGTTTAAAGAAAAGATGGGGCGCTATAACGTAAAGCTATTCCAAACTTTCTTTTTTTCCTATTCCGCAATCAGCCCAACACGACTGGTCAAAAAATTTCGGACCACCCCCACTTCGCCCGTCTGTCACGCGACGTCACGAAAATGCCCCATTTGATATTATACGTGCACACTCATTATGTGTGATTATGCCAAACGAAAGAAAGATAGTTATTTCTGATTCAACGCCTTTTCCGCCATTAACCCTCTGCTATTGGTAAAGCGCTCTTGGGCTGCGCTCACTTCGCTTGTCTGTCCCACTACATCGTCAAACCGCGAAAACAGACTGCGTCAAAGTTACGTGTACGCGTTAAAAGCGTCTTAATATGCATGACAAAAATTTGGTTTTCTTTTTCTGAATAGCCGGGCAGTGCCCCGTTCCAAAAGGAATAGAACAAGGCTGCGCGCCGATCGCTCTGGCACTGGCAAGTCGAAGTTGACAGGGAACATGGCTATATTTGCGTATAATAAACATTCTTGCGTGGCAGAGTAACGTTATCGAGCCCTGTCGCCACGTATGCGACATCACTTTACCTGCTCTGCTGAGAATCCGTTCTTAACGGCGTTATTAACCCTCCGTTGCACACTGCCGCAATTTTCGACCAGCCGCCCCAAGCTAAGAAAGGGGAAGCGGACCAATCGCAGACCCCGGCTCCACCCTCTTCATCCGGTTATCGATTTTCAGTGCACTGGCTCGGCCCCGTCAAAATCCTCTCCACTTGAGCGTGCTCCTCCCCTCTTGTCAACCAATTCGATAAGAAAAACTGATAAATGTTGACAATGCTACTCGCATTGAAAGCAAAATAAGTGTCCTTTTACAAATGAGGACCGCGTTTGATTGGGCTTTTCAAACAACGCTGCGGGTTACCACCCGATGCTTGCGTCGGTGGTTGTGTAAACTTTACGTCGGGAGATTGGAATAAAAAACAGATTGTAATAGGTTTACGTTATAGGGCCCATGGTTTCGAAGGGAGGCCATAAAATCCTCCGATAAGGTGCTATTCCACTTTGGAAACGGCGCACTTTTACGAATGTTTTCTAGAAGCTCTTTTTGCTCGCGCGGTGTCATTTTCTGCCTGGTTTCCGACTCAACAATAACGCCTATTACTGCAATCGGTGAGGAATCACGTTTGCCCTCTCGCGGACATTGTCTTGCACATTGTTCCAACCGAAAAAAAGAGAAAAAAGAAGAAAGAATTGTGTAACGGCAAGTTGTCGAGCTGTAGTCGTGTTTCGAAGGCTTTCGTGGAATTGTGGTTCTCAGGTTCCTTATAAAAACAAAAAATAGAAGAAATTAGGGCTACAGTGAGCCAGAGGATAGCAGGTTTCTTATAACCTGGGACACTCGACACTCATGTGAAGCTTTGGGCGTTCAGCAAGCTCCTCTTGTTTTCTTTTCTTTTCTTAAATACTATTTTGTGGAGACGGAAGAACAAAGTAGAGGTGGACAGACAAACGCAACTTCGCTTGTTTCTGCAGAAGTTGAGCCGCAGAATACGCTTGTAGGTCCAGAACTGGGGCGACCGAAACGCTCCATTACCTCGATGAAAGTCTGCTATTTCTTCGAGAATGGTCGTTTTAGCAAAGGCAAGCATTTTTTTCTTATCCTTTTCCTGTACAAAAAATAGCCCATTCTTGAAACGCAATACGCGGTTTCATTGGAAGCAGGAATGAAATTCGAAACTCTATCAAAATGAGAATTACGGCTTTTCTTTCTCTTTACATGTTCTGAGAAAAAAAAATGGTTGATACAATAGAGGAGCGAACTTCAGGTTTTCGCGAGATGTTTCTTTAAAGCCTTTTGTAGGGAATAGCCCAGCATGACCTCACAAGCCGATAATGGCGCTGTTGATTAAGCAGCCTAAAAGGACGGTAAAAGCAAACAGGGAATCCACATATAGTGAGGGATTTCCTTCTTGAATTGTTGTAAGCGCTCGTAATCCTTTGAAAAATTAGTCGGTTGCCGAGAAGATAGCAATTCGAGACGGCAGGGGCCGAATTCACAAAAACTTTTCGTTCGCAAGTTCTCTTTATCATTGGTCGGCCGCCTTCGCTGATCATACATCCAGTATAAAGAATGGTGTAAGTTTTCTCTCACGAACAACTACAGCGCAAGAGATTTTCCGAACACGGGGCCCAGGCCTCTAACGCAATTATATCGCACGAATGAATAGAGCAATTGCGCAGTTTGTACGTCGACGAAACGCTCGATCTCTTCGCTGTGCCGAGCCGGTGGTCTCCGAGGTCATCCTTCGCCGGACTTCACGGACGTCCGTAATTCTGAGAATTACGCAAGGATGGCGCCACACGCCACACGCGGTATTGTAGGAGCAGCGCGCCTGTGACGACTAATCATGCATAGCCCGTGGAAGGCGGTCGATAAGTAGCGAGCACGTTTTGTTGGAAAGTCGCAGAACCTATCTGAATGAAAAACGAGCACGTGGTTACCCTGCCCGTCGTCTCCTACTTTAGAGATAATAAAGGTAAGATGAATGAATCTGCGCTGCAGTGAAGCACGGCTGCAGTATTACCGGCCTAAATGTAAAGATTACAAAGAACGGAAAGCGGTGACCTTTATGGGAGTACATTCCTTTGAGAATGTGCAATTTGTTACGCGATGCACGGACCACCAGGTGAACGCAGAAGAACGGTAAAATAGAGAACGGAGAGCTTCGTGGGACCAGCACCGTGCCGCTTTAGAAGGGATGCTAATGAGTTTCATCCATCAGCCCACATAAACAGCTGCGCGTAGTACCCACGCAGTGGTAAGAAAACGTTGGGCATCGAGTTCTTTTATTATCCTTGGGAAAATGCTATACTAACGGCTAAAAAACTTTTTTCAAGAATTTTCAGGGTACAGCATAATCTGATTTTGTTATAAGTAATGGTCGCGGTGATGCCGCACGCGGAGTTTAGCTTCGCGAGCCCTTCGAGGACCACTTCGTCTTCGTAGCTCATTGCTATCTTTTCTTTACTGATCTTAAAGGGACTCTAAATAGGAGAGTTTAAATCAGTTTGCATTCATAAAGCACTGTTTCGAAACTCTTATTTCCATTGATTTCACGACAAGTGGTTCAATTATTATAAATGAAAATGAAAGTCAGAGATTTATTTGATGAATTTTGAGCCGAACTTCCGCCAATGTTTCGTCAGTGTGACGTCATAGAGAATTCAGTGTTGAGCTCTAGTGAAACAAGAAATGTTGCTGGAGCCAAGGTTGCGACAAGGGTACTTGTCTTCGTCAGGGCAGCAAGTGATTTCCTAAGCAGCCTCTTTATGTATAACTTAGCCCGCTCTCTCCATCCCTCAATGAGGGAGGAGAATAAGCCGGTACGATGTGTAGGGTTACTGATGTGAATGTGCTAAAAAAAGACAAATCATCAAGGGCGTTAGTGAAAGTGGGAGAAATAAAATGATGTTTGGTGTAGTGATAGAAAGGGCGACGAATGGGGCTACTGGTGTTGTGTTCTTTCGAGAAGCTGACAGTAAAGAAAAAAGAAGGAAATGGAAAGAAGGATCTACGCTTATAAGTAGGCGCTGCCTATCCAGTTTGACTTAATTTCTAAGAAAGCAGGAAGCATGCATATAACCTCTCTGAAATTTGAAAAAAGAGAAACAAAGAAAAAGAAAGGCATGAGGAAAAGGAGGAGGGAAGAAGGGAAAGGGAAGAAGGGGAACCGGGACAGAGGAACTCAGTTCTATATAGCAATCTCGCGCCTGCAACCGGTGCGCGGACCGCACATTCTCGTCGCCTTTGGACTTTAAACACAACAGCACGGCTGCGACGCCAGTGAAAACGCACCTGGGGAATTCGTATAGTTGTTATCGCAATAGAGAGCAACAAGGAATCATTTTGAGGACTTCTGGGGCCGCGAGAACACGCACGAAATGGCATCACGGAGGGGTTGCACGCAGGCACTATTTATATGTCAGCATAGGGCGTTCAATATAATAATATGTAAACAATCAAGGGCACATGATATAGTAAGAAACTTTGCGCGCGAAAATATGTTTGACTAAAGCGCAAGATATAATACATCTATAGACTGCACGCAGGCACTTTGAAGGATTGAAAAACTATATGCTCGTTGCATACAGGGTTCCCAAAGCCTTTTCAATTATTGCAGCTGGTCAGCATGTGTGTAAAATTTGGATGGGTTTATAGAGATAACGTATACACTATCTAATAAACTCACAAACTGCATTTTAATAGCTAACTGGTTTCCTTTAGAACGACAAGAACGTTCGCTCATTTCTATTTCTCCTTTCGTCTTTCCGTTCTTACAATGTGCGCTGGTGGCGTGGGGAAGTAGGCTTTCTGGAAAACCACTTTTCAGACGGAGACGGCTCTGATGTATGACGCTGTGAAGCTGTTTGCCATGGGTTTGCACCAGCTGGACTTGTCCAAGGCAGTAGACTTCCCGGTGATCTCATGCGACATGGCCGTCTCATCGTCCGATGGAAGCAGCCTCATCAACCTCATGAAGCCCGTAAGTATGCCTATGACCAGATACTGCGTTTATATGCACACACTATTGTTTATGTGAAACCTACACTCCGTGTGACTGCGTATTGACTTGACAGAGCCTACAAAGCGCCCACACAGATCCGTGACTCTCCCACACACTGCGTGACTCTCCCTACTCTGTGGGTCGCGTTTTCGTTCTCCATAACTTTCATATGCGTAAAGAGCAACCTGGATCAGACTGAAATGTTCTTTTTACTGTTTTGTTTTAAAGTTGATAGCTTAATTGCCATTACATCTATGCACTATGTTGCGGCTTCTCCTCTGTGACGTAAAATTGTCAGTTAGGCCTATTCTTTTTTTTTGTTCCGTGAACTTTGCAATAATAACTAAAAAAGAGCGTTGTCCTCTTATAGTGCTTCTGCGTCACCTAAGGAAAATAAGAACCACCAGACTGCGTTTCTAGTCGCAATAATTAATACACTAATTTTCGCTGCAGCTAATTACTCCAGGTCTAAGAAGCAACCAATTTTGCACAGTCTTCTGCACAGTTTTCGTCGTCGTTTCCGAGGCGTATTTTTAGACCACCCAACGCAGAGGAATTATCTAGCAACAACCAGCCAGCTGGCGAATCGGCAGAATCGTTCTTGCTTTTATTTTCTGAATTACCCACCTACATTCAGGTGAGAGGTTGAATGATCGTGTAAACGAACTAAGAATGTTTATTATTCGTTAAGATTAGTGCCAAAACTTGTATGGAAGTCACAAACGAAATGAAATCATTCATAACTACATGAAAAAGAAAAGGAAGGATATTACGCAAATAACACCAAAGAAACTCGAGAATCATACCGCACACTTTCGCGCCAGGGTTTCCAGAGCCAAAGTGTAATCATTAGAAATGCCGAAGGCGAGTTTCCGGCCTAAGGGTAACGTAAAGAACTAGAGGAAAAACGAGAATCAATCTACCGCACAAGCTCTCCATCACTGCGGGCTGGTCTCAAGCAAGGCGTGCGAAATTGGCAAGAATGGTGACAAATCGTGCGCCCTCCTTTGGCAGCTTAATCAGCTTTCGGCCAGCCCAGCTATACTCCGGCAATACTGCGTGCTTGTGGGAGCCACGGCCAGACGACGCTGTGTAATACTAGACGAGCGCGAGCTGGTGGTCATTAATTTTGCCGGAAGGTCCGCCGCCCGGCCGTGGGCAATTAGGTGACCCCTCCCACGCTTGTGACCCCTGCCGCAACTTCCCCCTCTCCTCCCTCCCTTTTTTTTTTGTCCACCAGTTCCCCAACTCCCTCCCTCGACGCAACGTTTACCACTCGTGAGCACCGACTTCCTTGCCGGCCTTGCGGAAGCCGCCGCCCTTTGTCACGCTCACGTTCAGCGCGGAAAAAGAAAGAAACGTCACAATGACGCCGCTTTTTACCCTTACCGACGATGAATTGCTTTGTTGCAACCTTTTTTGCGACTGAATACACGCACGCAGCTAACTTTGCAGTAAATCTCCTAGTTCGGAATGTTCGGGTGGATTCCAAGACAATTCCCCGCGGCAGCTAAGCGCTTATTCTGCGATTTAAGTAAACGAAACTCAAAACGAGGGGAGATAATACAGAGTCGCAGCGCCACGGCATGAGCACTAAGAGGCAGTTTTTTTTAACATTTATTAATATCTATCAGTGTGATCATTGATTTCGGAGCTAATGCGTAAACATGCTACAGAAGTTCTGAGAATCGTGTACAAATACGTAAGCATTCTTTGGCTCGGCTGTTACTTCGCTTACACTTACTTGCTTTTCCTAGCTTATGCGTGTCAACCGATCGTCCATCCGGTGCCACAGAAATGAAATACTTGTACTTAGCCGTGTCGAGATGAGTTGCCAGGAAGCTGTGTGGCATCTTTAAAGAGATTGTCACAACTGAGCCTGCACGCTGTCCCAACTGGTTTCACCACAGCTGTTATTTCCATTTTCTTTAATTTTATTTCCTATTTCTTCCCCTTTTGTTTGGTACTACCTTAACGCGGTGACTGCAAGATCAGCAGTTTTTGTTCTACCACCACTAATCATTTAATATTAATAAACTATTTTCACGTGTGCCAATCAGTTATTCTTTTTGTACTCAGCAGCTCAACAGCAGGCTTTACTGCACACAAACCCTAAATGCGGGGAAGTAAGCTTTCAAGGCGGCCTTACGAGAACGGTGATCTCGTAAGGCCGCCTTGAAAGCTTACTTCTAAAGAAATTGATATCTGATCAATTTTTTTTAGAGAGCAGCTCTTAGGCGCCCGTTCCTGCGACGAGCATCGGCGTCTACCCTCGGCGTAACCGAGCGAACGAGCTCAGCGAAAGATGAAAGCGGACGCGGAGCGCAGCGTGAGAGGAAAAGTGTAGTGCCGCGCAAGACTTGCGACGAACGTTACGAGATGGCGCCAGAGCAGCGCGCCGTCTACGTCTCCACGGCAGCAGCGGCGCCGGGGGAGCGGGAAAAAAATTGGTTTATTTCTCTTTCATAATAATCGGTAGAACACCAAAGTGAAATGTGTCGCCCCCAGAAACTGTTGCATATTTGCTTCGAGAACTCACGGTCCGCTGCAGGGAGTGGCCCACGACTTGCGGGTAGGCGGCCGTGCTGCAGGTTTGCTTGGCACGCGGCGTCCTGTTGGCGAGCGGTGTCCCGCCTACAAGTCGCATCGGTGAATGTGCGAGCATTTTGGGTCCGGCTACGTTATGTCTCGGGCAGCCAGTTGAGTTACTACGCTCTCATCTTCAGGAATGCGAGTGGTAGATTTTTCCAGCTTGTGCCGCGAACGCACGAAGGAGTTCTGCTTCATGCTACCGTGTCTCCCGCCGGACCAAAGCGAGGTTCGCCCGTCGGCGTCGTTGCCCTTCTGCACAACTTATCGCAGCAGTTTTCCTAGTTGGCGCCATCGCAAGCGAAGCAGTATAGGCGGCGGGTAAGCGCTGCTGATGCATGTTGAAGCTGCACTCCGTAGGTGACGAGACGTCACTGGCTCATCGGACGCGAACGAAAAACCATGTGCTGTGGTAACTGCGTCGTCACCTCCGCAGAAGGCCTACACACTACACGAGGCTACACTGCGTTGGAGCCTCCGCTGCGCTGAGACTAGCGAAGCGCTCACTGTAGGCACTCGTTAGTGTCAGGATGCAGTACTTCGTTTCACCGCTCCTAGATGGCGGCGCCATTTCTGACAAGATTTATTATTTCAATTGTTTCTTATTGACTATAAAGCTGCCAATCATCTACATTTACACTATTATGACTATTGAATTTCTTAATTTCGCAAATTATTCATTTCTGTGCAGATAGAAGGCATTACGCTTTTCGTGCAACAGGCATATCTTGCTGGGGCAGTCGACAAAGAATGCTTACGCATTAATAATGCGATAATATTGAACGCGCATTTGGTACACGAAAAGTGGACATAGATGAGGGAACTGCTTTAAAATATTACCCTCGAGAATGGCGTATGTGGCCTCTATCCCGTCAGTCGGACTAAGTCACACACATAGCGCGCTTCATCTTATTCTGTTGTGGCAGGTTTACAAATTGCTTGTGTCTGTGCTGCGGCGAAGCGATCATGTATGTATCCGACATCGGCTTGGTATGAAAACGCCCACAAAAGAAAAGTCCTACGTCAATCAAGAGAGACCGCTCTATATTTTTCATTTCTTACCAGAATTGAATTTCTCTGTGAAATGCTTTTCTTTTAGTGGCTTGCAGGCTGGTTAGAATTTCTAAACTCGGTTGTAACTGCCAAATCAGCCAGTATTCAATGCAGCCAAGGAAATCATGGGATAAGTTGAGTATCATAATTCCTTGAAACCCTTATTTTATTTTCCCGATTGCGTTTGAAATAAAGAGAAGATACGATTTAGTTAAGGAGTTTGAAAGTTGAAGCCGTTGCAAAGATAATTTGGCTGCCGCATCACCTGGTAGTGCATCCACTAGGTGTGGTGGCTTGATGGCTGTAGTGTTCTGCTACAAGGCACGAAGTTGTGGGTACGACTGCCGACCGCAGTGCTCCTATTTCAATAAACGCAAAATTAAAATTTAGAAATTAAAACACAAAAAGTAGAAACGTTTTTGTGTTTATATTTAGGTGCACGACATCAATCAATAGAGCGCCTCCATAGCTTGCATCGAGGATGCGTCATCTTTCAAGATCTTCAAGGCATTCAAGAATGATGAAGGCAAACGACTGATTGTATTTGAGTTTATCGCTCTAAATACTAATAATTGCTTGAACGTATGATATTTTTATTGTTTATTGTACCCATACCCTCTGTAACGCCCTTCTGGGCCCTGAAGGTTACGTAAACAAATAAATAAAATAAATAACTGTACAGTACGGCTGATGCACTAACTAATCGCTGCTTCCCTCGCATTTTGCAGATCACCCTTCAGGGGCTGACCGGAGAGATCAGCTTTGACCCACAAGGATTTCGGTCGTCCTTCAGCCTGGACATTATGGCCTTGAGGAGTGATGGGTTGCAGAAGGTAACAAAACTATCGATTTTTTTCGACATCTGAAGCCAATACATTCCGCATTCACTGAGGCAACGCTAAACACTGGGTAAATCTGCGATGGGGTTTTCGAAAAGCATTCCTTGAGCGAGCCCACCACGACTCCTTGAATACTGAAGCGTTTACTGCGAAACCGTCCGGCTCCTCAATGAAGCATTCCCCGTAATTTTGCCTTTAGTTGTTGCAGGCGTGGTTCGAATGTTGGATCGGCCATATATAACTTCTAAGGGGGAGGAGGATGAAGAGGGGGGAGGGGGAGGACGAGGGCGTTGCTTGCTGAAGGTGGACCTAGCCTTGCAAAAGTTGTCGGCAACTGCTCAGCCTGAACGCCGTCTGTCAACCGCAACACGCTCTGAAACACTTCGCAGCACAACTAACATTACCAGGCATAAAAAGCAAGCTGACATGGAACACAACATGTGAGTTCGCTAAACCACGACGACCAATACGGCTCACCATCCACTTCCCAACTCTTTATCGGCTCACCCTTCACTTCCCAAACCTGTGCTACGGAGGAACTTTAGTGGGAGCCGAAGTACCTCCCTCCTGGATATTCGATGTCCTCGCGGGAACAAAATATCACTTGCATTTGAGTGTGGTGCCGCCTTGCGCTTGAGTTCATCTAATAATTCGTTCCGTTCGGCTTCAAATTCAGGACATTTTAGTGTGTATTGTTCAATTTCACCAAGAGCTTGACAATGCGCACGCGGAGATAATGGGCGAGGTCCTGTGTTGCGCCGCTAAGCTGGAGTTTGCGTTGACCCTGTACGGATATGATATAAGAGAGCGGCCTCAGTTCTGTTAAGTCCTTTAATCACGCAAGGTGGATGCAGTGGAACGGAGGTGGCTTCTTGTAACGCCTTTCTTATTGGTAACTCTTGCAGTGGCGGAACTGTGACGTCGGCGAGGGCGTCCACTGTAAAGACAGGTTGTGGACGGCCTCTTCGCCCTTTTCTCACGTATAAGAAGTTGCATTCGGATCGTCGGTAGACCAGTATTAGTCGCATGGTTCTATAGTTCCAGCCGGGTAGGCGGTAGCCAGATAGATATAAGATAATGCAGAGAAAAGCAGGGAGGTTAACCAGAGGTAGTTCCGGTTGGCTACCCTGCGCAGGGGGAAGGGTTAAGGGGGATAAAAAGAGAAACAGAGCGGAAGAGGGAGACAGAAAGAAAGAGAGACAAGCACGAACAAAGCGCGTACAGTAAAGAGCGGTAGGGGGCGGCATTCTTAGAGTCTGTCGTGAAGCGCCGTAGACCGCAGGAACCTTAATAACGCGAGTAAGGCCTTCAACGCGGATGTTCTTTCAGAGCATTGACCTAAAGCTTTTAGTTCTGATAGTGGACGATTGTCCAACTGGTCCAGTACTCTGCCAGATTTCGGAAAACAAAGGGGGTAGAGGAAAAATGGAGAAGTGATTGCAATAAATCTAATTAATCTAACTTTCGGCAGCGAGTTTAGGAATCTTTTTCTTTGTTCACCTCCGCACCACAGCCGACCTTCGCACATTTTTTTTTTCGTATCGACAAAGCTATCTTTTCTTGAATATTGTTTATTTTATTACTCTACGCCGTCATTGCTGCCATGTCACTCGCTATAGCCATCCATGGGCTCCAATTCCTGCATGCAAATTTCATGCGCTGGTTGCTGTTTTGAATCTGTGTTTGCGGATTCTATGAAACTAAAGTTTGCGAGCGTTCGTTATGCTGCAAGATAAAGCGCTACTTCTGAAAGATGCTAATTTCAAGAAACAGCCCGAACCTATGCAATTTCAGACGCACTGCCTCCGGTGAACGTTATTGTAGCGGATCCTTTGCAACACATACAAATTTCGAGTGATGACTCTTTTCGAGAGCATTGCCTGCGTTATCCGCGGCAATTAGCCAAGTCTGATTGCACCCACTCTCATGATTCGAGAAAGTGATAGACTCGTCAGATTACAATTACGCTCGTTTTAAGAAAGCCTCCCCTACATCCACACTCATCAGTAACAAAGGAAGGGGTATTTCTTAATTAACAGAATGAGCTTATTTGATCCTTGAATCTCGTTAATTAAGCCTCCTTGCTTCAAAGCGGCCTGGCACGCATACTAATAACACAGTGTTCTCTTCTCTTTTGGTCCACCTTCTGTAAAAGTCATTACTCTCCCTGCGTCGCGTACTCCGTTTTCGTCCTCACTCCAAATGGAAGGCAACAACTTGAAAGAAGAATAAGGGCTTCTAATTAACCAACTCGAATTCAAGCTCCCCGGCTAATGCGATTGCCGCTGCCTGAAAGGGAATAAATTATCCGGTTGGGTCACCCCGAATCAGCGTAGTAGAACGCCGCGGGATAGATATTCGCTAAGTTCGTACTTTTCTCGGCGCGGTTTTTAAAGGAAGCCAATGCCCTATATTTTCTCCTTGCGTCCTTTAATTGAGAGAGCAGTGGAGAAAAGACTAAGCAACTGCTTGTTTAAATTGTTCGCTGCATTGGCTGTTTTATAAAGACTACGGATGTACGGCTGCTTTTGATTTCAACGTTGCCCACGAGTGCTCGCGGCAATATTTAGGTGAGGCGTCCGACAAGCTTGCTGTAATGACAGCAGAGCTGTCCATTAGATTAATATGTCAGAATCACAACCAAAACTGAGATGTTTTATAACGTGGTTATATCGTTCAATAGCTTCCTTGAAGTATCGTTCTGGTTTCATTAGATATAGCATAGTAAGTCAGCATGCCGGCATGTTAGAATAATTTGATAGTATGCATGGAACGGCCACAACTCCCTTCCATATGACGATGGTGCGGACTTCCATAGTGCCTGCCGAATGTATTCTATTAAGTGAGTCGTATAAAGAAATTGCAGAAATATCTGATAGGGAAGGTTGCGGATTAGAGCCAGTTTTAGATTGTTCGTAAGACGACAGGCGTCGATCTTAACATTTATTTACGCTCTCTAGATAAATACAGCCTAGTATGTATGTATGTATGTATGTATGTATGTATGTATGTATGTATGTATGTATGTATGTATGTATGTATGTATGTATGTATGTATGTATGTATGTATGTATGTATGTATGTATGTATGTATGTATGTATGTATGTATGTATGTATGTATGTATGTATGTATGTATGTATGTATGTATGTATGTATGTATGTATGTATGTATGTATGTATGTATGTATGTATGTATGTATGTACGTACGTACGTACGTACGTACGTACGTACGTATGTATGTATGTATGTATGTATGTATGTATGTATGTATGTATGTATGTATGTATGTATGTATGTAAGTACGTACGTACGTACGTACGTACGTACGTACGTTGATATTGGTGAAATTGAAGAAATCGCCTCAGTGAATAAGGCAGCATACATTTTTTCTTTGTTTCTTTTCCCATTTTGGTTTTTAAGTAGAGCGGCAGTACAACGTCACCGTATTTTTAAACTATATGTTTAAACTTGTTCAAGAAAGTTCCAGAAATGGCAGGGAGGTCCGCATTTAGAGAGAATTCACTGTTCTGAGGAGAAGGTTTGCGTCGGTAATCGGGCCCGGGCCGAGTCAACGCCGCACTCAATCACCATTCTCCCGCTCAGCGCGTTGTCTCACGTAAATGGATGCTCGCCTAACTCTGTCGAAAGCCCACTAGACTCGACCCAAGAACGTGAGTCGTAAATTATGCATAAATGAAAACTACGTAGCAATTTGGCCGAGTGCACGGAAATGGGTGGCCGCCAAGGAACGCCTCATAGAATATTGATGAGCGGAAAGCCGCCGTCAACAAGTCGGGAACTATATTTCTGAACGAAACGGGTGTTTGTCTTCCCTAAAATTGCCGATTAACTGACTCAGCTTCCGGCCAGAGAACGTTTTCCAAATCAAGTAAGCGTGAGGAAATAAACACTAGGTGTGTAACACGTGACTGAAGTGGATTCGCCATTATAAAATTAATCTTGTTATGCTGTAGTGCAGCACGCACTCACGCGTGCGTTTTTCTTTTCTTCATATTATAACACACAGCTTACTTCCCTACCGCTGCAGTACCCGTAAGAAATACCACCTGCTCTATCTTATCGATCCATATAAATACTCTGTCTATCCATGTTGTCCTGGTCTTGCCTGTTTTGAAATCCCAAAGCTGCCCGGATTGTCGCGCTTGGCTCCACGCCCCCTCTCCCCCCTCCCCCAAAGAAAACACACATATACACAAAACAAAATATGATGCATTCTGTTCCACAGTTCTCAATGTACTATTGGCCCGAGAGAGTAAGCACGTGTCTCTATTTTTTGATCGATTGTTTTTTTATTTCAAGCATTTCGCCGTCTATGGTGTCCGTAGATCACCTAAAGATTTGACGGTGTAAAAAATAAGATGAAACAGACGCACAATCACACTCACAATCAGCTCAACCATAGGAACATACACGCACTAAGTCGAGCACCTCCCTCATGCAAAATGGAGCCGGCTTTCCTAGTAGCTCGATCGATTACTTGCCGAAGCTAATGCGTAAGCGCTAAGATAAGGTGCAATACCAAGGAGCATTTTTCTCCATCAAAGCCTTATTTTTGGCTATCTCGCTATGCGCTCACTCCTCCGCTTCCCACAAGCGCTGAAATTAGGGACTCTCTAAGCCGTGTTTTAAAAGCTTTTAGGAAAATCAGGGGATATATATATATATATATAAACTACATCTCCGTCTTTAACTACCTATCAAGTGCAGGTGACCTAGTTCCGCCGCTTCCATGGTAGCACTTGTCGACAGCGTGGAAAAGGTGCAGGGGGGGAAAGGTGGGAGGACAGTACGGCAAGGGGATCCGAGGTTTGAGCTGGCTCGGTCGGGTGGTTCCGTAGCGACATGCGGAGCCGTTCATGGGCGCTCGGGCGGCTCAAATTGCCCCCCCAGCTTT
The DNA here is from genome assembly GCF_050947875.1 of Dermacentor variabilis. Lineage (NCBI taxonomy): Eukaryota > Metazoa > Arthropoda > Arachnida > Ixodida > Ixodidae > Dermacentor > Dermacentor variabilis. The sequence goes on from NC_134573.1 coordinate 156,606,186, forward strand.
ACGCACCAACGACGACGGGCTGGGCCCATGGCCCGGGTGCGAGGGTGGGGGTTTGTTCCGAGGGTAATTTTCGGCACCGAGCGACCCACGCGCGTTAAAGGCAGCGCGATGCGGCGGCGCAGTCAACGCCTCGAGATAATTGCAGTGCCAGTTAGGTCTCTCTAGAGACCAGAAAATTTCCGGAGGGAAACGGGGGAGGGGGAGGTTGAGTGGGGCGGACTGAAGGGCACACAGCTCGCTTTTGAGTGAGGCCATATATAAGACACACTCGAAAGACGGTCGATTCGTTGGACCACGGGCAACCCCGATGGTCGCGAGCATTACGGAGTGGCTTGCACGCTATGGCGTTGAAGTTTTGCCCGGCACTTAATTTGTGCGTTGAAGAAAGATGTAGATGGAAATGGTATGGGTAGGGCGTATTGGCCTCTCTTTTCTGCATGTACCACTGTTGGCGCTGCTTTGTCAATTCGCTGAGTATTGTCACGTGGTCGTGACGTCAAAGAAAACAGTAGCAATACTGTGAAAGGCAAAACTGGCTTTTATTGGGCGAACTTGTGCCCACAAAACAGGCTACACGTCAAGCACAATGAGAGCGGCGAACACAGTCGGCGATCGTCGAAAATCTGATCAGCGGGTCCAGCGCGTCGGCTTTTATACAGCAGTCATCGAATGTTCCAGACTAATCGATAGGAACCGCGTGCCTTCCACAAAGTTCTACATCATTCGCGTCACCCGAAGAAATCAGATAACACAAGGTTCGGCGACAACAGACAGCGGATAGAAGCATCGATAACTTTCCAGAAACTTCGAATACATGCAGGCGCGTCCCGCGCTGTGCGATAACATTTGTTAAGCGGCGAAACGTGGTCGCCCGATAAAAATAAGTACACGTGTCAATACCCCCCTCTTAAAAAGCATCGAGCCGATGCTGCAAACAAACGAAAGTAATAACGAAAAGCACTCGTAGCAAAGAAACCAAAACTAAGGAAGTTCGTCAGCGTGCGTAAAAGGGCTTCAGACGCACTACGTGGAGCACTTCAGATCGTGCCCGACGCGGCTGTGAATGCGAAATGCCGTCTGGCACGACCTCATAGTCCAGTTCGCCAACACGTCGGATGATCTTGTAGGGTCCGAAATAACGTCGCAATAGTTTCTCACTGCGTCCTCGTCGACGTATTGGGGTCCATACCCAAACACGGTCACCGGGCTGGTACTCGACGAAGCGTCGTCGGAGGTTGTAGTGTCGGCTGTCGGTATATACGCTGCTGGCTCTTGATCCGTAGGCGGCGAGCTGTCGGGCTTCTTCGGCGCGCTGGAGATAGGTAGCGACCTCAAGATTCTCCTCGTCAGTGACGTGCGGCAGCATAGCGTCGAGCGTCGTCGTTGGGTTCCTGCCCTAAACCAACATGAACGGCGTGATCTGTGTTGTTTCTTGCGCCGCCGTGTTGTAAGCGAAGGTTACATACGGCAGGACCGCGTCCCACGTCTTGTGCTCAACGTCGACGTACATCGCTAGCATGTCGGCGAGGGTCTTGTTCAGGCGCTCGATGAGACCATTCGTTTGCGGATGGTAGGCAGTTGTCCTCCTGTGGCTTGTCTGGCTATATTGCAGAATGGCTTGGGTGAGCTCTGCTGTAAAAGCCGTTCCTCTGTCGGTGATGAGGACTTCTGGGACACCTGGCGGGCGCGTCCCGCGCTGTGCGATAACATTTGTTAGGCGGCGAAACGTGGTCGCCCGATAAATATAAGTACACGTGTCAGTATTCACCAACTAGCCCGGATTAGCAGTTACGGCTTCTGTGCTGAATAAGAGCGTTTTACTTTGCCTCTACCGGAGAAATTGCATCGTACTTCGCGCAAAAGCAAGCAAGTAATTCAGGTGAGCTTCAGGTAAATTCCTCCGAACTGGCAGCTACCACGTTGTCTTGCCGTTATCGATAAACTGGCACGTTGTGTGGAGAACACAATGTGCTTTGGCGGCTTTTTGCTCATAGAAGTAATCAAAGCGCGTAGTCCGGCCAAACTTCTCTGGTAGCTTTGATCAAGTCTCTTCGAGTACAGGTCGAGCAAATGCAAACGAGTTAATGAATCTTTTCATGCGTTTTTTTCTTCCACTAGGCAAATGTCAAAGCGCGCGCGTTTTTTAATCCAAGCAAGGGTGGCTATAGAATCCAATGTTCTGTGACACCACATGCCGTGCCCACCTGCTACTACGTGGTGGGCGGACGATTAGAATACCCTGTCCAACTCATGTTCCCACATGAGCAATCTAACACTGTTCATATTTTCAGGTTAAGTTGATGCGTAGGCTCTTTGTTTATACCTGTCAGGGCCACCCACATGGCAAGCAGAAATTGCTCATTATGTCGTGACTGCGAATAGGCTATCCTACATTTTTCACGCATTAATCCTATGAACGTTTAAAGTACAAGGTATTTGCGTAGAATTCAGCAAGTAGGATAGTCACAGTGCGCGTTGCAACGAAGGAGAGGACGTAATTCACTTACTCTGCTAATCTAGCCTGTTCACACAAATAAGGACCATCATATTGTCCCTGCAGAATGTGCCTCAATAATTGTTCCTTGAGTGCGACGCGTACTGTGACCATGGACTAACGGCGCCTGTGCGTTTCGCACTACGAAGACGTTTTTGATATTACCGCTAAATACTCTGGTCTCAATGAAGACGTCATTTCTTTACATTGTATGTTGTGCATTTTCTGTATATTACGTGTTTGTCGTATGTCCTTTGTGTATTATTTTATTTATCACCGCCGTCACCTGAAGTAGCATGCAAGGCCGTTACGCCGGGCAAACTTCTTGGTTCGTACTAAAGTTTACATTTCTCTCTATTCGTTTTGACCTCTCATATCCGTGTTTCAGCTTCTGTTAACTAGACAGCCCTGCTTTCTATACACTCGCTAAAGAATGTGCAGTGATCACGTTGGCCCGACGTGCATAGCTACGCTAGTCTTCGTCTTTGCTTTGCAAAGTCTTTTAACATTGGAACCGTGAGTTTTGTATTTCTCTTCTCGAACGAAATCCCTACTTCTTTAGCCAACATTCCGCTGGTCCACTACAACTAACTGACAACGAAACCGACAGCTCTCTTCTTGTGTACTCTGTATGCCATCCAGCTCAAGTGTCCTTCGCGGAGTGACGACTCCTTGACGCGTTATAGGCTTCCACGCTGTACAGCTAAAAGCGTTCACCGCGGTAAAAGATATGGAGCTGTTGTTTGTCGACCGCGAGCTGGATAAGAAAAAGTTTATTGGACACTGAGCAGGCGGTCTCACCTGAGAAATTCTGGTGGTACATTAGCCAATTCTCATTTGCATTTGTTTTGTTTTTGCCTGGAGCGAGGTTCCCCAAATAGCGATCGTCTAATGCCTTCGCGACTGCCTTCTAGGGCATCGTGAGCACCTATTCTTGCACGTGTGCAATCCACTCGCAAAGCTACATTTATAAAACAACTTTTGCGAAACGTGAAGCCTGTTTACCAATATTTTCTTCCCTCAGGGCTAGTCAAGATTGAGCGATGCTCGCAAAGCCACAGCTGTCGCCTAGTGTGATTCACTATCGCAGCGGGTGTGCCCAAATCTCGTCATCGTCCCGAACAGAGACGCTCGGGAATCGCAAGCTGCACTTCTCGTAATTCGGGTTTCGTACAACTAGGCAGCCAAGGTTTATTTATGACCAGGACACCATTTTTCGCGTTCCTCTTCGCTGCACGCTACTGGTGGACATCGGGCGTGCTCTCCTATTTCTCCCGCGGTTCTTCCTCGTGTCTCTTCTTCCAACGCACCGGAGTGACGACGACGATCTTCGCGGCCTGATCGTGTTGATTTCCGCCCGCTACATCGCCCCCCCCCCTCCCCTCCCCCCTGCCTCCGCCCTCGTCGGCGCCTTTTGACACTCGCCACACGTCGTGGTTGAACAAGACTGATGGGACCCGCACCGCGAAAGATCATTATGCGGCCCGTCTGCGCGGGGCTTCTTACCGCGTCGCACCACCCCACCCTCCGTCTTCCTCCTGCGGGAGCGCTTTCTGTTTACGCCCTGAGATGCCCGAAAAGACCGAGTTCTTCTGTTCAACCCGTCATCTCGGTCAAAAGGAATGTTGATGCCCCCCCCTCCCCCCCAGCCTGCCGCGATACGGCGCTAGTTGCCGGATGTGCGGAATTCTGTGCACGTTCGCGAGCGCTTCCTTACATGCCATCATAGAACATTTATAGGCTTCTCCTGATTGCTTGCTCTTTTAGCGGAGCGTATACATCCCATTTCTCGGCAGCCTCCGCTGTGTCTCCATGGTTACGGCTTTCTTCCGCCGTGTATACGAGGTCGTGAGTTGTATTCGCGACCGCAGTACCCGTACTCTGATGTTGAAATGAATGCAAAAATGTACTAGGACTTCCATTCGGTGACCCGGTAAAAAAATCATGATTAGTTAAAATATTCCCGCCGCGTCCCAGTACGTAAGGTTTCTCCCATGGCTGAGCAATCGCTCTAAAGGAAACTAAATAGCTAGCCCCTAAACCACTGTGAGCTCGTAGGTGAGCGAGTGCTTTCTCTCTCACCTTCGCTTCCCCATTCCACGGGTGGTCTTTCCTCCTTGACGCAGACACGAAGGTAGTTACCACGTCAGCACTGAACGTCATGTTGGCTCTTCTCTTGTTTGAAAACATTATCGACTTTCGCTTATATGGGCGCCGCGCTTTCCGGCGAAACGCTGTTGCCGCCGCACGCGCAGCGCAGAAAGCGATACACGAGGTGAAATCGGTTGATTACGCGCGACAAGCAAGCGAAATGATGAGACGTAGCGGAGGTTGTGAGTGCGTGGCAAAGGGGAGGCAGATCGGGACTGATTGATGTCCCTCTTAGATAGACCAATCGGTGACGTCACGTGTATGATTCTGCAGGCGGTATGCGACGTGCGAAGAACGGACCAAAAAAGTTCGGAGAGGAGTACGCGATGGGTTTCAAAGGAAAGTTTTTTTTTTTTGTGAACTCTCCCGGACTTTCCTGACCGTGGCTGCTGCCTTCCCCAATAGCTAATACCTTAAATAAAAATTCACCTACGTACCCGTTGGCGGAATCGAACCTCGGTCTCCCAGCACTGCGGATCAGTGCTGTAACCATCAGGCCACGATCGCACATGCACTTCTAGCGGGCCAACGCTAACTAGCTGTTTGAGATGATCGCCGCATGCATCACATTGCGTAGCACGGAAGCGCGAGGGCCCACGCGCGCACGCCGGTTTCCTTTAGGCCAAAAACGCAGGAATGAAATGGGCGAATTTGACTGATTTGACTGAGCATTTGATTAGTCCCTTCACGAAAGCGTCGCTTCACTGAATTCCAATATGTGCGTTAGATCTGCACGATTTTCTTTATATCGGATGTGGCTACGGGCCCTTTAATGCATTCTCTTACCAATCAATCAGTCATTAAATCAAGCAGTACATTTCCGGTACACAGATATTAATATTCTTCGTTTAGAATAGTTCATATTCTCGATAGTGCTGGCCGTCGTGCCAAAGGTCAAACGACAATGGCGTCTGAGGTCCAACCTCAAACAACGAGGACGACGACGCCAGAGGGCGGGAGCGCCGCTGGTAGCTCTACTCCGGTGCAGCTCTGCGTAGGCGAAGGTGCTTGGGTCCTCCGACCGCGCAACTTACGAACGCAGCAAGTGTTTTCACCGATGCGTTATTTAATGTCTTTATAGCCTTGCGTTTAGCAGATTGATTGAACTTTACGTAGCTGTGAAAATGCTGATGCGCTCCCCCGGTATGTGCTGTGGAGTCCTTAGTCCAAGGCCGCAGCAGCCCGGCTGTCCACTGCGATGTACTAATCATCTCTTTCTGATAAGTAAATGTAAGTAGCTGATTAGTAGATGTAATCATCTGTTACTGATTAGTACTAATTAATTATTAATGCGAATACATTGTATGACTCATGAGGCGGCGTTAGCGCGATCACACGATGGTCCAAAAATCAAGGCAGTTCAAGTGAGCCAGTCGAGGCAGTTGACGACGCCAGTTAAGGTAGAGTGGATTAAGGCACAGTGAATTAGGCGAATTAAGGCAAAGTTAAATAAATAGAGTTAAGGCCTCGAACCCAAGACCATTGGTGGAAGTCGAACCCGTGACCGTTGGTGTCAATTAGGGCGATGTTAATTAATAGCAGTTTCTAAGATATAGTTAGGGCACTCGAACCCGCGACCTTTAGCGGGAGTCCAACACAGTGCCTTTGGTGGTCATTAAGGCGTAGTTAATTAAGGCAGAGCGGATTAAGACGCATATTTAATTACAATAGAGTTCATTATGACACTCGATCACGACCGCTGGTAGAAGTCGAACCCACTTACTTTTGTGATAATTAAGACGGAGTTAATTAATATTTAGTTAATTAAGGCACTCGAACCCACGATCGTTGGTGAGAGTCGAACCATCAACCTTTGGCGGTGGCAATGCTTTCGCATTCATCCACGTAGGAATAACTCGTTCTGTCTTTATTAGAACATAAGATATACAAATCAGATATTTCGTCAACGCAGTGCCCTTCGAATTTTCATTATTTGATCATGTAAAAACAATTAGCCTATTAGTACTAAAGTTGTATAATCAGCCGTTGTAGCTGTCCGCAGGTCAATGGGGTAATTAATTAGTACTAATGGGTGCTACTCATCAGCAGTTGTAGTGGTCAACAGGTCGGTCCGTGCACTTTTAAAATAGTAGGAATAAATCCAAGGCACCTTCTCTCGAGATACAAGGTGTCCCAGCTAACTTTAGTCAAAGTTTAAATATATGCGAATGCCACGTAGCTGGCCAGAACCAAGGTAACGTTATTTGCCGTCACTTGAAGATACTCAAATTATTGTTTTATCACGCCTAATTAGATAAGTAGTCCTAATTATTTAATGAACTTCGCAAATATTATAATTAGATTAAAAGTGTCACCGAGAAAGTTGTAGAGTGACATGAAAGACTCCCGACACAGCTTTTTGTTGCTCCAGTGCGTGCTACATAAAAGTTTTTCCGAGCGTGAAAGCAGCCCGGGAATACACGCAAAGTGGCTCGAGCGGCGGGATTCTTTCACACTCGGAAAAGCACTTTTAAGTAGCGCGTATTGAGGAACAGAAAGATGTGTCGGGAGTTCTTCATGTCGCGCTACAATTTTACCATTGACACTTTTCATATAATTATATATTTCAGAAATTTATTAAATAATAATACTAATTACCTTACTATGCGGAATGCAAAAAAAAAATTGAGCATCTCCAAGTGAGGACAAACAACATTACCTTGGTTTTGTTCAGCTACTTGGCCTTCGCATATTTTAAAACTCTGGCTAAAAGTTAGCTGGGACACCCTGTACATACAAACTCTCAGAACTTCATCCCGGGTTGAAAAAAAAATGAAGCGTGCGCCATTTCTTTTATCATAGCACCACATTCACAAGTGCAATGTTAAAACCAACGTGAGTTGTGCTCGCTTGGTGAGCATACTTGTGCATTGAAGACAGGTTCTCGGTGCAGGAACGGAGCATAAATGTGCATCAAATAAAATTGGATGACATGGGCCGTAAACACGTCAAATTGCACAGAGCATTGAAAACGCTCAAGAGCGTCGCAAGAAGCACGGAGACTGCGGCAGAACACGTGTGTAATAAATAGCGCCAAAACGCGTGAACAGTCGCGGACAGCGCTTCTCCGCCCCGTCGTCCGCGCCGTGCTGACCGAGCAAAGTGCGACACCAGCGCCACGAGATGCGAGGATCGGTGGTGGGTCCACGCAGTCACTGGAGTTTGAAAACTGAACCTAGTCTAGTAACGTTATGTGCCACTGCATCTCAGGTTTCTATAAAAGAAATGAAGATCTTGTGCTGCTGAGCGCACAGCTTCAAGATATGGCTGCAACAGAACCAAATAGCGGCGCAGCCTTCCTTACCTGCTGCTTCCCGGAATGACAGAGTCATTTGTACGCTGGGACAAATGACTGTGAGCGCCATACTTCGGGCGCCTGATTGTGTACTTTTCCGGTTCAGTTGAGAGCAAGAGTAGGAATTATGCGAGGCTGGTACGCCATGAACATCTTTCGGAAAAGTTTGTGCAAGAAGTTGAAAAAAAAAAGATGCGGATGATATACTACCATGCCACATCATTGGGAAGAAGATCACAGATTACGAAGCAGTTTCCTCTTTTTTTTTCAATAATGCAAACCAGAGCACACATCCCATTTTGCGTAAACACTTTTGTACGCTGGAGAAGACCACGCGTTGAACTAGTAAATTCAAGCATAACATTAAAGGAAGAGTAACTGAGTAATGCAAGTGAGTAGCGGCGATGCTTCATGCAGACTGCCAAAAACATCATCAATATTGAACTGTAAGCAATACAATGCTATAATCTACGTTGGTTTCATGCGAGGCCTGGTCTGCGCCACGAAAAAGTAGTCGGTGGTGATATTTGCTTATTGTGTGTTTACAACACGCACATGCAGCACCAAAACTTACGACTTAGCGTTAGTTAGAACGGTACTTGTGCCATTAGACCATAAATCACTTTTAGTTTCTCTTTCTTCTGTCGATGTAAATTATTCTGGCGACTTCCACTTGTATGACTTAGGGCAGCATTCATAGCATCTTGGAACGCTTGTACATTTTTCAGTTAGCTTTCTTTATATGAAAGTGCACGCTATACCATCACACATCTTTGCGTTCCCTAGTATTGTTCTTCGCCAACTGACCGCCTACGTTAATAAATGTGCTCGCTGTTGCAATCAGCCCCGGCACCTGTTTTTACAAAGCATAGCACATAAATCTTTGCGTGATCACGATCTATAATTTTTTTTTCATGAACTTAGCGTGAACTTAGTGGGAGAACTTAGTGGGAGAACATGCATGAACTTAGTGGGAGATGCAACATCAGCTTGCGTGTGCGAAATGCCTCAATGCTATTAGATAAGTTGTAGGCTGCGCGCTTACGATGCTTAAAAATATATGTTTAGATCACCCTGTTTCCAGAACATTCTGTACTTCTTACATGAAAAATTTATCGGCCTTGGGTTCCACCAGAATACTCAAACACACAATGTCTAAATGTTTCAAACAGTGCGCTAATCTCAAACACTGCTCAAGTCTGCAACTCTAAATTCTAGGCCACGTGTCCGGACCTTACGACCACTCGGATTCGAAGATCTCAAGGTCTCCTTGGGATGTTTCGAGAAACTCTTGACACCGCTATGATATATGCGTACCACCTCAGCCATTACAATCTCTGCAGAACAAATACCATTTCATTTAGAGATACGCTTTTCTCTATTAAAGAAAATTGCAATAAAACTAAAAGGGGACCGTACTTAAAAAAAGTAGTTGGTGCGAAAGCGTGTTACCTAAGAACAGTTAATAAAGGGAAAATGAGACATTCACCTAAACGCAGCGAATTGCTACAAAGGAAACGTAGGAGCGCAATTAGTAACAATTTGCTACGTTTGGGTGGGTGTCTCATTTCCCTTTTATTATTTACTTCTCCCCAGCCTGCGGGTTCCCGCAGAACTATTACATCAAACTCGTGCCTTTGCTTCGAGTTGTTGATGAATTCGACTTCGCCCTGCCATCGGACCAGGACAAATTTTTCGTCAACTGCGAGGCTCTTTCTTTCGAAGAACCCGTATGGGTTTCCTATATAGCAATTTTCTACGTTCGGGTGGATGTCTAATTTTCCCTCTATTAACTACTTCTCTCCACCTTGCGGGTTCCCGCGGAACTATTATACCTAAGAACAGGCTCCGAGAGAGACGACGGCAAGCACCCTACGATTGCAGGCGGCCCGGCAAATGCACACAGTTCTAGATAAACGGAAGGTGAAGCGGGGCGTCCGGGAATTGCAGTATTCCTTTTATCCCGTCACCCTCTCTCCCTCAGGTAACTGCGGGAGAGGGCTCCCTCGCCGGGTAAATGGGTGGCAGCTGCCTTGCGCGTCGTCGCTGATGCCTCTGGCGACAACGCTCCCGTGACGAATAGGCTGATATGTGTAGCTACCTACGCTACCGCTGCGTGTGGGCCGGTTAATGGCCTTTCCCTCCCATTTTGTCTTTCTCCCGTGCAGGGTAGCCAACCGGGCTCAGTCCTGATTAATCTCCCGGCATTTCCGTTTATCCTTTTGTCTCTCTCTCTGGTTAATGGCGCTATTCTCTACGAGAATTACGCAAGCAAACAATAAAGCCTACGTAAATGCGCTGCAACAATGCGTATAAGTCTTCATTCCTGTAACAAAGCGAACAGATGTTTCGGCTATTCGCCTACATTGACTTCGATGGTTTTCCCGCAATTTTCATTCGATTGAAATCGAGCGGACTCGTTGCTCTCCGAAAAGAAGTGCTCGCCGAAAATCAATGAGCCCGTGTTCTGCCTTAGCGACGCCGCTTCTCCTGCAGTCGCCCTCTGAGCGGGACCCCGTCGGTCTTCTTAGACGCACCGCGGTGTCCACGCTCGCGCGCACCGCGAAAGCAATCTGGCCGTTGCGGCTATTGATCTCCGATGTCGTGTCGTCGCCGCGGTGAGTGGGAGGCCTTCCCACGCTAATGAACGCCACGCGCTTGCCAAAGGCTGGACACGGGCCGGGGGCCGGGGATGGTATACGCGCGCGCGGCCCAAATGATCGGCCGACGCGGTCGCAACCCCCCCGCCCGATCCTCTGGAGCCACGCGGCTTCTTCGCCTTCAAAGCGAGGAAAGGCCCCAGATGAAGGATTTAATGAATCCCCTAATGACTGCCTCCCAAGTGGCTCGTTGCTGATGCGCGGAGGAGGAGAAAGTGCGCGCTCCGTCCGCCGCTCGCGCCGGGCCTCGCGCGACCTTTCTCGCGCGGCTTGAACTAATTTTCGCTCTTTGTCGGCGGCCGCGTTCTTCTCCCCGTTTTCTTCCTCGTGCACGAGTCGTTTCTTTCTTTTAGGACGTCACGCTTCTTTTCTCTCTTTTTTGGCCAGATCCTCTACTTTTTCCCACCGTATCTGCGCCACTCAGGACTGGGGCAAGATTCGGAAATAAACAGCACGTGCAACATTGACTATAGTATACGTACAGCTCCATAATAGAATTCAAGTTTAATACTTCTGCCACGATGCGATGTTCCATGTGTTATGAAATGTGGCGGACAACAGCGCCTCAAGCAGACACCTCTCCCTTTGTGTTTTGTTTACTACTCAGACAAACGGCAGTTGTGAACGCATGGTAACGTTTAACATCAAATCACCACTCTCGTCTTGGACAAAACATTGACGAAATTAAACATTTGCCGTCAACACCGCCGCTAATTATCGTCATTCAAAGCTAACAGCACGGAAAGCTTCGCTAACATCGATTCCCACAGTGCATGAGATCTGCATAATTTTTAATATAATTTTCTTTTTGCTGTCGCATACAGAATGCGTCATTTGTGCGAAATCACGAACGTTCATCGGTTAGAACCACTAAAAGATTTATGAATAGGTTCAAAGAGCTGTTAATGGTGAGGGAAACTAATATTAAAGTCCCCACTAAAAAGAAATCACCGCTAAATCACTCCGTACAGATGGTTAACCAGTGAAGCTGAAACGTGCAGTCCAGGTGTTTACGACTGGATTAATCCCACCGGTTCATTAAACAACGGTTTGGTAGGCTGCCTGATCCTCGGTACGCAGTTGCTACTTGCGCTAGCCTACGCGAGCCTGCTATTGTGCCCGCGCTGCAGCATCGGCACGGCGTAGACGAGCTCGTTCCCGGTTCTGCTCGCGGCGTTGCTGATCGAAAGCTTCCTGCTCCTCAGGAATACGTGCGACGCGTGGCCTGCCAATTTCGGAGCCGGAGAAAAACTGCTGCGCTGCGCACTCGGCTGCGCCGGAGAGCAACGTCACCACTGGCGCAGCCAATTGCGCGCCTCGCTTTCATTTATTTTTCGCCCATGCGCACTGGGTTGCGCCGGAGCAGACGTCCGTCTGTCGCACAGGCGACATACGGTCGGACATACGAATCGGCTATGCATATACAGCTTCGCTGTGAAAGTTCAGGACATTAGCTAAGTTTGCTAGTAATGGAAACACAGAACGTCTCTTTCACATTAAAGGGGCGAAGTTGCACGACAAGAGCAGTGAAAGTTTAATCTGTCAAAACTGAGTACAAATTTACCTTGCTTTGAAACGTTGTTCTGCTGGCTGGCTGATATGCGCAGATAAAAGACGAACGTATATCGAGAAATCACGATGCTCCTTATCTGGTAGGCTGCTCTTGCGGTCCGCCAATGGACGTCTGATTACCCATATTCAGTTTTCTCAACCACTGGCTAATAGACCCAGTCATAGACAATGTATGTCGATACACTCGACTCGAAACCCATAGCTGCCGGTGTTGAGTACGGCTGCTTTGTCCAGTGAACTACTAAGTAATTTTCTTGCCACCTGAATTACTTTATCTTAATTTTCTTTGCTCCTCAAAATTTTAATACTATTGAAAATATTCAATATACTTCCTGTATTCGATCGCATGTATGCTGCCTAGTTCAAACTGTGTTGTTTCATCCATCTTACTGCTATTCCTGTTTAGGTGGCGCCGGAGATTGTTCCTTGGAAGTCGTCTCACGCTACGTTCTTGCCTGACTTTTCATTCATCTTTCAGGTGGGGCACTGGACACCTAGAGACAACGTGACCGTAGAAGACAACGTAACGTCTGACTACGATTCCCTTCTTATCAAAGACAAGACCTTGATTGTGACCACAGTTCTCGTAAGTATCAAAGGTCGCAATAAAAAGAAGGAACAGGGCGGTTGCCTATTGTTTATCGGACATGGTAAATTAATTGTTGCACATGACACTGACTTTCATCGTGCACGTAGAACATTTAGTGCACCTAATCCAAAATGACACTATCAGCGAGGCTAGGCTAATGAGACTCTAGGCTAACGTAACTACGCTTTATTACATAGAATGTGCAGTACTGCTCAATCTGCTCTGACAATATGAATACGAGACCCTTTGAAAACTATACTTGTTTGTGTCTTATAGCGTATCACTTTTTGCCGCCGTTACCTGTTTCCTAATTTTGCTATTATATGACGCAAATATCTGCTAGCTCATGTATTACGTTTTACTGCTGGCTTAGTGGCTATAGTGTTCTATTGCTGAACACGAAGTCTCGGGTTCAACTCCTGGTCGCAGCGATCTTATTCCAATGGAGGCGAAATGTGAAAAAAGCTCATGCTAAGTGCACAAGCGTTTAAAGGACAAAAACAATATCGGCGCTGAAGAACACGAGGTCGACGTACACGGTGGTTAAAAGGATTAAATGATAGAATGTAGATTATATTTCTCTATTTTGTGTCTTTTTCATGTTCATTATTCACTAATTTCTCTTCTTATTTTATCGTATTTCCCCCACATTTACTTTGACCTTGTCTTCTTTAGTGTCGACATTCGTTTGACCATTCTTTTCCTGGAAGTGCTTATAAGAAAGATAGCCAGCGGTGCGTTAACGTTAACCTATTCCACACTTTTCTATTCCAATTCTACAATCAGCCCTCGACGATTGGTCAAAAAGTTTTCTAGTCACTACCCACTCCGCCGGTATGCCACGCGAGGTCATGAAAACTGCGAGAACGGCCCATCTAATATGATATGCGCCCACTGATTATGCATGATTAGACCGAACGAATGATAATAATTTTTGATTCGACACCTTTGTCGCCATTAGCGAAAAAGGCGTCGTTTGACCGAATGCTATTGGTAAAACGTTTTTGGGCTACGCCCACTTGATCTGTCTGTCACGCGAGGTTGCAAAATCACGAAAACTCACCACGTCAAAGTGACGTGTACGTGCTAAAGACGCATTAATATGCCGAACAAAACTGTAAGTTATTTCTGAATAGCCGGAGACTGCCCCGTTCCAAAAGAAATAGAAGATGTATGCCGTCGATCGCTGTGGCACTGGCTGCTCTCAGCTGCTGAGGAGCATGGATTTATTTGCGTATAAGATTTTGCGTGGCAGTATATAACGTTATCAAGACTATTCGGCACGTATACGACATCACTCTGCCGACAATACTTTGCTGAGGATGCGTTCTTAAAGCCATTCTTAACCTTCCGTTGCATGCCGCCGCGATTTACGAACAGCCACCGCAAGCTAAGTAAGAAGAAGCGTACCAATCGCAGACGCCGGCACCACCCTCCACATCAGGACGTCTACTTCCACTTTGCTGGTTCGGCCCAATCGAAATTACCTACATTTGAGCGTGCTCTCCGCCTCTTTTCAGCCAATTAGATCAGAAAAACTGCTCAATGTAGGCAACGCTATTCGCTTTAAAAGCAAAAGAAAGTGACATGCTATGGACGAGTAGTGCGTTTGATTGGGCTTTTCAAGCAACGCTGTGTGTTACCGCCCAATGCTTGAGTCGTTGGTTACGTAAATTCGACGTCAGGGAAGTGGAATCAAAACAGATTGGAATAGTTTTACGTTACAGGGCTATTGGTCCTAAATACTCCAAACCCGTGTGAAGTCAGCAACGAAAGTCTTGCCTTAACAATGTGCACGCTGGGGATTCCCAGGTGGTCAAAATTAACCTGGATCTCCGCGCCACGGCGTCTCCAACAACGTTAGGGCTGCTTTGAGAAGTTAAAGATCCTGAATAAGCGATTATGCGCACGCTATATTCACATTTGAAAATGCCTCCAGTGCAATTGTTTAATATTCTGAGTGCACAAGAACGTAGTTCTGTAAAACTAGCGATAATAATGTTCTTTTAATTTTTAATTGAGAGCGACTTTCGGAGCATGATTTTAGCGAAAATTAAGATTTGCGGGTTTTCCACGTCAGTGAATGCCTCGAGCCAATGACGACGACTATCGTACATAGTCATTTCGTTTTCTGACTAATCGGGTAGTGTGGAGTCTCAAGGAACTCTGACCACAGTTATCAAGCAAAATAGTTATCTGACAGTTCGCATGCACCTTTCATACCTTTAGTTCATTTAATATCAGTAGTATGTAAACGAGCGCGACAGAAGGCTCAAACATCTCCAAATTCACTTTCACTGCGGTTTAGCAATTTGAACAGATAGCTTCTCAATAACTTTACTATATATTTTTTGTTTCATGGTATTTCATTTCGTAAAGTTAAACCTACTGGCGTGAGGGTAGTATCAATAATACCTAAAGGGACACTAAATAAAAAACGTCAACCCAACTTAGACGCATATATTACTCGTCTATAACTGTATTTTTATGTGTGCCAATATATGAGTGTTGCGTAGAAACCGAACGTCTCACTGCTGAACTTGAATTTGAACGGGCCAGTTTACATAAGTGCCACGTGAACTTTCTCTACAAATCTACAACTATCTAGTACAACTATGTATCTAGTACAACTATGTAGAGGTACAGCCAGTTCATTCAAGTATAGAACAATACTTGTGTTAACCGGATCAACATTAGCACTTCTTTCAGAGTAGTGCTTAAAATAGCGAAGACGCATGCACATGCCTCCAATAACACCAATAGCATGCACAATTATAACTGTGTTCTTGCATCCCCACCCTCCTCTTTTTACTCGCGTGTGTATGGGTGTCTCCAGTATGTTAAAGCACAACGCTTTGCAATGTGGGCCTAACTTTATTGTACAAAAAGTATACCCCTTACACACTGTGCAGATTATCGCGCTATCGGCTCAATCATTCGTCTCTTTGCTGTCTAACCGCAGACTGATCCGTACATGATGCTCAAGGAGTCGGCGGCAGACCTGCAAGGCAACGATCGCTTCGAAGGCTACTGTGTAGACCTCCTGAAGGAGCTGTCTAAGCAGTTGAACTTCAAGTACGAGATCCGGCTGGTCAAGGACAGGGCTTACGGCATTCAGAACGCCAGTGGAGACTGGAACGGAATGATTGGAGAGATTGTCAACGGCGTAAGTGAGATCGACTCTTTGCAGCCCACACTTTGTGTGCTCCTGACGTACTTGAACACACACACACACACGCACACGCACACGCACACGCACACACACACACACACACACACACACACACACACACACACACACACACACACACACACACACACACACACACACACACACGAAAAAAAGAAGTGTCGTAGGAGGCGGCACTTCTTTAGAATTGCCGATTCGTACGTACTCCCTTTCTAGCCTCAGTTGCATACTTAATGTTGCTTCAAATATCGCAGCCTGTGATCGTTGTTTGTACTTGAGAATATTGTTATGTTTTCGCCATAAATATATTTCTTATTGCCTTGTAAATTTTACAGGTGTGCGGACACTAAAAACTGAAGTTCATGATGAGATGGCTTCAGTCTCCATGTGACGTAGTAAAAGTTCTTTTTTGTTAAAAAATACGACCCCTAAGAAGAGTCACTCTAGGTTTTATAGCATAGCTTGCAACGGGGGGGGGGGGGGCTAAATAATTGTGGTGTTTGCCTTTTCGTGCTTCTTTAATTACAGCGAAACTGTTCATGGTTAAGGTTTCGTGGATTTTTTCGTGTCTGTCAACCGATCTGCGCCTGCAAAAGCTTAGCTCGCGAATATGATGCACAATTACTTCTTTCTGTGAAAAAGCTTATAGGTCTCATCACTTGGATATGCATTTTCAGTAGATTAGTTAGCAATATGCGCTTTTTTCAAGATCAGTAGACTCTCAGATAGATAGAGAGAGAGAGAGATAACCGTTATATATTAGCCAGCAGATTGGCGGAGGAGGGGGGGCAGACAGAGAGAGAGAAAAAACATTTATTCGGACCATCGAGGTGGTTGCTCTTGAGGTCGAGTGGGTGGTGTCCTCATTCCAGGACTCCACTGGCCATGGCTGCTCGACGTACTTGCTGGACGAGAGCTTCTTGTCCCGCCAGGGTATCGCCGGTCAGCTGTACCTCCCACCGCTCAAATGACGTGCTAGGAGTCTTTAAGTGTTGAGGTTTGCCCTCGCACCCCCACGAGATGTAATTCCGCCTAGATGGCGGATACATTTATTTTTTTCTTGCTTACGGGGGTATGAGCCATTGCTTAAGGAGGTATGGGCCCTTCATCGTCTTACGTTACGGACAAATTTCTCGTTCGGAAGGCACAGAAGCGCTTACGCATTTACTAACAGAGCTAATGCGAGAATGTTTATGTCAGTGCCTATCGTCATGATGATCAACGATCAGGACAATAAACGTACCTTCGTTCAAAATTCTTTGTCACCTCTGTGTCATGTGCAACAGCTTCGCTCGTCCCCCACCTTCAGAGAGTGGGATGGCTCGTAATCTGTTTCTTTTCTTTTTTTCTTTACCCACGCGTTGAATGCCGGCCACTCAAATTTGTTTGTACGCACGCGCGCGCCCGCAGAAAGCGGATTTGGCCATCGCCGACCTGACAATTACATCGAAGCGAGAGGTGGCCGTGGACTTCACGATGCCGTTCATGAACACGGGCATCAGCATTCTCTTCAAGAAGCCCACGCAAAAGGTGACTACGCTGTTCAGCTTCCTGTCGCCCTTCAGCATGGAAGTGTGGGCGTACGTGGTGGGCGCCTACATCGGCGTCTCGGTGGTGCTCTTCCTGGTGGGCCGCCTGAGCCCCTACGAGTGGGACAACCCACACCCGTGTCGCCAGAACGACCAGGTCCTCGAGAACAGCTTCAGCCTGCTCAACTCGCTGTGGTTCACCATCGGCTCGCTCATGCAGCAAGGCTCGGACCTGGCGCCAAAGTGAGCTCTTTTCCACAACGGATTGTTTGCGCTGGCGTTATGTTGCGGCCGCGATCTTGTGGTTACTAGTATGTTTGAGAAGCTGCGTAAATAAGAAACGTAACGTTATGATAGCTGGACAGATGCGTTTTGCACTACGCGAAAAATCGACAACACTGATAATCTGGTGGAAAAATTAAACGGTCACAATCGAAAAGTGAAACAATGTACGCGTGATAAAGCGATGTACTCGGACCATCGTGACCGCCATGTTCGGCTGCTAGTTAGAGAGAAGCTGCGCCAGGGACTCCACGTCAGAATTATCCTTTGAGCTATCTCCCCTTACTCGAAACGTAGATAGATACAGAACTGCATAAGGGTGTGACATTGAGCTATTTGATTCAGAACAGCACAAAATACGAAGAGGCATACAAGGACACCAAACCTGTGATGTCTAACAACTGGCTTTGGCCTGTGGCATCGCGCAACAAATACCCGCCGTGGTTGCTCAGTGGCTATGGTGTTGGGCTGCTGAGCACGAGGTCGCGGGATCGGATCCCGGCCACGGCGGCCGCATTTCGATGGGGGTGAAATGCGAAAACACCCGTGTGCTTAGATTTAGGTGCACGTTAAAGAACCCCAGGTGGTCAAAATTTCCGGAGTCCTCCACTACGGCGTGCCTCATAATCAGAAAGTGGTTTTGGCACGTAAAACCCCAAATATTATTATTATTATCGCGCAACAAATGTTTCATAGCCACACAGAGTTTGTCACATGACGTCAGGTTATCAAAACACTACGAAAGCTAGAAGGATAGGGAATATGCTTACCTTTTCTAATGTTTATTTCTCTATCGTTACTTTAGTGGTGTTTTTATAACATCCGATCTCGTGGCAAACCACTTTCTGTTAAGGAACTTATTTACGGTGCAACACACTAAACAAAACCAGTTCTTAGCGCTCGCCAGGCATTTTTCTTGTCTCCGTCTTTGGTCCTTTTCTTTTTTCGCGCTCTTCCCACGCCTTGTAAGGTAGCTTCTAATAATTGGAAAACTATTCGAGGCCTAAGCTTGAAGGCATTGCTTAGAAGAACCCATCACCCCATTGCATATTAGACAGTGTGAATGGCACCATTTGCAGCCTGACGTAACCACAAATCATCTGTGAAAGAAGAGCAAGAACATCGTTCCGCGGTGCTTGTAAAAGCCGCAGAATTTTCGTTGCTATCTTCTCTGTGCTTTATCAGCAGGCTTAATTCACTGAGCAACATGTACACGAAAATCTTCTAGTTCAGAAATATCACTTAAGTCATTTTCTTTCGTTCTTTTTTATAGTTAGCCTGCATATTCTTTACGTACTCCAGTGCGGCATCTTTCTTTTTCGGTGTGACGACATAGTAACGCGAAGAAACAAAGTTAACGAACCTTAATAGACGAAATCACAGAGTAGTTTGTGTTTTCTCCCCACTCCTAAAATATTAAAAATATGTTTGCAGGCTTTGCAGATGTCAGTTCCATTTGTTTCACTTTTTCCACGGTTATAACCGGTAGTTTGTATATATGAAAAACAAGTTTCGTGCTTTAGTTTTGTTAGGTCGTCTTCTTTAGAATACTATGTTATCTGACCGGAAAAACACGCTATATAGAAGAAGGGAGCTGCTTACCAAAAAGTGCAACCTTGCTGCAAACTTGAGCGAGAGCAAAGCCATCATGAATGCTAAATCTCATTTGTAGTTTAGACCTACAGCACCTGCCGCTGCACTTCCACACACTGGAGAGTGCAAAACAATGGGAAGAGAAAAGGCACATACGTGTGATGCATACGTTTCAAGTAACTATATTAACGAGAGACATCATCACACTTTCGCGCTAATGAAACAATATACATTTTCATGGAGTCGCATTGGATGGACTAAAACTCTAACAACATGATATTAATGACAGTTTTCGTTTAAGATCTACAATTTCTCCAATTCTCTAGTAACGCGCATAATTTCTCCAATAACGCGCGGTTTATTGAGACAAAATTTTATCTTCCGCATGTCACAGACACTGTTTTACCTTGTAACGTCGATATTTATTTTTTTTCTACAGAGCCATGTCAACGAGAACAGTGGCTGGCATCTGGTACTTCTTCACGCTGATCATGATATCGTCCTACACGGCCAACCTGGCCGCCTTTCTCACCGTTGAGAAGACTGTTTATCCTATTGAAAACGCCGAGGACTTGGCAAAACAGTCGAAGATAAAATATGGCTGCCTCCGCTCAGGCAGCACACGGACCTTCTTCAACGTAAGTGTTCAACGATAGCGCTCTGCAGTCAAATGTGTTTCTTAAGCTGCAAATTCCGCCTCACTGTCTGTGCTACTTCGTAGTCGTTACCTTGATTTTATGACCAGATACTGGTAGGCCCACAATGCATTATTCCACTGCTTGTGGTAAGACTACAAACTGCTGTCTACGGACATCTGCGTGCATTCATCAGTTAACTTTTATCGTTGATATTTTCTCCGAGATCTTGGACTATACTACTGCGGAAGTTAGGCTGTATTCGACTCTTGCTGTTATAAAAAAATTAAGAAGATGTCTCCGCGCGATTGAGAAGAGAAAATTACATAATTATTGTACGACATTACACCACACCGGTACTACGCTTTTCTCCTCGCGCTTTCGCCATACCTTCGTCCTCCGCTTTCCGCCTCATTCTTCTGCTGCACCCTCCTCCTCCGCTTTTCTCCTCACGCTCTCTTCACTATTGCCGCCTTTCATCTCCCGCTGCTCTCGGCGTTCGCTCTTTCATCCTTCGATGTGCTCGTTCGCTCGGTTACGAGGTACGCCGACGCCCGCCGCAGGAACGGGCGCCCAAGGAGCTGCGCTTTTGGTGCCCGTGGCGCAGGCGCTGAACGATGGACGCGTTGGCAGACCGTTAGCGCCACCACGGAAGGCATGAAAAAACCTTGCCGTTCATACGTACACACCGCAACAAAGATTACGGTCCCCGTAAACGTTCCGAAAACGTTCAATTCCCGAGCAGCCTGTAAAATTGTATACGACAGTGTTAGCATATTTTAGTCGAGGCCCGCAATGCAAATACCAGAGTGCATTGTGAGGTTGCGGAGGTATTCAGTTTTTTTCTCAGATCTCGTGCCCCGCAATATTTTGTCGCCGGGTGTACGCATACCATTTCATTATGTCTCCCTGCCAATGCACGTCAAAACCGCCCGCACCACATCGCTGATACACGTCAAACCCCGTCGCTAATATGGAGAAACTAATAGAGAAGCTTGTAGACCAGAGCGCCTGAGAAAAGTGCGCGACCAAACTACAAAGCAGCACCAACCTGCATGCGATATAACCTTACGAGTGGCTCTTCATTCCTATAAAGCGATTGCTTGGCCTACGCAAAATGCCTATGGCGCCTGTACCTTTTCAGACCACACGATTATTACGAAGGTACTAGTTTAGGGGCTCGCCATAAGTCATACAGATATATTTAATGGACTCTGCGGTATGTCTTTATGATGCAGTGCGAAAATTGCAGTAGAAGTCACGTGCCACTTTAGGCTTCGCTGTCCGTTTATAAGGACTCTGGTTGCTCAAGTTTTCTAATACCTACTTTGCAAAGTTTGATGTTCAAAGCAAGCATTCAACAACCCTGTAATGCCCATACACAGTTCTACAGGAAATAATATTCACAGAATTTGTTCACCTTTATTTCTCGCCATGGAGGGTACATTGGCATTAACAACAATGAATTGTATGAGTGAAGATATTTAGCACGCTCGTCAGTAATTAGATTCTAAAACTTGGCTCAAGCCTATTAATGTGGCTACTTCCATTTCCCGTGCGCAAACTTAAACTTTGATGTCTCAAACGGCGCAGTATATAGAAGGTACGTTAGGCATTACAAGGTTAAAAGGGCCCTGAACCACTTTGGTGGTTGGGTGAAAAAAGCAGTCAGCGAGTAGCATACGCTGCTGTGAAAACATCTAAGCCAAATTTGGCAGTCGTGCGCGGTTCTTGGAACTCGCAAGCGAAGCGCAATGCCACCTTTTCCCCAAACGCTCTACTTTCAACGGGCGCCTTCTCTTCGCTCTTTTCTGGCTGCCATATTTCGTCATATAGCAGATTCCCATACGCGGCCAATATAGCTGACACCAATCAGGAAGGGCGTTTCGATGAGTGCGGTCTTGCGTGCTGTTAACTGGGTATCCTTATTGACGCAGTTTTATAAGTAGGCTGAAGTAAGCGAAACATCTTCGTTTCGAACTTCCGCAGGGATTAACTACTTCCCTAAGTGCGACTATCGCACAACGTTTCGCCGCGTCCACTCTCGTTGGGATGAAACTTTGGCCACAGTACTTGTCAGTGCCGTAGCTGTCGAGTCTGGCTAACTTCTATTAGTTTGGACACTCAACTAGTCTCTAACCACGCGAAACTCAAGTTCAGACAGCACGTGAGCAGCGTCGCTCACTCCTGGAAAACTTCAGTCTCGCACTGAGCTACAGAAGCTTGATCAACAGACAGTGGTCACATCCAAATTGCGGAGTCTAACCAGGAGCGGCCAGGAGTTAGCGCACTGTGGGAAACGTACAGTACATGTTGTCTGACCTTATGTTTTGCGTGGTTCGAGGCTAGTTGAGTATGCGAAACTGATTGAAATTATCGAGACCCCGCAGGTACGACGCCGTTAATCCGCGTGGTCAACGTTTCATTCCTACGCGGCTGGTCGCGGCTGATCGTTAGCAGACGATATGTCGCGATAGTGCGCATGACAGTCGTATTTCCCGAAATGTGCAATTCTTATACAAATTTGAAAGGCAGATTTTCGCTTACAACAGCCTGTTTATCAAAACCCGGTCAAAAACTAAACAAATAGGGCGCCAAAGCTGAATTTGCGAGCGCATCTTGGGAGCCCATATAACCACTATCGCTGTCATGGCAACACCGCGTTCTTCCCCGAATAACTAAACTGCGCTTTTGTTTTTCTCGTGCAGGAATCTAAGATTCCCACATACAAGAGGATGCACAAGTACATGCTGGACAATGAGCAGGACGTGTACATGGAGTCGTCCAGCGACGGCGTGAACCGCGTCAAAGCGGGAGACTACGCTTTCCTCATGGAATCCGCTTCCATCGAGTACATCATTGAGCGAGACTGCAATCTTACTCAAATTGGTGGTCTCCTAGACAACAAAGGATATGGCATTGTCACCAAAAAAAGTACGTCGATACAGTCCTTTTTCGTTGGTCCCACATAAAATTTTCAACCATTGTTAGTCAGCACTAGAAGATCACGATCGAGCTCTGCTAAATCACATGTACAGGCTCTTATTATTAGAACTTAAAGTTGTCTATAGGAACTGCAGCAGCCGTGCGTGATCGAGACGTGCTCTTTGTCCTGAGCTTGCTTTAACACACGAAAAACCTAACCTAACCCAATACAACTTGGCCTATTTAACCTAACCTAACCTAACCCAACCTAAGCTTGCCCAACCTATTCGTCTTCACGGAGTCTTGGCTATGACTTTTAAAATAAATATTTTGAGGATAGTGATTTAACAGTGCCGGGACTGCGTTGTTTGTCCCTTTCAGAGACAGCCGTGAAGGGTGATTCAGTGAAGTTTCGTGGTGTCTGTAACAAATACCAGTATTGTCTTTCTCATTATGTTCCTTGGCAGAATGTTATATATTTCGAAACAATTTGGAGCCAACATAATAACACTGCTCAAGCGTTTGCCATAATTTGCTTTTATTGGCAATGCGAAAGATTTATTTTAACTCATATCAGTGGTTGCCTAAAGGAAGCATTCTTTATTTTATAGGTATATAAACAGGGAAGGTAAAAGCTTAAGCGTTCTCTTACATCTACGAAAGTTTTTGTACTGAATAAAACTTGGCGCTGGACTAGTTGGTGATGCATTCTTTAATACATCTTCTACTGATTCTATTCTGATTCCAGTACTAGGCACTCAAAAATGTGAGTGACTGCGCATGACGAAAAATCTATTAAAATAAACTTGGAGAAGTTGTGCCTAATGTCTTACTCAAAGTTCAGGCCACCGAAAGTCAGATTCCAGGAAAGTAATATTATATATGAGAATTACTTGTTGGGGGGCTAGTTAGTGCATGTTTCCCGAAGAGGGTTGTAGCGCCGAAAAAGACAACACATGGCAAGCGACACGGGACAGGCGCCTGTCCCGTCTCACTCGCTATGTGTTGTCTTTTTCGGCGCTACAACCCTCTTCGGGAAAAATTATATATGAGACAAAATAAAGAACTAACACTCTACTGCAAACTCATGACTTTGCCTTTTTCAAAGCACAGACTACGACTCGAAATTGTTCACCCACATGTCATTTGGCAGCTGGCCCAATAGGTGCGATATTTTGTCACTATAATCGAAATGATAATAATGATAGTGACATAAGGTCAGGATGTTTGAAGCCACTCCTTCAGGCATTTCACAAGCACGCGTTGAGGGCAATTATGCAAATAGGCGCCCTCTTTCTTGTAATTAGTAGGTAAAGTGAGATATTTGAACACTTTATGATACGAAAGATTGAAGGACCATGAATGAAGGAACGAATAAATGAATTACAATATGCTATAATTTCCTGATCTCTTCTTTGTGTTACTTGAGTGTTGGGGAATTATTGAACAATTTCCAGATTCTCACACTTCTAATTTCATATCTATTTGGCAAGAAGGAATATCGTTCCCTGCGTTATGTGTCCAGAGTGCCGGACTGATTTCCTCTATTACATTCCAGTTCATTGCCTCTGTCACGAGATATGCGCTGAAAACGGCTTATCAATCCTTTCGGTCAACTAGAGGCTGCTAAAGGCATTAGTGGTACATGTCCAGAACGTATGTCGTTCTGACCGATGTGGTCAGAACAACAACTGAGCAAAATGGCGATAATAATGAGGAAAACTTGAAAATAAAGTTAGAAAAACTTGCTAAGAAAGCCAGGCACCCAATGTGGCGGCGTCTTGCCCCTGAAACATTGAATGATGGCTAGAAATCCGAGCGGCCTGTGCTCCTCCAGCTGTAGAGAGAGCGAGAGACAACTTCACTGGTCCATTATGAAACGAAACGCGTTAAGCGTCTGATGGGGTGGCTCCCTCTTCGCGGGCTCCATGTGCTTCCAGGGCCTTATGGCCCCTGTGGATCAGTCGGAACTGGTCTTCCAGGGCAGGGCTGGACAGCATGATCTCCCACCTGTAGATGTAGATTTCCGGTTCACTCTTGATTCCTCTCGGTGAAGGTTGGTGGCGCCATTACAAATCTAGAAAAATAAGAATTTCTCTAAATATTCTGTCGTACTCGTCCAGAATCACCGTACCGGCAGATCTTGTCTAGCGGCATCTTGAAGCTGCAAGAAGCGGGCAAGCTGCACAGCTTCAAAGAGAAGTGGTGGAAGGAGCGCAAAGGCGGCGGCAAGTGCGTCGACGACTCCAAGAAGTCGTCGGCGGTCACCGAGCTCAGCCTGGCCAACGTGGGCGGAGTGTTCGTCGTCCTGCTCGGTGGTCTCGGCCTCGCCTCCATCGTGGCCGTCATGGAGTTCTTCTTCAAGGCCAAGAAGATGGCCAAGGAGGACTCGGTGAGCACTCCTTTTCCCTCCAGTGTCTGAAGACCGTGAAGTACTGCCAACTTTGGTATGCGTGAATGCTTTTCCCGCATGTCACACCGAATTGTCATGCTCACCCGCGGAATATGTCTGTTCAGCTTATTCACAGTCGGAGCGAACCTATGAGATTTGGGGTAACCAGAACACGAGAAAGCGAAGGGAAAAATGAGGGTAAAATTGACTCCCTCTAATAGAGGGCACAACACAACGTTAGTTTTCCAAGTGCCCTCACTTCGCGCTTATATTGCAGGACTCCCCTTTTGAAACGAAAACGCAGATTCTCAGATGTCCTGAGCTTCTAAGAAAGCGCTTTTCAATATTATGCCCACGCGGCTGTGGTTAAAGGGATCTAAGATTACCAGTTCTCCCAAGGAACGTTCGAGAGTGCATTACCTGTAGCACTACGTAAATAAACCTTTCAATTTATTCTACCGGAATTGTTGCCTCTGACACAAGGTACTATTGGAGAGCGTTCGTTAATACATTTCCTGGCGGTCACTATTTTGTCACCTTTCTTGCGTGCATCCCTGAAAGCCACAGACGTGGGACAAAAAGTTCCTTTCGCACATGAGTCACCGCCCGTTTTCTGACATGCGAAAAAAATGGCGGCATTATTTCTAACATTTCTGTCATTTATGAACATGCTGCTTACGCCTCCGCCTCGGAAAAATATCACGAAACACGCATTCCCCATTTATCGCACAATCCCTGACACACACACACAAAAAAAGAATGTCTGATATGCCTGGTCATGTTCTAAAGATTTCCAGATTATCTCTAAGTAATCGCAGAAGCATCCCTGCACAGCGATGGTCAAGGTGCCTCTGCAGCTTTTTTGTGCCCTTTGACTCAAGTACGACGTATATTTCATATACTCCGTCCGGCTTCGTCAAAAACTGCGGAGCTAGCAGCGATTAAAGCTGCACTCAAAACACGTGCAAGAGGAGTTAACCACACCGCAGACTGCCATCTCTGCGGACTCCTGCGCTGCCTTTAGCAGGTTACAACGCAGTCAGATTGATTTCTCAGTGTGCGCATATTACATGACATACATATTACATGACATGAATATTACATTATATTATATAATATTATATTACATTATTATTACATTATATTACATAATATTACATGACATGAAGGGGCATCTCTCGATGCCCAATGTATACTTTCACACGTAGGATTCGCTAGAAATGAAGAAGTGGATCGGCTGGCTTCAACTTGCTATCATAATGACTGTGTCTGCCCTGAAATTTTGTGTAAGCTCGATGACGCTCGTGTGCTGGTTCGTTGACACCTGCTCAAAAAGAATCCAAACCAACGCGCCTCAAATGCGCCTCTTGCGTGCCTCTTGCGGAAGAGTAGGCAGGCTGGCTCCTGCCGGTGGCAGTTTCCAGCCTGCTCCTCGCTTTCCCTTTGCTGTCATATATATATATATATATATATATATATATATATATATATATATATATATATATATATATATATATATATATATATATATATATATATATATGTTTATATCACTAATACTACTAATAAGTGCGCAGAAACAAACGGCTGCTGCCATTTGAATGAGAATTATTACGATTGTAGAAGAGCACGCGCTAGGGAACGAGCCAGGTAGCCACTGGATGAATAAAAAACTACAACATGGGCAACTGGCCGTTATGGGAAGATTCCGCAGTTCCCAAGTGCGTCCTCTCGACTGATCGCCTTCGATGCAAATAAGTTTTGCTTTGTATTTTGCCACTGAATTCGGTGACCTACTCTATTAGTCAGGATTGAGCAGGCGGTGTTCAGTCGAAACCTGGATTACACGTGCATGTCGACTCCAGCAACCTCCGCACGCCAGTGTGGTTGTTGCAAGCGAGCGACATCGACAGCCAGTTCACTCCCGGTTACAGTGCTTGACTGTTTCTAACTCTTGTCCCGCCGCGCTCATCCAGGTCTCCCTGTGCAAGGAGATGATGAAGCAGCTCAAGTTCGCCATATCGTGCCGCAGTTCCACGATGCCCGTGAAAAGCAACAAGCCGCCCGAAGTGGACAGCAACGGCGGAGACTACCGCATCTCCACGCTGCCGTCATTCACGTCGGACTTTTGAGCGCGCGTGTGTCCCAGTGGACGACCGCGGGCGGCGACGGTGATATAACATTATGCGTACAGGACTCTTATATGCCCGTCACTTACCACTCCTTTCCATGCCTCACCCTCTCTCTGTCCCCCAACCCACCAGCTCTCACCTCCATATTGAACACACTCCGCGGACGTTATCATTTTAGCGATCTTCTTGCCATGATGTGTGTGCCGTCTCGTCCGTGTACTTACGGTTTCTTCTGCAAGCTTCTGTTTCATCTAGACAATTGACTTGCGCGAGTGCTTTTCTTTGACCACGTTCTGATTTCGATAGACAACTGACATGCCAGTGCTTTTCTTTGACCACGCTCTGATTTCGCGGTCATTGTTAGATACCGCATGTCCGCGTTTACGTCCTTATTTTAGTAACGTGTCTTCCTTTATTTTTTTTTCTCGTCAACAAATTTACTTTCTTTGTTTATGTCGCATAACTTTAGACCTGTAAGCAAGAGTAAGGTTCACACGATTGTGGACACTTTAAATGATCAACAGTGGGCGCAGAGAGAATGTAGGTGGAGCGAACGTGTTGACAAGGGACTTGTCGTTGTCCCCACCCTGACGTCAGGAATATCACGTGGCGTAGCGCTTTTGCACTGCACATTCGCGTAGCTTCCTAATTGCGTCAGAACTGCGTCGGGGCCTGACGCGCTCGTGACATCAGGTCCCCCGACGAAGGCTGCAGTCCCCTTCTCAAAATGTTTGTTCCAGATATATTCCTTCTTCGACCACGGTTAAGAACTTTGGAGTTCTCTATCCGTAAGTACGCTGAAACAGCCAAAAATATTCGTCAAACAAACTGCACTAGACGCAGCCGGTCACTACTATGAGGGTTACCTGCAGATGACTGCCTGTGAGCGGCACTTCTTCGGACATGCTGTTCATCTGTATCTCGTCTGTACGTGCCTGTGGAGTCAGCTGGTAACGACCCACAAGGTAGCAAGAGCGCCATGCTGACCTATAGGAATCGGAGAACACTGACTAGAATCAGGAACCTTCCGCCGAGAGGTCGCGTAACTAACTCCTGGTGTGTTCAGCAGATAGTGATGATAGCACGTACCGGCGGCAGCTAGCAGTCTTTCGTTCGTAAAATCGCCGAGCGTACCTTCAACCTTACACTCGCTATCTATTTCACAAAAAAAAATGTAGCGTAAGATTTCTAAAATTGTTTTTGTCACCACATTTTCACACACATTGTCATTTATCAAGAAAAATGTTTTGCGAGTACCATTTGTATTTCGCATTCGCTCAGCAAACCAGTGAATAGGGCTTATTCCGAACATCAGGCTTTCCATAAACAGAACTTTAAATCCCAAATTATGTTTCAATATATGACATTGGACAAAAGAAAAGCTAGTGTAAAAAGCATGAGAGAGATAATGGGCTTTGAACGACAGAAGGCTGAGCTAGTTGGTAAGGATTCATTATGCAAAAAAAGAAGTGAGGCGTGCAGACAGGACACAAGAGTAGAGAAGTGCGTTCGTGTTGTCCACTTCTCTACTCTTGTGTCCTGTCTGCACGCCTCACTTCTTTTTTTGAGATAATAGGTACCAGCACATAACCACGTGAGCGAAACAGGGGAAACTGCAACTCGACGAGTAGGGCCGTCTTTTTTTTTTTCGTTCTTTTTTCTCTTTTTGGTTTTCATACGAAGTGATAAATCTAGTTGAACTGCGCGCTCGTGGGAGTCAGGTAGCATAAGTAATGATAGTGGCAGTGCGAGGTTGTCTTGAGAGTTTCTGCTATATCGCCCTCTTATTTCTTTGTTGTATAGTGTACCCGCATATTTAATACGTTGTCGCCTACAGCACGCACGTTCCCATTCCCAACATTGTTCGAAACAGTATGTGAGCCTTCGGCACGTTTTACAGGCATAAGCACGCGGTGCACGCATCACCACCGCCTAATACGAGGAGTACCTCAAAGTACACAGAACAGGAACGACTGAGAGAGGTGAAAAAAAAATAATAATGCTCTTCTAGGAGGTCGACAGTCACATACTTTACTACCTGCTCATTTGTTAAGCTGCGTCGTTTCAGCAGCTGTCTGCAGTCGTTGGGACACGTTTCACACATGTTACTCAATGTTACGCGAACATGTGAGTGTATGCAGATTGTGTGCGAGTGAAAAAGTCGTGCATGCGAGTGTTTTGCAAATGAGAGCCTGTTTGTTCGTCATGTTCGTGACTTGATGTTGTAATTATAGGCGGGCGGAAACGAAACCGAAGTTGGGGGCGTGACTGATCCAGCCAAAGTTATCGTTTCGCGCCACAGGTTACTGAAATTTCGGTGCTGGTCGTACTTATATCGCGCTTTCGCAAAGACAGGGGCTACCGTACGTATAGCTTTAGTTTAGTATCATCAACCTTTAAGCGGTGCTGTAGCTAGAAGTGAAAACTAGTTAGCACACCAGTTCCATCACTTAGGCTGCGCGGTGTGCGTTGCTCTTCTGTTTAGTTGGCACTCGAGTTGGCCGTATTTGACACAACTATACTATCAGCGCTCAGGGTAACGTATCAGTAAAGAAATGCCTGAATCTCAGGCAATCATCTTTGGGATAAATACAAAAAGCATATTTCCACTCTAAGTTATCCTTGTTTCTTTTAGTATTATCGAGAAGCAACTGACTTAATGACGCGCTTTCCTGTTTTTCTGTTAATATATTCATTACTATGACTGCGAAAGTGTAAAACAAGCATTTCATAGTTGTTAGCAAATATGAACAGTCCCAACAAAACAGTATATCATTTCATAAGGAAACATTTGGTTCGAACTAAAAAATGTCGGCGGAATAGTATTGCGGGCGCTTTTTCAAGGCCATTAAAGGAGCGTTCCCATCTTTGTAAACGCAAAACACCTTTTTTTACGTGCAAAAGTGGTTGTATCGCTATAACGACATTAGTTTGCCTATAGGTGCATGCAGCGTATTTCTCAAAGAGCTCTCAAAACATTTTTTCTCAGTAACTTGCCACCGAAGGAAACCAAAGTGCAGCAGACGTTAAGAAATGAGAACTTTCCGCCGTATGAGCCTCAGGCAACGTTTGAAAAATGTTTAACATTTATTTCTAATTGTTTACTAGATAGATCCGAGTAACAATATTTGGAAGTCATTCTTCATAACTTTTTTTTTCTTGATATGGCTTACGTAGCTTTTGCTCAATTGGAAAACACCTGTTCCTCCAATGCAGTGCCGGCTGCACATTTGATTTCATTGTAAAGGCAACACTGTTCCGCGGTCATCACGGTGATCCCTTTCGTTGTATGGTAGCCGTATATCCTTCTCTACTGTTAGTGATTCATAGCTTTGCCTTCACAGAAATATCGATATCTTCAGGCGAGGCAAGACGCAGATGTACATGTTACCGCGCCTTTGTCACGTTGTCCGTTTAGAAGCTCAGACAGCTCGACATTATCTATAGTTACATTTACAAACGCGGTATACGTGACGAAGTCCATCATCGTTCAGTTAGCATGAAGTCTCTTCGGTGCCATAGCTCCGCAGTTTTGCAACTGCTCTACTCGGAGGCTAAGGGAAAGTGCTCATGTCTCACAATACTCACAGAGTCGTTTAAGCATGTGCACTCGTTCTTCCTTGGACGTGCAAGCGTCCGCGTTAGAGATGTTCGTTCATCATCACTCGTCGTTTCTGTGACGGACGTCGAAAAGTGCTCAACATTTGAGCTTCATGCACAGATTGTGCTTACTATACTCCCTTTCTTCTGACGTTATCCTTTCCTCCTTCCATTAGCCACGAGCACTAGTGAACAAGGCCTCGACAGCGCTAGTGCCATTTCCATGATCTCAGCGTCGATGTTGCTGCGCTAGCACTTCGCTTGTGTTTGAGGCCAAGTCGCTTCAGTTTGAGCCGAGACCAACATCGGAGAGATGTTATGCCTTTCCGTTCTTGCCACAAATAAGACGGTTCGAAGTGAGCCGTTCACCTATATTATGTTTCAGTGGTATGTTGTTTTTGGTTGTTGTTATAAGCTGCTTGTCACACGGACTCTTTCTCTATTTAGGTGACTGTATTGTTAACTCGATGGTGGCAAAGCACCATAGCAGTCTGTAGGCAACGAATACCAAATGGTATGAAATTAAAACGTCGCGCAAAGTCGCGATGGTGTAATTTTTATTTATTTTTTGTTGCGTCCTTATTATTTGAGCCAAGGGCTGTTCCTCGATAAATATGAACGACCAGCGCGTTTTGATCGTTTATATTGAAGGGCAAGGCCCATGTGCTCTGCGTATTCTATAATGAAGTCTTAAGCGCATCGCTCGGTCACCTTAGTGGTTTTTGTAGTACTGACTCTTAGAAATCAGCTGTACGATAAACGGTTCTCTAAGGCACTCTCTTTCGCTCTTTGTCCCTCTTTCCGACTGTGCGATAAGGCGGTGAGCGGCGCGGCGTTTGGACTTACTTCCTCTTCCCAAACAGTGCTGCCCCTGGATGCGCACATTTTTTACATAAAAGCGTAGTGGCGTAGATTCCCGTGTGACGTATTAATGTAGCTTATAGAACAGCGAGAGTTGGCTTCTCCTAACTACTCACTCCTACGCGTCTTGTCTTATGTTTATTTTCGCGTCAAGGGCTTGCTACTCACAGCTTCGTCGCCCTAGGGCTCAATAAAAGGGAAAAAAAGAAGAAAAAGAAGTAAGAACACGGCAGTTTCTTTTTCGGCAAGCTAACCTCGTTAAGTTACAAGTTATGACGGTTGTCCCTATTAAAAAAGATTCATGGTTGTACTTGTTGTTTTCTTTAATGTTTCTTTTTTTTTTGCATCTCGAGAGTCTATTGCTGTTTGCTGTACTGCGACATAGCTAGACGGGTGCCGAACGCAGAACGGGGCCCATAATCAGCGAATAATTTTTTTTATTTTTCGTTTTTTTATTTCTTCATCGAATCATACGGCGCTGCCTCTCCCAGAGCACAGACAGGAAAAGTAAACACGATAGGTGATGCCCAAATCCACGCGCCAGAGACGGTTTCTCACTGAGCAACAGACAGAAGCTTATGCCATTGCGGGTTGTATGCGCCGGAAGTAAATTCGGGGCCGGAAGCACGTCACGGACGCCGTGTTCTGGACATCGCCTATTGAATTAGTCTTAGCGAGATACTGTTTCTATCCTCGAAATCCCGGATCATCAGCTCCATTCAGGAAAATACCTTCCGCTGCAAAGAAATCTGGCATTTTCGAATAGAGCGGATAATCGAGGCGCTCTTTAGCTATAGAAAAGTAGTAGTCAGCGAACGTTGACTATCTCGTATAATCTGTAGAACGCATTAAGCGTTGTCAGTATTGATCACTTAAAGAAGATAGAGCGAGCGTAGCCTTATAAGGGTGCACGAACACTACGACCTGAGATAGATAGATAAAAATGAAACAAAGGAAGATCTTCAATTCTACCGCGAGTCCGAAGTTTTTGATATAGGTATAGCTTCTCATTGTTTGCTGTAAAACAAAGCGCGTCTTTCAGTGATTTGTGTAACCTTTTGCCATCTTGTGTCAAAATATGCTTCTTGAATACGTGTTACATTATTTAAGCTTTTTACCGGCTGTTTGATCGGCATTCGACGTCGAAAACAACAAGCAATCATTGGTTAACCTCGACTCGCATTTTTGTCAGTGCTGTTGGACAGAAAAAAAAAGCGTTCGCGAATTTCACTTGCAACAGTGTTTGTCTGGGTGGAAGCGGTATCATTTTGATACAGTATTAAAAGTATTTTATCTAAATAAAGGTTGCATACTACAATCGTCTGAGTCTCTTTCGATATAACCGTGTGATTTATGTGCCTCGTTCGCTGCACTAACATGAATGTGTGTGCACCTATTCACATGGTTTAATATGAAAAAAAAGCTAGGAAGTCATAAAAGGAAACATCATCAGTTTTCAAAAATACGAAAATCGACGGCGGCTTCGTCTTGAGCTGGTCTGCCGGCCGTAGGCCAACACTTCAGGCTCTTATGCCTTAGCCTATACATTGGCTAAGCCTAAACATTTCAGGCTTTGTCAGACTGTTCATGTTTTGCATTCTAGCTAAGAACACTCGTCGCCACCTATCGCCGCCGTCGCGAAGCCTGCCGATGGCCTCCGAAATGCGTGGCGAGCCGGTGCGTGCGACCGCTGAGAAACGTGCCACGCGGTGTTTGAATCCCACCGATGGCAACGGTTGTTGTGGTCGCACCGATGGTACGACCTGTTGGGAACTCGGCGCTGACGCCCGTTGTTGCACCTGGGTCGCAAGCCCCAAGGGTAGCGTTGGCCTGGCGGCCTGGGGTACAACTGGAAGCATCCGAAGGTCCCGGCAAAGCATGAGTCGACTGGTAACAACAAAACAACTTGTTTATTTTAACATCGCAAAGAGTTGGCGGTCAGGTTGACCGAAGTAGAGAGACGGGAGAGCACTTTACTCAACAGAAGAAATCGGAGCCCTCCTTTTTCGTCCGGGGGCAGCTGTTTTTATACTCTCGCAGTTGAGGGCAAGAAGGAACCCCTCAATAGACGAGCACGTGATTGTACAATGAGATAAGGTGACGCATACTGTCGTAGCGCCGCCGGTCGGGCACAAAGACTGGGAGGAGAAGGTAACTTCTACTGTCGTAGCGCCTCTGGTCGGGCACAATGGCTGGGAGGAGAAGGTGACTTCTACTCTCGTAGCGCCTCTGGTCGGGCACAATGGCTGGGAGGAGAAGGTGACTTCTACTCTCGTAGCGCCTCCGGTCGGGCACAATGGCACATACACTCACACACGCACATGAAGGCACGTGGCATCGGAACATGCCTGGACGCGCTTGGCGGGGAGCGTAGCGGCGACGCCGAACGGGCCAAAATGTCTGCCGCTTTGTTGCAGTCGCGCCGGCTAAACCGCGCGTCGTAGGCGAAACGTAACAGCGGGTAACCGGGCTCTTCTCTCGCGCTTATTCCGGACACGCTGCGCCACATAGTAGCGCCGCCGAGAAGCCCTGCCATGGCCTCCGAGACAGGAAGCGTGGCGCGCCAGTGCGTGCGAACGCTCTCACGTGGCCGCACACCCACTCGCACATACTCCGTGACCCAAGTTGGCGAGGCGTTCTTCAAAGAGAGGCACTTACCGAATGCATTTGTGGCGCTACTTGCTAATGCGTCGGGTTGCTGTCCCAGAGGCACCCCTGTGACGTGGGTACAATTCCGCTAAGCACCGCAGAAATTTAAGGGATCTTTTCTTTGTAGAGCGGCACATTCTCTAACTCTCATCTAGTTACACATGTTGGCGTCAAAGACGCTTAGTAAAGAGCCGCACAAACCTGCTGGCACGTACACAGCGACCCAAATTGTCATCAAAGAGTTTCATTGGAGACCAGCACTGACCGAGGGTCGCATACCAAGTGGTCCAAGTCGGCGGCAAGGGGTTTCCTCGAACAGCGGTACCCACCCCGTCACGCGTCTACAATGGCCCACGTCGGCGTTAAAGAGGTTCGTTGAAGAGCTACACATGTGTTCACGTTGCCACATACTAAATGAGCCGAGTTAGTCCGACGGCTGGTTTCGAAGCCTGCTCGTTGAGCACAGCAGCCCGATGAGCTGCCCGTTGGGCAATGGACTACCTCGTGACCCAGGATGCTAGAAAATGGTTAGAGACGTAGATAACCCTCGGAAAGTGCGTCAAGTACCCTGAGAATGCCTTAAGGCACTAAATATCAGACATACTGCACGAAACAGCAACAAGGCCATACACCATTTCAATGACGATGACACAGTGACGACGACTACACGATTACGATGGCATATAACGAGGACGACGATTGCGGTGGCGGCCTGATAGACGACGAAATGGCAACGCATAGACGACAACGAAGTGAAAATGGCGGAACGATGACGACCGCATGGCAACGCAGAAACGATGAAGGCAATAAAATGAGATGACGGAATAACGATGACGGCATGCTTGAGTTGTAAGTCACGTCCGCGCTTACGTCCATCACCTGCCGCCTTGGTTTGCACTATGTCCACTATCGATCAGCCGTGCAAGGCAGTATCTTGGCATCTATTGCGACGTAGTCGTTAGAACTACCAGTGGCCCAGCCCAACCCAGTGGCGCAAGCCAAGACTGCACTACCTTATTGATGGACCAAAATTCTTGGTGGAATAGCTAGACAGGTAAATAGTTTTAAAGCTAAGTAGCTGCAAGCGAAACTGGTCTGGCAATACGAAGAGTGCTTTTCGCATTAAAATGCTCGCTTGCTTAGATTTAGAATCGCGTTAAAGAAACCCTGGCGGCAGAAATTAAACCAAAGTTCCTCTCTACGGCGTCCCGCATAGACTGTGTTTTGCTTTGCGACGATAAACCCCACAGTTGATTTCATTTCAACTTCGTACTATTTTAATGAAGACATACGCGATCAAGCGAACGTGCTTGGATACTGGCTATAAAACGCACGTCGACGATATCGCATGTTCTACAGCCACGTAAAGAAATGCAGGAACTTAAGAGAATCCATCACAACAGTTCTGATATACAGTGCTATTGACATGATAAGTTGAATTAGCCCTAAGAGTCCCATAAGTCACTCTGCTTTAGTTGGAACTCCTACTGTCATAGCTGGGTCACCTCCTATCGTGCTTCCGGTAAACTTACGGCTCCAGCGTCACCTTCATGTAATCCAGGCCCTAGCTGCACATGGCGGAGGTCCTCCGTACGTTGATCGTGGGACCCGTGTTTTACCCTGGCATGCGGATGGGCGCCGCCAGCGAGAGGAACATCATGCACGTCGCGATGGCCAACGCGGCGTCCTCGCGACCGACGTTCCTCAGCCCCGATGCGAACGTGGCGCAGACGCCATCCACTCGGCCGATGTCGAAGCACCAGCCCCATCCAGTCCCACGTACGGGAGTCGGGTACACCTCGCACACACAGACATCCGCCAACACGTTGACCGCCAGTGCGAAGGCCTCGGCTGGGATGAAGAACAGCTGGGCGAGCATCGCTATCGGGCCCCCGGTGGCCACGCTGTGTAGGCGGACGAGGCCACCGAGCAGACCGCAGCTTCGTATGAGCAGCTCCAGAGGCCTTACCCGACCTATGAGTGTGTATGCGAGCAGAGTCGTCAACATATTGCTGGGTAGGGACAGCCAACGGGCCCCCGAGTCGGGAGTCTTCAAGGACGACTGGAGCAGCACAATGTACGCGAATGACCGCTCGCCGCCTGCTTCGCTCAGCGATTGTGCTCATCTCTTTCTTTCTTCGGGCCCCTTCCTTAGGCGCAGAGTAGCAGGCTCTAGAGTAGTGTTCATCAGGCCGACCTCTCTGACCTTATGTGAAAAAGTCAACCTCTCATATGTAGACAAACATAGCGACAAATCTATGTCAAGGGGTGTTAGTAAAGCAATACTCTAGAAGCCGCTTTACTGCTTACAAAGAAGCTGCAAAAAATGCGAAGTACAGTAGACGCTCGGTAAATGGTGATCGCTTAAACGAAATTTGCGCTTAAACGAAACAACAGTCTCTGAATTTGTTGGTTTTGTATTTGGGTAATAACAAAAAGAAATCTCTCAGTATTCGGAAACGAACATTTCGCAACTCTCTGTAAACGAAACCACGGAAGCAAGGTCAAATTTTTTTTTCTTTGAAAGAAGCAGGACTTTAATTATCTTTTACGCGACACCTCTCATTTATTTGCAAAGCCATCCTTAAAAGTGATGACAAAACCAAAGGAGGCAATAATTTGATAGAATTTTAATGCATAGCATGTGCACTCTTGGACAGCTTTGCAGCTCGGACAGGACCCGCAGACCGCCAATACAAGGAGAACCGAAATTTCGGACACCTTACATTGCGCCAGTGGATAATTTGGACCCGTGATGCACGACCACGTGTTATTCGGCCACTACTTGGAGGCATAAGATATGTATTTTTGATTTCATACCTCCCCGACGCCTCCTCGAAAGGTAAACAAGCGGAGCCTAGTCATTCACCAAGCCAAGAAACGTTCGCTTTACAAGAATAGACAGCAGGCCTCAGCAATTCCTTCGACTCTGAACTAAAGGTTAATCCATTGTCTTCCACAATGGTTTCTTCGTGGCCTGAATAGGCTCCATAGGTCACGAGACATTACTCACCCACTTTTGTTTCTCAGTGGTTGGGGCGTTCTGCGGCTTAGCACAAATCCAGCACAAATTACCCGGCCGGAGTCCCTCGGAGCGGAATTAAAAAAAGAATAGACGGTCTTGTGCTAAGATTTAGACGCACGTTGCAGAAACCCAGGTGGCAGAATTGACTCCGAAGGCCCACCACTATACGGCCGTCATCACAGCGCGCTTTTTAGCTTTGTGACGTCAAATCCCCGTTATTGATTTCATTTTAACGTTATGTTATATTCATTACACCATGAGCGATCGAGCGAGCATGCATCGATACTGGCGATAAAAACAAAAATTGTCCAAGGATTACGATGCTCCCGAATGCGAAATTTGAGCGCAGCTAGCTTGATAAGTGTTCTCATTTCGCGGTATACTGCCTAGGCAAATAATTTGATATCAATATCAACGCACCGGCTGGCTGTGGGCCAGTGCCATCAGGGCCTTCGCAGAGGGAGGGACAGAACAGGAACGCTGGCATAATGAGCGGCATCGGAGCCAGCTGTGGAAGAAGAAGAACGCGCGAGCAGTGGCACGAGCGCGTTCACGTGGTTACGCCTGCGGACGCCGACGCTCAACCCAGGAACGGGCGGCTAAGAGCTGCACTCTAAAAGGAAGCCTGCTCTTCAGCAACCTAATAAAATAAAAGGAATAGGCGGTGCATCCATCCTTCAGAGATGATTGGGGACGTTCATGTTATTAACGCGACAGCGTTAAGGAGCTCGTGTCGCAGAAAAGCCGGTGTCGTCGGCGTCGGTGTCGGCGTCCGCGGCGTTGGCCGTGAGCGATAAATCCCGGCAGGCACTTCATGAATAAAAAATAACTTGCAAGATGGGCTGGGTGGGAATGGAACCAGGGTCTCCGGAGTGTGAGACGGAGACGCTACCACTCAGCCACGAATTTTTTTTTATTACCAGCTTGGCAAAAAAAATACAATGTGAGTATTACATGGCCATAAAAGACAACTAGTCAATGCCGGATCAGTGTGGTGAGATAAGAAAGATGTAGGCTAGTCACTTTGTCCAAAGCACTTAGCCAATCAGGAGGATTACTCTGTGCACAGAAAAATTCGCGTATATATAACACACTTTCAATGAAGTATTCATGTGCTGGGGTCTGAACAATGCGCTCGTGTCTAATATCCATACGCGCTCGCCACACACTGTGCATGCACAGAAGCATTAACAGATCGACAGGCACTCCCTCTGGTTCCGCGCATGGCAGGAAGCATATCCCGAAAGCACTTAACACTTAGCCACGAATCCAATGTTTCAAAGAGGTACAGAAGCGCCTCTAGTGAATGCGGTGTTGCCTTAGAAGCGAGCCGTAGAAAGTTGTACTGCGGTGTATATCGGTAATTATGAACATGTAACTTAAAGAAGTTGCAGTTACACGAGTAGCGAAGTGCGTTTCCGCTACATTTCTTCTGCGCTTTCCGCACACACAGAGCCATCTTGCGGCAAACACAGAAGACCCCCTCCTCTGAATGTACGGCGCTGCCCCGACAGGTGGCGCGCTATGCGTGCATTGGGGTTGTGCGGGGACCGGTGCGAGGCGCGTCGCCGCCCGGACTCCCTCTCCCCTGACGACGTTTCGCCTTGCTCCCGCACGGGTTGCATAATCAAGCGTCCTTCCTTTCTTTAGATCGCTATCTGTCTATCTCTTTGCCCGTGCCGATCACGACGTTTGGCTGGCGTGCATCGTTTCCCCCTCCGAGACACCGAGTTCTTTGGTTCGTTCCGCTTGCTCAGGCGCACGTTTCGTTGCCGCGCCGAACGCTGCGTTCCTCGACGCTCACCGCGTCCGAAGCGGGGCGCCTCGCAAGTGATTGCTGCGCCGTAGCCCATTGTCTTACACCCAGTGGCGTAGCAACAGGGGGGGCCGGGGGGCCGTGGGCGCCGGGTGCAAGGGGCCAGTGAGGGGGGGGTTGTCATATACGTCTGAAGACACCCCTCTTTCCGCCGGCTACACCCGGGGAGGGGGGTGACAGAAGACCTATGGGCCCCGGGTGCCAGACGACCTAGCTACGCCACTGCTTACACCCCTTGGCTGGTCGACGGGAACGCTGTAGCGTTCCACTCTTGAAGGCGAAGCTTAAGCGTCCTCCAATTTTTAACACTCGATTGGACGGTTAGTGGGAGCTTGTTTATATGTCTCATATAATCGTAATTATGAGAGGCGGCCCATACCCTGTGACACGTACGCAGTGACCCAATCTGACACTAAAGCTGTTCGTGCAAGAATGGAACATACCCAGTGGCACATACCTACTGTACAAAGTTGCTCTCAAAGAAGTTCTTAAAAGCACAGCATGTGACCAGCGGCACATATCCAGTGATCCATGTTGACGGCAAAGGGGTTATTCAAGAGTGGCACGTACCCGAATTTACGCACCCACTGCCCCAAATTGGTCTACGGGGTGGTTTCGAACTTGGGCGGGTAAATAGGTCCGCGCCGCTCTATGATGGCAATAAACACCCTTTAAATATATCCGCTACTCAGCGGGATCGAAACCACGTCACACTGGTTCCTCAAGAACAGCAACCTGAATCCTTAGCAGGCTACGCGAGAAATCCAATGCCTGTGTGCCGCTTTCCAATGACCGTCTCTCACGCCAACTCTTCAGCGAGCTGCGCCATCAATACACTGGGTACGTGCCGCTCTTCAATGAACCTCCCGCCAACTCGGGTCACTGAGTATACGTGCCGCTTAGTGTGTGGCAGGCGAGGGGACGATTCTCGGAGTTCGCAGGCACCGGTGGGCAACGCTTCTCATACGCGGACTTTTCGGCAGCGCCACGGTGCAGCGTCTCCACAAAGAAGAGCGTAAAGGGAGCCCGGTTGCCGCATGACGCGTTTCTCAGCGTTCGCATGCATCTGCGTGCCATGTATTTTGGAGGCCACGTACAGGTTTCGAAGTGATGGCGCGCCGAATGTTCTTATAGAAGCCCGAAAGCGGAATCCCGCTGTAGATCATGCCTCACACAACTCGTCTCGTCGGTGTCAGTGCGATGCATGGATACATTTATTCAGTGCTAAACGCATCACCGCCAATACTCATGGCGAGATAGGTTCTGCCGGATGTTTTCCTTAAAACTTCGTAATTATGACCTGCTTTCTGCTACTCATTGCGTCTTCGTAGCAGCTCAGCAATGTGCTTTCAACGTAGCAGCGAAGTTTTCCGGAGTAGCCTCAACAACTTAACCCGACGGCATTGGAACGTAGAGGAGCTGTGAATAATGTGGCAAATTGGGTGTGTTGGAACAAACTTGAAATGGTGGCCGCACTAAATAGAAAGGCACGGACGGAGACCGGACGACAAGGCCGAGCCACGGAGCATTAGCTAGAAACAACTTCTAGGACGAAAATAAACGCTGCGTTTATTAGCTAAAATAGCGACAGACGGCGGTAGAAACTGTAGCGCCAATTTTTCAGGATCTCTACACGCCGGAACGAACGCACATAAATCAGAGAGGTGCTTGCTCGAACAATGACACGGGTTAACTACAAATATTATTCGCTACACTTTCTGAGCGAGAAGTCATTACGAAAGCATAGACATACAGTACTATTAGGACAGTAATAAGTTTAGCGCGCATTAAGGTTCCCAGAAGTGACTGTGCCTTCGAGACGAGAGCGAAATGTTGGACTTCCTACTGTCCTCGCTGGTTCGCCTCCTGTCGCGCTTCCGGTTATCTAGGGGCTCCAACGTCATCTTCATGTGATCCAGGCTCTGGCTGCACGT
Organism: Dermacentor variabilis; assembly: GCF_050947875.1. Taxonomy (NCBI): domain Eukaryota; kingdom Metazoa; phylum Arthropoda; class Arachnida; order Ixodida; family Ixodidae; genus Dermacentor; species Dermacentor variabilis. Next base: position 156,647,510 of record NC_134573.1, read on the forward strand.
GGCGGAGACCCTCCGTAGGTTGATCGTGGGGCCCGTGTTTTTTCCCGGCATCCGGATGAGCGCCGCCAGCGAGAGGAACATCATGCAAGCCGCGATGGCCAACGCGGCGTCCTCGCGCCCGACGTTCCTCAGCGCCGACGCGAACGTGGCGCACACGCCGCCCACGCGCCCGATGCCGAAGGACCAGCCCAATGCAGAGCCACGTACGGGAGTAGGGAACACTTCGCACACACAGACACCTGCCAAGACATTGACCGCCAGCGCGAAGGCCTCGGCTGGGATGACGAAAAGCTGGGCGAGAATCGCTATCGGGCCCCCGATGGTCATGCTGAGTAGGCAGACGAGGCCGCCGAGGAGACCGCAGCTTCGTATGAGCACCTCCAGTGGCCTTACCCGACCTATGAGTGTGTATGCGAGCAGAGTCGTCAGCATATTGCTGGGTAGCGACAGCCAACGGGCCCACGAGTCGGGAGTCTTCAAGGACGACTGGAGCAGCACAATGTACGTGAATGTCGCGGAGAAATACGTGACGAACATGAAGAGCGCTCGAAAAGGTATGTATTTCGCCCATGAATTTTCGCCGTTTATCGCCAACGTTTTGAGCCGCTCCTCGCTCTTGAGCGCCTCCGCCTTCAGCTTGTTTAGCAGACAGGCCGTAGTGGGCAGCGGAACGTTGTTCATCTTCGCGGCCGCCAGCATGACTGCTTCCGCCGAGGCCATGTTTCTGCTAAAGATGAGCCATCGTATAGACTCGTCGGCGAACCAGAACGTGCTGAGTGCAACGGCTGTGGGCGCTAAGAAGATCGCTTGGAGCAAGAACCTTTCGAGGCTGAGTTGCCTGACGATGTCGTACCACAGTTCAGAGAGCAAGACGGCCAAAAGAGTGACCGCAACAGTGTACGTGGTTCGGTACTCGTGTCTGGTCACCTCGAACGCGAGCATGCAGGACACCAGGGCAGCGGCACCCGAACAGCCGGAGATGACGAACCTGATCACCACGTACACGACGTACGTGTCGGCAAAGCAGCTGCCGCACGTCCCCACAATGAGCGCGGCGGTGAACATCAGGAGCACGGGCAGGCGACCGACGCTGTCCGCCAGGTAGCCGGCAATACTGGGCAGCACGACGGAACCGGTGATGTACACGAGCTGTATGACCGCGATCAGAGGCCGCCGATGGCATACCAGGTTGAAGGAGCTCACGATGGTCTTTTTCTCGTTCTTCGGATCGTAGTCCCAGTGATCGCAAGCGACCACGTCGGTGTCATTCGGGTCAGCCGGATCCTTGTAGACGGTGCACTGGCTGGGACTGCCGTCCGCCTCCAGCGGGATGGCTGAGTTTCTCCAGGTGGCGACGGACATAGTCCAGTCAGGCGGCGGCCGACACCAGTGGTCCACGTCTCCCGATATGAGATAGAAGGACAGTATGTTGACGTGCACGAGGAATGAAAGGACTAAAGTGAGAAAGAGCAGGCGCTGCTGGTACAGGCCATGCCCAATCGCATCGAAGCAGTCAAAGGATTCACTTGTGTCCAAGTCGAGGGCAGCCAAGCGTCTTCGAAAGAAAAGCGCCATCTTCGACCTTTTTGGTCACGCGTAGACGCGTGTCGCGTGTCAGGAGGTCTGCCTCGCGAAACGTCTTTCTCGTTCCCCGATTCAAAGATTAAGGCAAAATCATGATGTTACCTAATTAGCGTACTGCGTCGACAAAACGAGGGGTAAGCTGGGAGAACGCGAAGAGCATAGCGAGTCATATTTGGACGTGCGTAAGGAACATGATGGGGCGATATTCTCGAGCGATTACTTTTACAGCGAAACTGTTAAGGACTAGTTTTCCCGAGGCTCGTGTCCATGTGCAGACACAAAACTGTCTTGTCTTGTCTTGTGTCCCAGACAGTGGCGCGTACCCACTATGGGGGATTGGCCAAGAAGCAGGCCGTTTTCCGTATGGTTAGAAGTAGAGAGAAACAAGATTTTTATAGTGGAGCGTGGGATGATAGTACTGTAATTTAGAAGGGTAACAAATATTGTTAGGAATTCCGATAAAATAAGTAAACGTAAAGAAATGAAATAATTTAAATTATGGATAATTTTGGAAATTCACAAGGTACTCTTTTTGTGTCTCTAATAAAATTGTAAACTGCCAGAAAAGCATCCCTGTGGCTGGATCCCAGTGAAGTCGCCCCAAAAGAAAGAATGGTTCGCGAGGTTAGCGAGAGGTCAAGTTTGTCATCACGATTGTCTCCAGCGTCGTCGTCTTCCACAGCTGGCTCGTTGGCGCACGTCGGCGCTACTGCGCGAACGCATTCGTGCCACTGCTCCTGCGTTCGTCTTCGCCATTGATTAATTCATAAACACAAAGACATAACCAATTTTACAGCGAAGCTGTTTAGGGCTAGCTCTCCCAGGATCCCAGGGAGGCACGACGAGGCCTAACCAGGCGGTGGAAGCTTCAGAAGCTAAATAGAAAGCTTAAGAAGAAAATTGCCGAAATAACTCAGCAAGCCGAGGAGTATGCAACGCAGCTGGCAAGGCAGGGGTGGCAGCAGTTTAGTACCTCACTGAATGGCACCCTAAGCACAGCCAGAACATGGCATATCCTCAGAACACTCATGGATTCGAGCAAGAGCAAGGCGGAAAGCAGCAAATCCATTCAGAGGTTAATCCACCAGTATGAAGGAACAGAAGAACAACTGCTCCAAGCAGTACGGGAAAAATGCTACGGAAAGATCTTGGTAGAAGGCTACCGAGGCGACTACGAGGGCGAAGAAAATTCAACTACAGACCAACCCATCACAAGAGAAGAGGTCGTCGAGGCTGTAAGGGCTGCAACAAAGAACACAGCAGCAGGGGCGAACAAAATCCGAAACTCGCTAATTCGAAACCTCAGCGACGAAGCAATTGATCAGCTCACCCTCTACCTCAACAAATTATGGGAGGAAGGCAAATTACCAGCGGAGTGGAAACACGCCGTAGTGGTGATGATTCCCAAACCCGGCAAAAAACTCCAAATTGAAAATCTCAGACCAATTTCGCTTACATCATGCCTAGGCAAGATGTACGAAAGAATAGTGACCCGAAGAATCCAAACGCATCTTGAAGACGGAGGATGGTACCCCAACACCATGTGCGGCTTCAGGGCAAACTTGTCTACCCAAGATATCTTGCTACAGCTAAAGGAACAGATACTCGAGACAATGCCGAAAAACGGGGAAAACGTGGTCATGGCCATCGACATCAAGGGAGCCTTTGACAACGTGTCCCACGCCGCCATTATGGAGGGGATTAACACTACTAATTGCGGGAAAAAAGTCAATGACTATATCAGAAGCTTCCTAACCGACAGAACAGCGACAGTAGGCGTGGGAGACCTACGGAGTGACGCCTTTCAAACGCCATGCAAGGGCACTCCGCAGGGCTCAGTAATCTCGCCAGTACTCTTCAACATAGCAATGGTCAACCTTACCAAGAAATTTAGCAAGATCCAAGGAATCAGTCACGCAATGTACGCGGATGACATAACGAACTAGAATACTCAAGGCTCACTAGGGGATAAACAAGAGGCACTACAAGAATCTGCCGCCTGCATCGAAGAATACACAAAGCAAAGAGGCCTCAGATGCTCCACGGAGAAATCTGAACTACTCAGGGTGGGCAGACACCCCACTGATGCCCCGCTCGAAGTAAGGCTAGAAGGACAGAACATCCCGGAACAAAAGATGATTAGAGTCCTCGGCATGTGGCTGCAAGGAAGCCGGAAATGCAGCCACACAATCTGCCTGCTAAACAAAGCAGCAGGACAGGTGGGCCGAATGATTAGCAGAGTGGCACACAAGAGATATGGCATGAAAGAGGAGGACACACTCAGGTTGGTCAACAGCCTGATAGTAAGCCGGGTGGCATACTCACTGCCGTAGCATGTAATCACCAAAACCGAAAAAGAGCAAGTGGAGACCATCCTCCAGAAAGCGTATAAAACAGCTCTCCACCTCCCAAGGAACACATCTAACGACAAACTCATGCAACTTTGAATCAGCAACACTTTTGAAGAACTAAGGGAATGCCAGCTCAAGGCACAAGTACGAAGACTCAGCAATACAACAACGGGAAGGGCGCTCCTGACAAAGCTAGGTCGGGAAGTAGAAAAACCACAAAGTAGCAGGGCCACAATACCAGACCCACTAAGAAAGAAACTACGCATACAACCTATCCCTCGCAACATGGACCCAAACCTCCATGCGAGTAGGAGACAGGCTAGGGCAGAGTATTACGAAAAGACTATGGGACATCGGGACAATACAGTCTATACCAATGCATCCCTATACTCACAAGCACAGAAAAACAACGCGGCAGCGGTAGTAGTAAATAATCAAGGAGAATTAATCGCAGGACTCACGGCCGAGGTGGCTAACATAACCGAGGCAGAGGAAATTGCTGTTGCACTGGCAGCGGAAGAAGGTTATAGAACAGGAATATCCCTCAATATTCTAACAGATTCACAAGAGGCGTGCCGGAGCTATATAAGAGGCAGAATTAGTAACACGGCGCTGAAGATCCTCAGCAGAGTTCCAATCGCTGAGGGACAACCCACACATAACATTATCTGGATACCAAGCCACGCAGGGATCAGGGGCAACGAAGGGGCAGACAGCCTAGCTCGAGGGATGACCAGCCGAGCAGGAACGTCAAGCGCCCCAGATGGGCCACAGATCAACTGCGGGAACACCTATTCAGAGCTATTAAACCTCTATAAGGGGCTAAGATATCAATATCCCCCACCACATAAAGCATTAACAAAGGAGGAGGCCGCAGGATGGCGGAGACTGCAAACGGGCTCCTTCCCAAACTTACGCATACTAAGTAGGATGTTCCCCACGCAGTATAGCGCAACCTGTCCGTGGTGTGGAGCTAAACCAACATTATACCACATTACATGGGAGTGTACAAGAAACCAGGCATTCCACAAACACAAAACACCAAGTGCGGAGCAATGGGAGAGCTGGCTCACCAGCCGCGAGCTAGAGGCTCAAAGAGCTCTAATAGCGCACGCGTGCGAGGCGGCCAGGCTCAGTGGAGCCCTGGACTAGGGGCCCATCCATCGCTGAAGAGGACCCAAGCTTCAAGAATGAAGACTTCGGCCTCGACCTGCTAAAACCTTTAAAAAGTCAATAAAGTTTTCCATTCCATTCCATTCCCCATGCGTGGACCGATCGCGAAGATAGTGCAATGCCGGACCCGCGGCAGAGGCGAAGCAGGCGTTCAGCACTCTCCTTACGTGGGTCGATACCGAAGACAGTGTAATACCAGGCCGACCCGCAGCAGAGGTGGAGTTCGCCATTAGGGAGCCCCCATACACAGCTTTGCTGGTCATCCTTGTTCACAAAGTGGAAGGGCACTGATTTTTTTTTTAGAGGTTTAGATCTCGTAGCACTAACGCCTTATTGGGCAACCCCTATAAAACTACAGTTTATACATTTACGTATATCTGCTATTGTTTAATCTTAGATTTCACCCTTGGCTGTCTTACCTTATTAGTTAACTACTTCAATGAATATTAAAGAACAGAACGGTGGGCCAGAACAAAATTTATATAGGAGAAAGAGAACATCGAAAACCAGAAAAATTAACCAAATAACCGAATAACTTGTTGTTGTTGTTGTTGTTGTTGGAGCTATGGTTTTAGACAACAACAACAGCAGCCGCAAGTTATTTGGTTATCTCCGAGCTTCCGGAGTTGCCGCCATCATTGCGAAGTTGCGCTTTCTTAAAAAGCTTCTATACAACACGTCATCTCCGAAAAAATGAGGATACACATTGGCGATACTTTTCGCAAGCTAGTGCTACTTCTGATTAGACACCACTTCAGCAACTACCTTGGTAGCATTGTGATTGCTTTCAAAGGGCCGTTAAGTCAGAGAAAATTCGTTAAAACTGGCCCAACATATTACACTTACGAAATTTGCCTCTACCTGCAGGACTTCCTGGACGTTATTCTAAACGTCTCTTTATACTGTACGTGTGACAAATTAACAGTTATGCCAAGCGATTTGCACGAAGTCCGTTTTCCGTAAGTGAAAGAAACAGTTCGTGCTAAAGAAGCGCTAGGGAATCGAAAAAGAAAACAAAATTTTTCGTCATTATTATGCTTGCTTTTCGATAGATGGCGCAACGATACAACTGCATGTAAAGCCCCTGAAACTTCGTAAAGTAGTGCCACTCTCCTCCTCCGCCTTCACTCCTCCTTGTTTCTCCTCTCTTTGACGCTCCCTGCTCGACCATGGCGCCGCCTACGATGCTCGAGCGCAGCAGACGACCTTTCGCAGAGTGAATGCACGCATAGCAAGGCAGTGCTCTTTAGGCGTTCACGTTGGCTTTCCAGCTCCGCGTAACTTCGTGTACAGCATAGAATTTCTAGTCGGATGCTTGTACAAATTCGGTAACGGCAGCTTTTGTTTCAATTTTTGATAACTAATTCTTAAAAAAGTATCTGAAGGAGTGTTAACGCTGTGCGTTGACGACTGCAAATGTATCGCGTGCCCTGCAATTAGGTACGCAACATTTGTCAAGGGCGTGTCGCAAGATCTTGTTGCGAATGGTTGTAAATAACACGTTTACCATCGAATGACAACCTCTTGGCTTCCAGCAAGCCCTCAGCCTTAAGAATCCGCGCCGCCCTTACCATGTGAATTCGCGGCGCGTATGAGCTATGACCTACAAAGGCTGACGGAGATCACTGCTCTGGAGCTTCGAAAGTGTATTACGAGCTACAGTGCCGCCAACGTGCGTGCTTGCCAATCTAAGCGCGCGCAAAGCCTCAGAGGTGGGCGCTGGTGCTATTGTGTTTCTCGTGTCTCAACGCCGACAGAAATACCGCGGCCGATCATCGAGTCGGGACTGTGCGTACACAAGAAAATAAAATGAGTTTTTAACATTCGTGCTCGAAGCGGGAGCGCGATAACAATGCTTGACTCAATCTCAAACAAGACCACTGTGGCCGTCAGTAATTTTTTTCAGGTTAATGACTTATCACGAATAACACTTCATCGTGCGTTGGTTCGTCCGTTCACTAAGTGACGTACTTGTCGCGAACCGAGTTGCACTGAGGTGCATGCATTCAGGACGGTTGCACTCCCTTCGAAGTAACATTTGCGAGACATGACTTTATTAGTGAAGTCATGATCGCGCAAAGAATCCCCCCGCCATGACGCGGCCGAAATTGCGGCAAGTGAAATGATGTTTTATCCATAGGTTAAAATGATATGAAACGGCATTCGAGTTGCAAGTTAAGTTTATTTTCACATAGATGCATTACAGATTTGTCTTTGCAGTCACAAGTCCGTGGGCACCATTTATTGTCTCATTGCGTAAATAAACGCACCAGCCTAAGAGTCCTACAGCAAGCGCGTCTCAATTAGGCATAATGACTGTTGAAACTAATAGTGGCATAGACGAGCAAGCGAACGACTATATGAGCGCGCGAACTAAACGAGCGAGCAAACGACTAAACGAGCGTGCGAACGAACGAGCTAACGACTAAGCACGAACGACGACTACACCAGCCAGGGAACGGGCGGGCGACGGCACGTTTTCTTTGCGAGGGCTCCACCGCCGCATCTTAAGCTTCGCACACTTTAAAGCTCACGCGAATTAGCACATACGTCTTAATTACCTATGATGCGGTCGCTCGACGACGAACGCACCGCGTAACACGGTTTCGGGAGAGCACGCACGCTTTTCATCGGTGCCTCTGTATCGCAAATCCACCGGGCGACCGCCAACGAGGAACACGAACAAATCTGGCAAAGCTAGTCTATCTAAAGAAGGCTAGTAAGTAACCACAAAAGGCAGAGAGTTGCTCTCCTGAGGCGCTTTCATGATCGAGACTGAAATTTTATCAAAAGGACTGCGCTGAATCTTAATAATTTCGTAATCACGTTATCGCTCGCAACCTCGCGTGCCCGCGAACTCAAGCCGGTTGGCGTTCAAAACGATTAAGCGCACCAAATATGACTAACACGACCACGTAGTGCGCATATAAGCAAAGCAGACGTTGCGTAAAAATCATGTTAAAGCGTGCGTACAAATGACAACATGCACAGTGAACTGTGCAATATCTACTACGTTATTGCCCGCAGCACAATACGCAAGCCTGGCACATACAATACTCTGAGAGAGCCACAACTTACATCACATAGTCGCGCGGAGGAAGTTGGTCGGAAGTTCTCCCTCCCGATTCGGTGAAGCCATGTCTTCCTTCTTAACGCGTTGCGCTTACCGGAAGGTATCGCGAACATATTCTTGCCTTTGCTAAAACTATATTGGCATCCAAACGCGCAGCAGGTCATGGTAACAGAAAATGACGTGAAGCGACGTCGCACTTGCCACAAAACATCCTTCGAGGCGTTCACAAGATCAAAACAACACAGAATAGGAACGGAAGGAATGCTGCCAACTAGCGGCGCTTCTCGAGCAAAGATGGCACTGAAGCGCGACTGTAAACAAACGAAGCCGGCGCAAGGGGCCACGTGATGCCATTAGGCCAATAGCGACGCGGCGTCGGCTTCGGCCAGAGCGCTGGAGGAGGAGGCGGCGTTCTTCAAAGCGTGGCACTACTTTACGAAGTTTAAGGGGCTTTAACTGCATGAGGTTTTTCACCGCCCTAGTCTCCGATAGGCATGTGGGCTCGTCCGTTGGCAGGTGAACAGAAATTTGTTCGGACCGTTGCGCTTCAAACAAACATGCAATACAGCAATGGTCTCATAAAACAAGTGCTGAAGCGACTTAAATTTCTTCATGAGAAAAGTCAACGTCAAGTTCGGTTAACGGGCGGTCGTATAATTTTACTTGATGCGCTCGAGTATTTAACAGACTATGACGAAAATCTGAAGAAAGCGTTAAAGAAATAACATTACATAGTGATTTAGTTTAAAAATACAAAAGAGGCACCGTATCTCTGAGAGGCGTAGCAGCGGAGCACTCCGCAATAACTTCGGCAACCTGCATTCCCTTAACGGGCACAACTGCACTAGCGTTCTTGCGTCCCTTCAACAGAAGCCAATGAGCAGGAGTCGAATTCCAGGCTTTCTGATATCACGACCGAACGTGGTAGCGTTAGGAACAAACTTACCGTTAGCAAATAGAAAGCAAAATACGAATTTTCCAACTAGGTGCCCCTACCACAACAACATTCGGAATTCTGTAAGTTGCAGCTGATAAGAAAAAGAAGGCATATTGGACAGCTTCCATGTGACGTCACGGACGCAGCTGCTCACGGTGATGTTTCTCAAATATTGCTGCTAGGATGACGTCAGTGTGTCATATTCGCTGGCGCAGGACACCTGCTTCCATTGTGAAAGGAAAGCTTATGAAAAGCCGTTTTCCTACCGGCTTTGCTGAGGAGTATCGGGGCCTCGCGAGACGCCAACGGACGCACCCGTTCACCGTGCTGGCCTGGAGACGTATAACGTAAAACTATTCCATTCTGTTTTTATTCCAAATGCGCCATCACCGCTCGCTCATTGGCCCAAATTTTTTAGGCCGCGCCCATTTTGCCTGCCTGTCAAGGGACGTCAGGAATGCTCAGAAACCAACACGTCAAAGTGACGTTTACGCACTCATTATGCTTAATTATGCCCAACAAACCCGGCAAAATCATGGAATAATTGGCGACTGTCCCGTTCCGTTTGGAATAGAAAATGGCTGCCTTGCATGGCAGTAAACAGGTAGGTTCTTGCGGAAAAGCAATGAACGTATAAACAAGGCAGCGTCTTTTCCGTCTGTGTGCGTATTCTTTTGTTGTCGCCCTTTTCGCGTAAGAATCTACCTATTTACATTAGAAGAACTGTACGCGCGTGTTAGTGAAAGGAACATAGTTGCGTTTCGCTGCAACCAGCTTCGACGCATACTTGCAAGTATTGAACCTAAAGCTGCCTGCATCTTATTAACTAAGTAATTTTGCAGCATTTAGAAACAGTTTCAAAAGCGCCTGCGTTATGCACAAACAATTGCACATAATATACAAAGTAGGTATGCGACTTTGTTATTAAGGTTAAGGTGTTGTCATTCCGATATACTTGTGTGATATTACTTGTTACCGTAATACTGGAGCATAATAGTATATATCCTAACATGGGTGTGACGTGGCACTTAAGAGATGTCAAGGTATGACTTCTTTATCCGGATCTTGCGGCACGGCAGATACCAAGGACAGCACATCTTGCTCAAAATGTTTCACTTAATTTCGGGCAAGCCTTTATAAGAGAGGACGTAGTTGTGTTGCAGAAGTGGTCATGAACCAGTTATGGGCACGGAGAGTATATGACATATCATCCTAATAAGCCACGCGAAACGCTACTTCAATTTTCAGCATGTCCTGTTACATAATCTCGTAGACATCAATTGATTTTTTTTTCAGTCACAATAGAAACACAACAGTATGTGTATGCCGGCAAACTGCTATATCCTGCACAAAATGGCAACAATTGGAACTGCATTCGAGGCAGGTTACTGTTGCGTACATTTCTCGTAACGGCGGCAGTTTTGTGACGCAGCCACTGCCGGAGTGGAACACGGAAACAGTGTAATCACATACGCAAGGGAACAAAGTGACCTTTTACAGCTTTTTCATTCCGAAAGCCCGTTTTCCTTCCCCAAATGGAAACAGATGTAATGTAGTGACACCGCCTAGACACGACGCTCGAACAGTATGTTCAGTACAGCGTGCAGTTTACATGTTTCTTATCACTTGTACTTGAGCAACGCATTCCGCAGCTGAAGAGCAGACCTCTGATAGAAGGAAACTATTTAGCTCGCGGTCAACGAATTCATGTACTATGTAGCTAACCACTGAAAAAAAAATCATGAAATGGAACACGCGAATTGCATTCAAGAGATCACAGTGGCTAACCAAATTTGCGCCGCTAGATGCGTTGAATGATACGAAATGTACACACTAATATGTCAGATTGGAATCACGACTAATTTGTGCTTAAAACGAATTCAGTGTTCGCTCTCACTTTTCTCACTAAATTGTAACGTGTGAGGCCGCTCCTTGAGAGGCTTAAAATTCGGAGCACTAATCCCTTCTCAGGGAACCTTCATAAAGCCGCAAATTTTCACATTTAGGCATATCAGCTATGATTGCGCCTCAAATATCTGCAAAATAATTGGTTCTCTTATCTATTCGCTATTTTCTTTAATTAATAATATCCGTCGAAGTAAATATTACAGAAGGGAAAGAAGAACAAGGAAAAGTAGGAATTTTAACAAGATAACGGAATAGCCTGTTTTGTTGTCGCAGCCATGCTTTGAGTGTCAATATGATGTGACGATCACACATAAGCGACGAAGAGGAGATACGAATATATAATGATGCTCATAATGTAGGGATGAGTAAGCAGTGCATAATTAATGCCCCCAATATACACCAGCCAGCCAACCGAGCAGAAGGCAGTGGCAGCCATTCGAATCGCCGGAGTGTGCGCTAAGAAACGTTCGCCTTAGAAGAATAGACAGCAGGCTTCAAGAATTCCTTCGACTCTGAACTAAAAGTTAATAGTCTTCGACAATGGTTTCGCCGCAGCCTAAATAGGCTCCATGGGTCACGAGCCTTTACCCACCCCACCTTCTGAGGCTGAGCAAAAATCCGGCACAAATCCCCCAGCCCGAGTCTGTCGGAGCGGAATTAAAGAAAAAAAAAACGGTCGTATGCTTAGATTTAGGCGCTCTTTCACGAAACCTAGGTGGTAGAATTGACTCCGAAGGCCCACACAATACGGCCCTCATCACAGCGCGTGTTTGCTCTGCGACTTCAAATCCCCGTTATCGATTTCATTTGAACGTTACGTTATTTTCGTTACATTATGAGCGATCGAGCGACCATGCATCAATACTGACGATAAAAACAAAGATTATCCAACGATTACGATGCTCCCGAATGCGAACTTTGAGCACAGCTCGATACGTGTTCTCGTTTCGTGGTATACTGAGGCAAAGACGGTGAGACCAAAATCATCGCACCGGCTGGGTTTGGGACAGTGCCGTCAGGGTCTTCGCAGAGGGTGGGACACTGGCATGATGAGGAACAGGAACGCTGGCATTACGAGCGGCATCGGAGCCGCTCGTAATGCCAGGAACAGAGAAGGTGCTCCAAAGTCTAGTGGTCCCCGCACCTCTTGCAGGCAGGTGATGTGGCGCGCCTGGGCGTACAGCCGGGCCGCAGTCCAGGTGCAGCCAGTCCGCAAGCGCAGGAGTGTGGAACGGTCTCTTCTGGAGAGGCCGTTCTCTGGAAGCGGCTTCTGGGCCCTGCCACTAGCTACTCGGTGGTCCGGGTGAATGGAGGTGAGCAGGCACCGTAGCCGATGTCTCGTGTAGTCCGAAGCCACTACCGCTCTGGTAACCGGGACTACATCATGATGGGCAGCTTTGGCGTAGGTATCCACTTCCTCGCTACCGGCTACCCCGACAGGTGAGGGCAGCCAGTCGAAGGATATTAGGATTCTGGCGGTGACTAGAGCCATTAACATGGCAAGCAGCAGCACCCCTGTAAGTCCTGCCCGCCGTGGGTTGACGAGGGCCTCGAGCGCTGGCTTAGAGTCGCACACCACCGCCACCGGCTGCTGGGGAGGATGCTCAACAAGGAGGTCGGCAGCCAGGTGCAGCCCCGCGAGCTCAGCTGCAGTAGAAGTTCCTGTAAACGGGAGCCTGCCTGTGACAGGCGAGAGCTGGAACTGTGCATGCCGCTGCTGCTGACCCGCTGGGGAGGACTGAACCATCCGTAAACACCAGCAGGTGTCCTTCCAACTCCTCCTGGAGCTTGCAGGCTGCCGCCTGCTGCAGGGCTGCGGCTAGTGCTCTCCGCTTGGCTATCCCCTTGAGGGAGAGGTGCGCGTCCGGAGGTCCGTGATGGGGAGAAGGAAGAGCCACTGCCACAGGTAGTTGGGGAACTATCTCCTCATAGAGGCGACACAAGCTGCCCATACGTGAAGCCGGCAGGCTCCGGAGCCGGTCTAGGAGAGCTTGGCCGTCTGGTGCGCGATGTAGTCTGTCAATATGCTCCAGTCCATGTTGCAACATGAGCCGTAACAGTGGCCATTCGCCGGCCTCAGCCAGCGTTGCGGCAATCTTGGAGTGCCTTGGAAGCCTCAAAACATTTCTTATGGCCGTCCTGTGCAGGACCTGTAGTTGTCCTTTCCTGGCATGCGTCAGGGAAACAAATGCACTGCCTATGTGCCCCTTCCCAATGAACGTCTTTCACACCAACGCTTTAGCGAGCTGCCCCATTAATACACTGGGTATATGCCGCTCTTCAACGAACCTATCGCCAACTTGGGTCACTTAGTATATGTGCCGCTTAGTGTGCGGCAAGCGAGGGAACGATTCTCAGCGTTCGCAGGCGCCGGTGCGCAACGCTTCTCATACGCGGACTTCTCGGCAGCGCCAAGGTACAGCGTCTCAACAAAGAAGCGCGAGAGGGGAGCCCGGTTGCCGCATGACCCGTTTCTCAGCGTTCGCATGCATCTGCGCGCCACGTTTTGGGAGGCCACGCATAGGCTTCGAAGCGGAGGCGCGCCGAATGTTCTTATGGAAGCCCGAAAGCGGAATCTCGCTGTAGAACACGGCTCACACATAACTCGACTCGTCGGTGTCAGTACGATGCGTGGATACATTTGTTCAATGCTAAACGCTTTAACGCCAACAGTCATCGTGAGATGGGTTCTGCCAGATGTTTTCCCTAAAACTTCATTATGTCCTGCTTTCTGTACTCATTGCGTCCTCGTAGCAGCTCAACAACGTGCTTTCGCCAAAGCAGCGAAGTTTTCCGGAGTAGCCTCAACAACATAACGCGACAGCATTCGAGCGTAGAGGTGCTGTGAATAACGTGGAAAATTGGGCCTGTTGGAACAAATTTGAAATGGTGGCAGCGCTAAAAAGAAAGACACGGACATAGAGCGGACGAGAAGGACGAGCCACGGAGCATTAGCTAGAAGCAACTTCTAAAACAAAAATAAACGCTGCGTTTATTGCTAAAATAGCGACAGACAGGGGTAGAAACTGTAGCGCTACTTTTCCGGGATCTCTACACGCCGGAATGTGCGCACACAAATCATAGGGGCGCTTACTCGAACAATGACACGAGTCAAGTACAAATATTATTCGCAATACATTCTGAGCGATAAGTCATTACGACAGCACGGACATACAGTACTATTACGGTAGTAATGAGTTGAGCGCGAATTAAGATTTACAAAAGTCACTGCCCTTTCGAGACGAGAGTGGAATGTTGGACCTCCTACTGACATAGCTGGTTCGCCTCCTATCGTGCTTCCGATTATCTAGAGGATCCAGCGTCATCTTCATGTGATCCAGGCTCTCGCTGCCCGTGGCGGAGATCCTCCGTAGATTAATCGTGGGGCCCGTGTTTTCTCCCGGCATCTGGATCAGCGCCGCCAGCGAGAGGAACATCATGCAAGCCGCGATGGCCAACGTGGCGTCCTCGCGACCGACGTTCCTCAGCACCGACGCGAACGTGGCGCAGACACCGCCCACTCGGCCGATGCCGAAGCACCAGCCCAGTACAGTCCCACGTACGGGTGTCGGGAACACCTCGCATACACAGACACCCGCCAAGACGTTAACCGCCAGTGCGAAGGCCTCGGCTGGGATGAAGAACAGCTGGGCGAGCTTCGTTGTCGGGCCCCCGATGGTCACGCTCAGTAGGCAGACGAGGCCGCCGAGGAGACCGTAGCTTAGTATGAGCAGCTCCAGAGGCCTTACCCGACCTATGAGTGTGTATGCGAGCAGAGTCGTCAGCATGTTGCTGGGTAGCGACAGCCAACGGGCCAACGAGTCGGGAGTCTTCAAGGACGACTGGAGCAGCACAATGTACGTGAATGTTGCGGAGAAATATGTGAGGAACATGAAGAGCGCTCGAATAGGTATGTAATTCGCCCATGAGTTTTCGCCGTTTATCTCCAACGTTTTGAGACGCTCCTCGCTCTTGAGCGTCTCCGTCTTTAGCTTGTTTAGCAGACAGGCCGTAGTGGGCAGCGGAACATTGTTCATCTTCGCGGCCGCCAGCATGACTGCTTCCGCCGACGCCATGTTTCTGCTAAAGATGAGCCATCGTATAGACTCGTCGGTGAACCAGAATGTGCTCAGTGCAACGACTGTGGGCGCCAAGAAGATCGCTTGGAGCAGGAACCTTTCGAGGCTGAGTTGCCTGACCATGTCATACCACAGTTCAGAGAGCAAGACGGCCAAAAGAGTGACCGCAACAGTGTACGTCGTTCGGTACTCGTGCCTGGTCACCTCGAACGCGAGAATGCAGGACACGAGGGCAGTGGCGCCCGAGCAGCCGGAGATGACGAACCTGGTCACCACGTACACGACGTACGTGTCGGCAAAGCAGCTGCCGCACGTTCCCACAATGAGCGCGGCGGTGAACATCAGGAGCACGGGCCGGCGACCGACGCTGTCCGCCAGGTAGCCGGCAATACTGGGCATCACGACGGAACCGGTGATGTACACGAGCTGTATGACCGCGATCAGAGGCCGCCGATGGCATACCAGATTCCAAGTGCTCACGATGGTCTTTTTCTCGTTCTTCGGATCGTAGTCCCAGTGATCGCAAGCGACCACGTCGGTGTCGTTCGGGTCAGCCGGATTCTTGTAGACGGTGCACTGGCTGGGACTGCCGTCCGCCTCTAGCGGGATGGCTGAGTTTCTCCAGGTGGCGACGGACATAGTCCAGTCAGGCGGCGGCCGACACCAGTGGTCGACGTCTTCCGATATGAGATAGAAGGACAGTACGTTGACGTGCACGAGGAATGAGAGGACGAAACTGAGAAAGAGCAGGCGCTGTTGGTACAGGCCGTGCCCAATCGCATCGAAGCAGTCAAAGGATTCACTTGTGTCCAAGTCGAGGGCAGCCAAGCGTTTTCGAAAGAAAAGCGCCATCTTCGACCTTTTTGGCCACGCGTAGGCGCGTGTCGCGTGTCAGGAGATGTGATGGTGATGATGATTATGATGGCCTCGTGTTATGGCTCATACCCACACTGGGGGATTGGCCAAGAATTGCTTTCTGAAACGATTACCTATTCTTTTGGAGTGTCACAAATTACTTGAGAAAAAAGAAGGAAATGTAAACATACAAGAACAAACAAATTACAAGAGAACAATCAAAAAGTTATTAGTTTTGTTGATTGTATGTAACCGCAAACGGCATAAAACACGTCCCTGTGGCTGACCCCTATAACTGACGCACCGAAAGATTTCTGATGATAACATTAACCCTAATTTAGCAAGCGGAAGTTCCAGAAGTTTTTTTCGTAACAATTGGTATCGCCGACTTACCAAATA
This sequence comes from Dermacentor variabilis, assembly GCF_050947875.1. NCBI lineage: Eukaryota > Metazoa > Arthropoda > Arachnida > Ixodida > Ixodidae > Dermacentor > Dermacentor variabilis. The sequence continues at coordinate 156,663,869 of NC_134573.1, forward strand.
TAGTGGTCTGCCTTGCGAAACGTCATTTTCGTTCGCCGATTCGAAGATTAACTCTAAGACAATATTATGACGTTAGCTAATTAGCGTACTGGGTCCACAAAGCCAGGGATAAGCTGACAGAACGCGAAGAGCATAGCCAGTCATATTTGGACGTGCGTAAGAAGCATCCCAAGGGAAGGGAAGCGTAGCAGGGGGCGGCAGAAAGTTAGGTGGGCGGATGAGATTAAGAAGTTTGCAGGGACGGCATGGCCACAATTAGTACATGACCGGGGTTGTTGGAGAAGCATGGGAGAGGCCTTTGCCCTGCAGTGGGCCCAACCAGGCTGATGATGATGATGATGATGAAGAAGCATGATGGGGCGATATTCTTGGGCGATTAGTTTTCCAGCGAAACTGTTAAGTGCTAATTTCCCAAGGCTCGTGTCCATGGGTAGACAAAGAACTGTCATCACGATTGGCTCCAGCGTCATCGTCTTCCACAGCTGGCTCGTTGGCGCCCGTCGGCGCCACCTCAACAACGCGCTCGTACCACTGCTCGTGCGTTCGTCTTCGGCATTAATTAATGAATAAACACAGAGACATAACCAATAGACCTCAGACTCTGCCCAGGCGACGTTGCAGAAAAACCCGTCACCAGCGCCCCCACCGCAGACTTGGTGCGAACTGAGTAGTGCAAAAAAGCTTTCCACAAGCGAACGTGCATAGGCGACAATGGACCATCCGCATTCAGTTATGTTGAGGCACGGTTTCCTAAATATCAAGGACCTGGAAAGTTGCTTCCGCACCGTCCACGCTTCGGAAAAGTAGGAAGAAAGCAGGGCGAAGTACGTGTACAATATAAGAGAAGTCGCAGCTAGGTGTTATTTCGGCGTGCTGGAGCTCGCAAGTACAGAGAGCATTAGGTTTGTTTACAGGCATATCACTATAAAAATCTAAGCATTTCAAATTGGTTCATATTGAATATGTCCTGAACACAAGACTTAGTTATCTCCTATATTTTTATGCATGTGATTATCGTGTTTATTCTCCCTATTATTTACAGAGAGTAAGTCCTTCCATAGCCTTTTTCAGGGCAGCAAGCAGAAAACGTTTTCCAAGGCAGCAAACAGCGTGCGATCATAATGAAAGGAAGCTTCCTACAGTGCCTACGTGCCGCATCTTTCTTTCTCGCAGGAGCTACAGCATCGCTCAGTACGTTTGAACTTTTCGCAGACGCTTCGAGCAACAAGCGCGCACAAATAACGCGACATTTTTTTTTTCTTTAGACACGTGCGTTACTTCGCAATTACTCATCCAGTGCTCCTACAGCAACTTTATTGCTCACATTTGAAAAAACGTAGTCGAGCAGGCTCAGCACATTGCCAAATGTGCTTGTTATATCGGCGCCGGACATACAAAATACCGAAAGTAGAAATGAGCTCGCGATACAACAATGCTGTAGAACAGGACTTTGACTTCATAAACGAACCAAAATATTTGGTTAAACTGACCTGCCAAATCTCTGTGTCCCGCTCGTTGAGTAAAGCGGAGGCGGACGTCTGTTAACAGGCGGAAATATCAATCGCACATACGCAGGATGGTTCGCAACGTTTCTTTTCTGTTGCCAACGAAGTGGCGGCTGCCGATTTTTGAGTTTTCGCTTGGTTACCACGGTCCTCCGTCAGGGCTCCGCAACACAATTACAGCAGCACAAAATTGTCGCACTTTCTCATGCGAGCAGCTGTATTGTGGGGGATGCAAGTAGTTCGATTACCCAACAGGTTGAACGGCCCGTATCCAGCGCTCTCGCCTTTCCCCTTTATACGATCGCGATGGAAATCGGTAAAACTGAACGTTGTTATTAAGTCCTTCACGTTCATGGCAATTTACAACACAACAGTAGCGTCGATTGCGGCGTTTCTTCGTAGCGCGCGGAGCTATCGCGGTTGCCGTCGTTTCCGCCATCAGTTTGACGAGTGAGCCAGCAAGCGCTTTATGGCAGTTCGGCGGCGCGTGCGACTAGCGTAGAAATTCATAGTCCTCTGTCTGGGTGTCATATGCGCAAAACACTCGCAATGTGGACGAAAATCTATTTAAATCGTTGTTTCGCAGTCGCTGGCTACATAGGCAACTTAGCAAGGGAGTGGGCTTCGCACTACTCAATTACTGCCTCTTCGCACCGGCAGGTGGCGCTACGTGTCTTGAAAGAAACTCCAGAGTCAGACGTCTATTTTACAACGAAGCTGTTAAGGGCTAGCTCCCCCAGGATGGTGTCCGTGTGCAGACGCAAAACTTCCCATGCGTGGTCCGATCGCGAAGATAGTGCAATGTGGGACCCGCGGCGAGGGCGAAGCAGGCGTTCAGCAATCTCCTTACGTGGGCCGATCCTGAAGATAGTGCAATGCCGGGCCAACCCGCGACGGAGGTGCAGTTCGCCATTAAGCGGCCCCCAAACACAGCTTTGCTGGTCATCCTTGTTCACAGAGTGGAAGGGCGCTGATTTTTTTTTTTTTGGGGGGGGGGGAGGTTTAGATCTCGTATCACTGACACCTTATTAGGCAACCTCTATAAAACTAGATTTATACATTTACGTATACCTGCTACGGCTTCACCTTAGATTTCATCCGTGGCTGTCTTAATTTATTACTCAACTTCTTCAATGAATATTGTAGAACAAAATGGTCGGTGAGAACAAAATTTATATTAGAGGAAGAACACATAGGAAAACCAGGGAAATTAACAAAATAACCGAATAACTTGCTGTCGTTGTTGGAGCTATGGTTGTAGACAACAACAACAACAACAGAAACAGGGTATTTGGTTATCTCCGAGCTTCCGGTGTTGAGCCATCATTGCGAAGTCGCGCTTTCTTAATGGGCATGTATACAACCCGTCATCTCCGAAAAAGTGAGGATACACATTGGCGATACTTTCCGCACGCAAGTGCTGTTTCTGATTAGACACCACTTCTGCAACTACCCCGGTAAGATTCTGATTGCTTTCAAAGTGCTCTTACGTCAGGAAAATTTCGATGAAACTGGCCAAGCATATTACACTAACCAAATTTGACTTTACCGGCAGGAGTTGCTGGACTTTATTCCAAACGCCTCTCTTTATACTGTACGCGTGACAAACTAACAGTTATCTCACGTGATTTACACAAAATCCGTTTTTCGCAAGTGAAAGAAACAGTTCGTGCTAAAGAAGCACTACAGGAATCGAAAAAGAAAACAAAATTTTTCGTTATTATTATGCTTGCTTTTCGATAGATGGCGCAACGATACAACTGCTTGAGGTTTTTCACCGCCCTAGTCTCCGATAGGAATGTGGGCTCGTCCGTTGGCAGGTGAACAGAAATTTGTTCGGACCGTTGCGCTTGAAACAAACATGCAATAGAGCAATGGTCTCATAAAACAAGCGCTGAAGCGACTTAAATTTCTTCATAAGAAAAGTCAACGTCAAGTTCGGTTAACGGGCGGTCGTAGAATTTTACTTGATGCGCTCGAGTATTTAACAGACTATGACGAAAATCTGAAGCGTTAAAGAAAGAACATTACATAGTGATTTCGTTTAAAAATACAAAAGAGGCACCTTATCTCTGAGAGGCCTAGTATCGGAGCACTCCGTAATAACTTCGGCAACCTGCATTCCCTTAACGGGCACAACTGCACTAGCGTTCTTGCGTCCCTTCAACAGAAGCCAATGAGCAGGAGTCGAATTCCGGGCTTTCTGATATCACGACCGAACGTGGTAGCGTTAGGAACAAACTTACCGTTAGCAAATAGAAAGCAAAATACGAATTTTCCAACCAGGTGCTACTGCCACAACAACAATCGGAATTCTGTAAGTTGCAGCTGATAAGAAATAAAACGCATATTAGATAGCTTGCATGTGACGTGAAGGACGCAGCTGCTCACCGTGATGTTTCTCATATATTGCTGCTAGGATGACGTCAGCGTATCATATTCACTGGTGCTTCCACTGTGAAAGGAACGCTTATGAAACGCCCTTTCCCTCCTGGCTGTGCTGAAGAGTGTTGGAGCCTCGCGAGACGCCAACATACGCGCCCGTTCACCGTGCTGGTTCACCAGAATGGCGCCTTTAATGACGTCATTGGGAGTTTCGGTAAAACACGAACCATGCATTGAGTACATGAGATCTGGGAAGTTTTATGTACGACGGAGCGATACGTGTTAAATGTGCTCGCCCTTTAACACTGTTTGCTGTGGGTCACGTTCACCTATTGCTACCTCCTTCTCGCTCTCTCTCCTGCATCGTTACGACCCGGAAAGTACGCGCTGCATTACTGCTGTAGTTTCTGTATTCCAGCTAAGCTTATAAGAAATTTCACGCCAGAAGTCATCACTCCAGTATTGCCAGTTAATAGAATTTGTCGTTGTTTTATAAATGCGCCAAAGTTCGTCCTGATCAGTTCAGCGATTGCCTCATTTCTCATTTCTGCGTTCCACATGTATGTAAGTATCAGATTAGAGAACGGAAACAGTTCATTAAAATTGTGCAAGAAGCAACGACGGTGACAGTAATTCCCCAAATGGAAACAGATGTAATCAAGTGCGACCGCCTAGACACGACGCTCGAACAGTACAGTACAGTACTGTTCGAGCGTTGTTCAGTACAGCGTGCAGTTTACACGTTTCTTATCACGTGTATTTGCGCAAAGCATTCCGCAGCTGAAGAGCGGACCTCTGATAGAAGGAAACTGTTTAGCTCGCGGTCAACGAATTCATATACTATGTAGCTAACCACTGAAAAAAAAATCATGAAATGGAACACGCGAATTGCATTCAAGAGACCACAGTGGCTAAGCAAATTTGCGCCGCTAGATGCGTTGAATGATACGCAATGTACCAACTAATAAGTCACATTAGAATCACGACTAATTTGTGCCTAAAAAGGAATTCACTATTTGCTCTCACTTTTCTCACTTAACTATAACGTATGAGGCCGCTCGCTTGAGAGGATTTGACATCGGAGCACTAATCCCTTATCAGGCAACCTTAATAAAGCAGAAATTTTCACATTTAGGCATATCAGCTATGATTGCACCTATATAAGGTAGCTGCAAAACCTTTGGTTGTCTTATCTATTCGCTATTTTCTTCAATTAATAATATCGGTCGAAGTAAATATTACAAAAGAGAAAGAACAAGGAAAAGCAGAAATTTTAACAAGATAACGGAATAACCTGTTTTGTCCTCGAAGCCATGCTTTGAGTGTCAATATTATGATGACGATCACACATAAGCGACGAAGAGGAGATACGAATATATAATGATGCTCATAATGTAGGGATGAGTAAGCAGTGCATAATTAAGGCCCCCAATATACACCAACCAACCAACCGAGCAGAAGACAGTGGCAGCCACACCAATTCCAGGAGTGCACGTAAAGAAACGTTCGACTTAGAAGAATAGACAGCAAGCTTCAACAATTCTTTCGACTCTGAACTAAAAGTTAATAGCTTGTCTTCGACAATGGTTTCTCCGTAGCCCCAATAGGCTCCATAAGTCACGAGACTTTACCCACCCACTTTTTTTTTCTCAGTGGTTGGGGTGTTCTGCGGCTGAGCACAAACCCGGCCGGAGTCTGTCGGAGCGGAATTTAAAAAAAAAATAGACGGTCGTGTGCGTAGATTTAGACGCACGTTGACGAAACCCAGGTGGCAGAATTGACTCCGAAGGCCCACACAATACGGCCCTCATCACAGCGCGTGTTTTAGCTTTGCGACCTCAAATCCCCGTTATCGATTTCATTTGAACTTTACGTTATTTTCGTTACACCATGAGCGTTCGATCGAGCATGCATCGATACTGACGATAAAAGCAAAAATTATCCAACGATTACGATGCTCCTTAATGGAACTTTGAGCACAGCTCGATACGTGTTCTCGTTTCGTGGTATACTGAGGCAAAGAAGTTGAGACCAAAATCATTCCACCGGCTGGGTGTGGGACAGTGCCGTCAGGGCCTTCGCAGCGGGAGGGACACTGGCATGATGAGGAACTGGAATGCTGGCATGAAGAGCGGCATCGGAGCCAACTGCGGAAGAAGACGACGACGACGAACGCGCGAACAGAGCCCCCAGCGCGTTGTCACGGTTACGCCTAGGGACGCCGACGCACAACCCGGGAACGGGTGCCTACGAGCTACGCTCAAAAAGCAAGCCAGCTCCTCAGCCACCTAATGAAAAAGGGCAATAGGTGGCGCGTCCAACCTTCAGAGATGATTGGCGACTTTAATGTTATTAGATATCGATCTGACGGTTAGTGCGAAATTGTTCATATGTCTTATATAATGGCAATATTGAAGGGCGGCTCATACCCAGTGACACGTACACACTGACCCAACCTGGCACTAAAGTTGTTCGTTCAAGAATGGAACATACCCAGTGGCACATACCTACCGTACAAAGTTGCTCTCAAAGAAGTTCATTAAAGCACAGCATGTGTTCAGTGGCACATATCCAGTGATCCATGTTGACGGCAAAGGGGTTATTGAAGAGTGGCACGTACCCGGATTTACGCACCCACTGCCCCAAATTAGTCCATGCGCTGGTTTCGAACTTGGGTGGGTATTTAGGTCCGCGCCGCTCTTTGATGGCAATAAACATCTTTTAAATATATCCGCTACTCAGCGGAATCGAAACCGCGTCACACTGGTTCCCCAAGAACACCAACCTGAATCTTTAGCAGGCTACGCGAGAAATGCACTGCCTGTGTGCCGCTTTCCAATGAACATCTTTCGCGCTAACGCTTTAGCGAGCGGCGCCATCAATACACTAGGGTCCATGAGTATGTGTGCTGCTTAGTGTGCGGAAAGCGAGGGAACGATTCTCGGCGTTCGCAGGCACCGGTGGGCAACGCTTCTCTTCTCAGCGTTTGCATGCATCTGAGCGCCACGTTTTTTGGAGGCCACGCACAGGCTTCGAAGCGGAGGCTCGCCGAATGTTCTTATGGAAGCCCGAAAGCGGGATCCCGCTGTAGAACACGCCTCACATAACTCGACTCGTCACTGTCAGTGCGATGCGTGGATACATTTACTCGGTGCTAAACGCATTACCGCCAATACTCATCGCGAGATAGGTTCTGCCGGTTGTTTTCCTTAAGACTTCGTAATCATAACCTGCTTTCTGCTACTCATTGCGCCTTCGTAGCAGCTCAGCAATGTGCTTTCCACGTAGAAGCGAAGTTTTCCGGAGTAGCCTCAACAACATAACCCGACGGCATTGGAGCGTAGAGGAGCTGTGAATAATCTGGCAAATTGGGCGTGTTGGAACAAATTTCAAATGGTGGCAGCGCTAAAAAGAAAGACACGGACGTAGAGCGGACGACAAGGATGAGCCACGGAGCATGAGCTAGAAACAACCTCTATGACGAAAATAAACGCCGCGTTTATTGCTAAAACAGCGACAGACGGCGGTAGAAACTGTAGCGCTATCTTTCGGCATCTCTACACGCCGGAATGTGCGCACACAAATCATAGGGGCGCTTCCTCGAACAATGGCACGAGTCAAGTAAAAATATTATTCCCAATACATTCTGAGCGAAAAGTCATTACGACAGCACAGACATACAGTACTATTACGATAGTAATGAGTTGATCGCGCATTTTGATTCCTAAAAGCCACTGTGCTTTCGAGAAGAGAGCGAAATGTTGGACCTCCTACTGTCATAGCTGGCTCGCCTCCTATCGTGCTTTCGGCAAGCTAGGGGCTCCAGCGTCATTTTCATGTGATCTAGGCTCTGGCTGCCCGTGGCGGAGACCCTCCGTAGGTTGATCGTGGGGCCCGTGTTTTTCCCCGGCATCCAGATGAGCGCCGCCACTGAGAGGAACATCACGCAAGCCGCCATGCCTAACAAGGCGTCCTCACGACCGACGTTCCTCAGCGCCGACGCGAAGGTGGCGCGGACGCCGCCCACGCGCCCGATGCCGAAGGACCAGCCCAATGCAGTGCCACGTACGCGAGTATGGAAAACGTCGCACACACAGACACCCGCCAAGACGTTGACCGCCAGTGCGAAGGCCTCGGCTGGGATGACGAAAAGGTGGCCGAGAATCGCTATCGGACCCCCGATGGTCACGCTGAGTAGGCAGACGAGGCCGCCGAGGAGACCGTAGCTTCGTATGAGCAGCTCTAGAGGCCTTACCCGACCTATGAGAGTGTATGCGAGCAGAGTCGTCAGCATGTGGCTGGGTAGCGACAGCCAACGGGCCCACCAGTCGGGAGTCTTCAAGGACGACTGGAGCAGCACAATGTACGTGAATGTTGCGGAGAAATATGTGACGAACATGAAGAGCGCTCGAATAGGTATGTATTTCGCCCATGAATTTTCGCTGTTTATCTGCAACGTTTTGAGCCGCTCCTCGCTCTTGAGCGCCTCCGCCTTCAGCTTGTTTAGCAGACAGGCCGTAGTGGGCAGCGGAACGTTGTTCATCTTCGCGGCCGCCAGCATGACTGCTTCCGCCGAGGCCATGTTTCTGCTAAAGATGAGCCATCGTACAGACTCGTCGGCGAACCAGAATGTGCTGAGTGCAACATCTGTGGGCGCCAGGAAGATCGCTTGGAGCAGGAGCCTTTCGAGGCTGAGTTGCCTGACCATGTCGTACCACAGTTCAGAGAGCAAGATGGCCAAAAAGGTGACCGCAACAGTGTACGTGGTTCGGTATTCGTGTCTGGTCACCTCGAACGCGAGCATGCAGGACACCAGGGCAGCGGCGCCCGAACAGCCGGAGATGACGAACCTGATCACCACGTACACGACGTACGTGTCGGCAAAGCAGCTGCCGCACGTCCCCACAATGAGCGCGGCGGTGAACATCAGGAGCACGGGCAGGCGACCGACGCTGTCCGCCAGGTAGCCGGCAATACTGGGCAGCACGACGGAACCGGTGATGTACACGAGCTGTATGACCGCGATCAGAGGCCGCCGATGGCATACCAGGTTGAAGGAGCTCACGATGGTCTTTTTCTCGTTCTTCGGATCGTAGTCCCAGTGATCGCAAGCGACCACGTCGGTATCGTTCGGGTCAGCCGGATTCTTGTAGACGGTGCACTGGCTGGGACTGCCGTCCGCCTCCAGCGGTATGGCTGAGTTCCTCCAGGTGGCGACGGACATAGTCCAGTCAGGCGGCGGCCGACACCAGTGGTCCACGTCTCCCGATATGAGATAGAAGGACAGTATGTTGACGTGCACGAGGAATGAAAGGACAAAAGTGGGAAAGAGCAGGCGCTGCTGGTACAGGCCATGCCCAATCGCATCGAAGCAGTCAAAGGATTCACTTGTGTCCAAGTCGAGGGCAGCCAAGCATCTTCGAAAGAAAAGCGCCATCTTCAACCTTTTTGGTCACGCGTAGACGAGTGTCGCGTGTCAGGAGATCTGCCTCGCGAAACGTCATTTTCCTTCCCGGAAGATTATCTCGAGGAGAAAGTTATGATGTTACATAATTAGCGTACTGGGTCGACAAAACCAGGGGTAAGCTGGGAGAACACGAAGAGCATAGCGAGTCATATTTGAATGTGCGTAAAAAGCATGATGGGGCGCTATCCTCGGGCGATTACATGTACAGCGAAACTGTTAAGGGCTAATTTTCCGAGGCTCGCGTCCATGTGTAGACACAACAATTTGGAGGATGCTTAAGCTTCGCCTTCAAGAGTGGAACGTGATAGCGTTATCCCACCCCGTTCGCACCGCCCACTCATTCGCTCGGCATGCTCTTGAGTCACAGAAAGACACGCAGTGAGCGCCGACCAACGCAGCGTTCGGCGCGGCAACGAAACGTGCGCCTGAGCAAGCGGAAAGGACCAAAGAACTCGGTGTCTCGGAGGGAGAAACGATCTACGTGAGCCAAACGTCATGATCGGCACGGACAGCCGTGCCGCGATGCGCCATGAAGGCGGATGGGATCATGGCTGACGCTTCGATGGGATCGTCCTCTATCTCGCTTGGGAGCACCACGCAGACGCATGACTCCTCGTCAGCAGCACAGCACACATCGCAGGGGACGCTTTCCCACCAGACGCGCTACGGCGCTGCGACCACGTCAGAGGTGTCCCGCATCGGACGCTGCACCTAGGAATCGCGCAGTGAGCGGAAAGAAGAGCCGCGTCACCTAAACACGAGGGTTCGAGTGACGCACGCTGGAAGTTGGAAGGGGGAGACAACGAGAAAACTTATTAAACGCAAGGGTATTGGGGCATCCTCGCACCGGTCGCCGCACGGCCCCAATGCGCTCAAACGAGACGCAGGGGAGAAGCGGGCGAGGAGCGCGCCATCTGTCGGGGCAGCGCCGTACATTGCGAGGAGGAGGTCTTCTGTGTTTGCCGCAAGATGGCTCTGCGTGTGCGCCAAGCGCAGAAGAAATGTAGCGGAAACGTACTTCGCTACTCGTTTAACTGCGACGTGACACAGATTGGCCAACTGGGGAGCGGACGAGGCTACGGCGACAGGAGTCGTGGAGGAGGAAGCGCCTGGGTGAGCAGGGCGGCGGAAAGATCTAAGAATGGCGCTACTTTTGGTAAATTGAAGGGTTCTATCTGCTAGAGGTTCTTCACTGGCCTAGCCTCCGCTAGGAACGTTGGTTCGTCCGTTGGCAGGTGAACAGTAATCATGAGAAATTTGATCGGACCGTTGCGCTTCAAACAAACGTGCAATCAAGCAATGCTCTCATAAAGCAATCGCTGAACCGACTTAAATTTCTTCATAAGGAAAGTCAACGTCAAGTTCTGTCAACGGGCGGTCGTAGAATTTCAGTTGACGCGCTCGAGTATTTAACAGACTATGACGAAAATCGGATGCGGTGAAGACAGAACTTAACAGTGATATAGTTTAAAAATAGAAAGGAGGCACCTTATCTGTCAGAAGCGTAGTAGCGGAGAACTCCGGAATAACTTCGGGAACCTGTATTCCCTTAACAGGTACAACTGCACTTGCTTTCTTGCGACCCTTCAACAGAAGCCAACGAGCTGCCGCCGGCAAGATTCGAATTCGGGGCTTTCTGTTATCACGGCCGAACGTAGTAGCGATAAGAACCAACTTTCTGTCATAAAATAGAAAGCGCAACACGAATTTTCCAACGACGTGCCTCTGCCACAAGAAAACTCGCAATTATGTACGTTGCAGCTGATAAGAAAAAAAAAAAGCATATTAAATACCTTGCATGTGACGTCAAAGACGTAGCTGCTCACCCTGGTGTTTCTCAAATATTGCTGCTACGATGACGTCAGTGTATCATATTCACGGGTGCAGGACACCTGCTTGCATTGTGAAAGGAAAGCTTATGAAACGCCCTTTCCCTACCGGCGGTGCTGAAGACTGTTAGAACCTCGGGAAACGCCAACGGACAAAGCTGTCCACCATGCTGGTTCACCAGAATGGCGCCTTTAATGACGTCACTGGAAGTTCAGGTAAAAATCGAACCATACATTGAGTACATAAGATCTGAGAAGTTTTATGTACGGCGGAGCGATATGTGTTAAATGTGTTCGCCCTGTAACGCTGTTTGCCGTTGGTCACATTCACGTATTGCCTCTCTCTCTCTCTCTCTCTCTCTCTCTCTCTCTATCTCTCCTGTATTGTTACGGATCTTGTAACTACGCACTGCATCACTGCTATAGTTGCTATATTCCAGCTAAGCTTATAAGACATTTCCCGCCGGGAGACATGACTCCAGGTTTGCCACTTAATGGAATTTGTCGTTTTCTTATAAATGCGCGGAAGTTTGTTCTGATATTTTCAGCAATTACCTCATCTCTAATTTCGGCTTTCCACCTCTATGTAAGTATCAGGTTAGGGAACTAAAACGTATTATTAAAACTGTGCAAAAACCAATGACGGCGACAGTAAATGTAAGCGAATAGCCGAACGCTTCTACAACGCTGTTCGCTTTAGTAAAAGGAGGATGACCTGAAGGCACTTGTTTGTTCCAGCGAGGAGATGCCGGTGGCGTTTGTTCTTTCATTGCGGAATCTCGTAGAGAACGCAGCAGTTAATTAGCATATCTGTAACAGTGTTATGCGTACCAGGTGGTTTGTCATACGTGCGTTGTCTCCAGTGGCGTGAGCGCTGGCGTCGAAAGGGACCGTCATCCTTCTTTACGGCCGCAACTTCAGGAAGAGAGAGAGCGCGCGGGAAGACGTGCCTATTTGCATCGGCGCCTCTTTATCGACGGTGAATGCCCGACCCACAACCATCACGAACACGGACGAAAAGTGCCCAAGGAAGCTATTCGCTTAGATGCAAGCAAGACATGCGGGTGCGGAATCGCCACAAGCCTACAGGTAAGTTTACGAGATGAAGCAGATGCTAAGAATGCTAGATTACTATAGGATAGGACGTAAGTAGCTTGCAAAAGCTAGGCGTAAATTTTACGCCATGCCAACTTAAAATGGGCGCCACTAGCATTAATTATTATCATCAACATCATCGAGTCGAGGTCACTGTCGAATGGAGGAACGTTTGAAATCCGGCTATGAAACTTTGCAATCAAATATCTTACTCTGCCACGCAGTGATAAAATGACACGACGCATATTTTCCCTCGTCCCTAACTTTGATCTGCGGCGGCCCGAACCGCTCGACCACTGCTGCCGCGGCGGGACGCTGGATAGGAAAAGGCAGCTGAACATTTTTTCAGTTATGATACTACGTGCGGAAAACAGCGATTCAAGAACTCTGATAGCGTAATCGGATACGTATAATCCAACTTCCCAGATCTTACAGTGAGCATTCGCGTTGAAGTACCTTTATTTCAACGACATATTCGACATGAAGGGGTTGTTCTATGTCGCAAAATGCAAAATTCTTTTATAGTTTGGTCGAAATGAATGTAACAAGAAATTCCATTTTCTATCCAATGTGTCGTATATTTTGGCGCGCACTTACCTCAGCATCGGCAGTAATACTTACTTGGAATGCGAAGCAACCGAGGGCCACAGAATGTTTAGAACCCGCCGTGGTTGCTCAGTGGCTATGGTGTTGGGCTGCTGAGCACGAGGTCGCGGGATCGAATCCCGGCCACGGCGGCCGCATTTCGATGGGGGCGAAATGCGAAAACACCCGTGTGCTTAGATTTAGGTGCACGTTAAAGAACCCCAGGTGGTCAAAATTTCTGGAGTCCTCCACTACGGCGTGCCTCATAATCAGAAAGTGGTTTTGGCACGTAAAACCCCAAATATTATATTATATTATTATTAGAATGTTTAGATCTGGCCTTGGGCTGACGGGCGAACAATTTCAGGGCAGGAGACATGCTTGTCGGTACTCTTCGGATTCAGCATCCCAAACCATTGCTAGTTATGGTGGGCGCGCTCTGGTGATCTATTCGCCATGGCTTTACCAATGATCCTAAACGAACTGCTTGAATAAATGACAAAGGCAGCAAAGCTTTGCGACCGTCCCGGGATTGTTGTCGCCGGAGACCGGACTGCTTCTTTATTGTGACAAGCTTCACCACCTACCTCGGCCGGCTGAGAAGTGCCGCAGCCATGGATTGCATATATCTTTCAACAGACACGGCGCCTTAAACTTTCGGGTTGTATGTACAGGAAACTATTGATCGAAAGTGTCAGGAATGCGAAACCCCCTCCAACAGAGCTTCAGCAAAACAGACTAAGCTACCGTTCTGATTCCAGTAACAAGCAGGAGAGCGAACCAAAAAGAAGGAAAACGGTCAAAACGGCTCCAAACATTCACAGGTTGTCTCGACTGGAATGACAACCCTCCCTTACGGAATCCCCGTTTACAACAAAGCATACGTGCACTCGTCTTGGCTTCCAATATAATTGAAATCCGTCTCCGACGGTAATAAGCTGGAAGCAAGACGCATGAAATTCTAATGCAAGCATCTTCATGACCAAAATAATTGCACATTGAAATTTTTTTCTGCAACGACAAACGTAAGAACGCCCGCAAAATGCCAGTGCGTAAAACACTGAATGGTAACTGCGGCTTACTAGATATAAGAGTTAATGATAACAGTAACAGTTCAGAGCAAGCTTTAGCTCTGATTCAAGTCTGTATTACGTTGTATTACCTATTATTGCCCTCATTAGAAAACGGCTGAGGTCATTTGTTTACAATTTGAGAAGTTGAACTGAATTTTACAGTTGAATTATTTCAAGAAAAGTGATATTCTACCACATTTAGGCAGTTGAACTTATATTTATCGCCTATAGCTTCTTAGAAATATTGCTGAATATATGCGTAGGGAAGAGAAACTGATCACTAAGATTGAAATAGCGAAAATGAAGCAGTGAAATACGGTATATTCGTTATTTACTTGAAATTGTCTTGTTGCATGCGCCAGTATTGCGACAGCCCTGTTGACAAATTATTTGTATATTTTAGGCTGGTGCATCATACCCAAATTCGGTCAACTGGAGGTCAAAAATTTATGTAGTTCTCATTTCTTTTTCCCATTTGTAAACATTATTGTTTTCTAATTTATAAATTTTCAGCACTCTTTGCAGAAAAGAATACGTCTGCTCCAAACATATGTAGATTTTATTTTCCTTCTTTAATAAACCTTAGTAAATTAGTCAAGTGAATTACTAGCCGTACAATTTCTACGTTTCGTGGTACCTAAGTAGTTTCGTGGTACCTAAGCCCGAAATAGAGTTTCCAATAGCAGAATATGGCGCCTTCAGTGATGAAGACATGGCTGAAGACATGGTAAGCTTTCGTCGCTCTGGAAACGATTTCAGCTTTTCATTCGAGTGTTGGCTTATGGCAATGAAGTTCTAAACAAAACTAATGACATTGGAATTCACCGCTAAAGAGAGATAGATTAAAAGGAAGGTTTTGGTGATGCTGTACACATACCAGCACGCGTTACAACGCAGGAACTCAGCTTTATTATTTGTTCAGCGTCACTATGCAATTCAACTACTGGAGGCGATCACTGCAGCAGGCACCGAAATATTGGAAATACAGAATGTGCGATCATAGAAAATGTTATCTAGGAGATATTACTTTCAGCAACGCTCGACAGGTTCAGTTCCGGTGAGTGACCATGCGTAAATTGCTGCTTTCGGCCTATGGAGAAGTAAATTCTGCGATTGCAAATTTGCCCATAATATAAAGGAGCAAGTGTGCTGTGTTCTTGTAATATTTCTTGAAAAGAAATGGTCTTCAGGAGAATATGAACATATATCCGAAGATATCTGAAAAAAGGGCACGAATGATTCCGTGAAACTTCTCGCAAAGAGCATTTCGCTGTTTTATCCGACCTTCGTTCAACCTGTGAAGCCGTTACGTATACTTAATGCTCTGAAATCCGAGCTAAGAGAAGGTAACAGTTTTGTATTGAAGATAGGGTACTTAAGCTAGTAGAATATAACCGGTGTTGTATGACCATGTGAGAAGGAATAAAGAAAGCTAAAGTGTGTAGAATCTCCTAAGGAGGGCATGCCTTTTATGAATAAGATATAAAGTGCATTTCCTTGTTGAAGCACTTTTCTACGTACTTGATCAGTAGTGCACCACGTCGAAAACTGTCGGGCGACGATATTCGTCGATATTGGCCGGAATCGGGTTACGTATCAATCGGATAGGTAATATTTGTCCTGCCCGACAACTACACATGGATTTCTATGAGAGGCGCCTAACTCCTGGCACAAACGACCGTAGTACAAACGCAGTGTTCCAATATTTACTCATGAGCGCTTCTTAAGTAGCCTTCCGTAAGTTCCGAGCTAGCTCGCAGTTGATGCACTCGACTTCAATTTCTATTTATTTGTTAACTGGTTATTGTTGTGAGTGAACAGTGAAAAAAAAAACGCGGAACTGTGTTCTTGGGCAGGCAGTAGACTGCAATGCTAGGTTTACAAGTACGAAACAGAGTTGAAATGGCAACTGCAAAACAGTAATTTCAGTCTTGCCTCTAAATGCCGTTTAATGTCACAAATTATCATGCGTCGATTTTCAAAGGGCTTAACCTGAACACGTTGCTAGGGTACTTGATTCATTGCAGTAAATAGGTAGGTTCTTGCGCAAAATAGAAGGCCACAAAAACAATGTGCCTTTTCCGCATATGTGTGTATTCTTTTGTTGTCTTCTGTTACGTGTAAGAATCTGCCTATTTACATTGGCAGAACTGTACGCGCGTATTAGTGAAAGTAACATAATCGCGTTTTGTTGCAACCGGCTAGGACGCATACTTGCAAGTATTGAACCTAAAGCTGCATGCATCGTATTATCCAAGTAATTTTGCAGCGCTTCGAAAAAATTTGAAAAACGCCCACAATATACGATGTAAATATGCTACTTTGTTTTAAAGGTTAAAGTGTTGCTATTCCGATATACTCGTTTGATATTACTCGTTACTGTAATACTGGAGTAGTAATAGTGTATCTCCTAACAAGGGTATGACGTGGCAGTTAAGAGATGTCAAAGTATCGCTTCTTTATCCGCATCTTGCGGCACGGCAGATACCAAGGACAGCGCATCTTGCTCAATATCTCCCACTTAATTTCGCGCAAGCCTTTATAAGAGAGGACGCAGTTGCGTTGCACAAGTGGTCTTGAGCCAGTTACGTGGCCGGATATTATTTGACAATTCATCTTAATAAGCAATGCGAATGTAGCTTAGAATAACTTTTTGTTGGGCGCGTTGGTGCATATTAGCCAACAGTTGTATAAATGCGCAAACAAACGACCACAGGTAGAGAGCACACAAGGACAGACGCCTGTCCTTGTGTGCTCTCTCTCTGTGGTCGTTTGTTTTCGCAGTTATAAAACTATAAACAATGTGAAATGCCACTTCAATGTGTAACATGTCCTGCTACACAATCTCGTAGCCACCATTTGTTTTTCAGTCACAATAGAAACACAACAGTATGTGTATGCCGGCAAATTGCTATATCCTGCACAAAATGGCAACAACTGGAACTGCATTCGAGGCGGGTTACTGTTGCGTGTATTTCTCGTAACGGCGACAGCATTGTGACGCAGCCGCTGTTAGGGTGGAACACGGAAACAGTGTAATCACATATGACCCTTTACAGCTTTCTCTTTCCGAAAGCCTGTTTCCCTTCCCCAACTGGAAACAGATGTAATCAAGTGCGACCGCCTAGACACGACGCTCGAACAGTATGTTCAGTACAGCGTGCAGTTTACACGTTTCTTATCATGTGTACTTGCGCAACGCATTCCGCAGCTGAGGAGCGGACCTCTGATACAAGGAAACTGTTTAGCTCGGGATCAACGAATTCATGTAGTACGTAGCTAACCACTGAAAAAAAAAGTCATGAAATGGAACACGTGAATTGCATTCAAGAGACCACAACTGCTAGGAAAATTGCGCCGCTAGATATGTTGAATGATAGGAAATGTACACACTAATATGTCAGATTGGAATCACGACTAATTTGTGCTTAGAAAGGAATTCAGTGTGCGCTCTCACTTTTCTCACTAAGTTGTAAGTGTGGAACGGAGTATTGCCTAACTTCTGCCATGGCTTAAGCGAGTGTCATAAATCTAGGGCTATTTCAAAGAGAAATTCAAAATATATCCACCAATGCAAGCGAAACGAACGAGTGGCCTCAAATACTCTTTTCATTATAAAAATTGCCAAAGATTCCTTTTCTTTTTTTTTAAGTACGCTGCTTTCTTGGAAGCGTAGCGATTGTGCTTGTAAATCGAAATCGAATATTTATACTGCGCAGGCGCATTACGAGATGGAAGAGTCCTCGCGTATTGCGTGTTCACACAATCATTACAGTTATGAAGCTCGGCTTTTCCTTTTCTTCATTTTTTCCACGACAGCCGCAGACAGAAGGGGAACGTGACGGTTCCGCGATATTTGAGACCCGCTCGCTTTGCTGCTCGGTTTAGCTAGAAGACATTGTCAGCCGTGTGCTGGCATAATTCGCAGAGCCGGAAAACCATGGACCCTATATATTTTCGCTTCTTCCATCTCGAACAGCTAGTTGTGCGCGATCAACAATCACTTGCTGGTCTCAACGTATGTCATACGATCATGGACGCCTGGAAGTTAAACACGATCTCTTGTTGTTCACGGAAACAATGAAACCATGTGCTACTGAATCGTATCAATGTTCTTGCACTTTTCGTGTTCGTATTCTGCGCTCTTTTAAACCCCATCTCCCCATCACCCTTCCCCGAGCCCCAGCATTGCCGACACGATGGTAGGCATCATTGAGATTTCCCAGCTGAGTCTTCTCGCAGTTTTATCCCTTGCCGCTTCGCAGCAAACGCTAAGAATTTATTGCGCGCAGGTCACAGTGCAGCAAGATGAGAGAATGACAATAAGCAACCGTAAATGTTCGTTCTGCTTCACGACTCTCCTTGAGTTCCAAGATAAAAGGGGACGAACGCTGCTCCGTATAGTGCTTAAACCACTTATTGCACCTATGTTACGTCCAAACTCGCATGTGGCGCCTGTTCGCCTTTAAGGTTTCAGTAATAACCATGTCCGCTATAACGTCACGACAGAGGGTTTCAGCTTCAAGTGCGAAGGCGCTAGAGAAACCTCAAATAACTTGTCTTAATCAGTCGTATAGCCAGTACCGGCAGCATATTATGGGGGAACAACCGCCTAACATAATGAGGTGGCAGATAAACACTTTTCTATAGAAAACAAGAACGACAGGCTTTGCGCCTTGAAACTTTAAAACAACCAGCGCGGTGCCGGCGGTGTCCTTTCGATGGCAATCGTTACCGGCCTTTAAACCACATCCTTTGACCCTACTCCTAGAAGAAGCTCATTCTGACTGTCATCATTACACGAAGAAGTGGGGGTGTTTTACTTGAAACAACTAACCGAAGGTGCTATCTCAGTCACGGATGTATCGCGCCCTTTCCTATGTACAGCCGTTTGGTAGCCAAAAATATCTCTGCCGTGCGTATTACACGTACTCAGCCACTCCAAGCCGTATATCAGGCGTCTAGTATTGCGCATTCGAAGAAAAAAAAGTGAGTGATGCCCAACTACAGCGGATACCTACAAACGTTTCTTTTGGTTTTCATGCTTTTTTTACCAAAATTCGAAATCAAGAAGAGAAAAACGAGGTGAAGAAGAAAAAAAAGCAAATACTTTGCGTGGAATGCGTCAACAGTGATAAAGGTATTGTATTTACATATATGTGAGTCTTGAGAGTATTGTGTATATTAAATAGTATCGGTGATTGTTTTTTCGTATATGTTTCAAATGGTCCTATACAGCTCAGTGAGCGTGACGTTCAACAAGAACATCGGCGCCTCTGTCACGCGAGCGCGTTCACGCGCAAGACTGCGACGAGAGGCCGGCAAACAACGTCTATCAGTAGATGAACCTTCACGTCATGCAACAAGATTCTCTTTGACCATTCTAAAACATTTCTCTAGCATATAGTGGAGGGAAGGAGTGCATTCTTTCTCCCGTTATAGATTTCAAACAGGTTCGAGCGTGACAAATAATCTCCGTCTCGCGAACTCCTCGCAAAGACGTTCAGAAATAGCGCGCTCCAGCATAGGACTAACCAGATGAGAGAGCACAATAGGCGTGGACTAAGTCACACACACGCGAATGACTCTCGATTTTGTGACTGCAGCAATTTTGACCGGTTTTCCGTTAATAAAGCCTTACAATGATAGATGTTGAACTTCACAATTGCGAGTTCGCGTGGGCTGCCGAATTCGCGTTCGCAAACTTCGTAGCTTCGTAGGGAGGCTACTGTAAAAGCGTAGGATAAGCTGACACGTCTCGCCAGCTTTGTTTGTACAGCGTACATTCGGCGAGTCGAAGTTCTCGCGCTCTTGTGTTCCGCTTCGGTGTTCCGTTAGAAACGCACCGACCATTTTGCGCACGTCAGGACCAACGCGAAACTCCACACGCATCCACAAGTTGAATGCGTTACCACGGAACTGGCCGCCAAATTGCCTTTGTGTTTTCCGCTTTCTGAAGATGAAGGCTTCGTTCAGACTTCTTGCTAGCCACGCGCAGCTTAATATATTTCGCGACTGTTGTAGCCTTCAAGGGGAACAAATTCCGTTGCACGTTCTCTGCTATGACGAATGAAGAAACCTTGAATGTCACCTGCTACAGCGTAACCTGTGCTAAAGCTCCTAAGTAGCCATCTAAAACACCTTTTTTTCAAGCCTTTTCAAGAGGCACCGATGACCTCGTTGTCAATTGTGAGCTTTGAGGTGTGTTTTGAATAAATCTACTAAACTACGGACATTTTCTTTTTTCTCTTTAGTCAGTTCCGCCACTCCAAGCGTGCTTTCTTCTATTTCCAAGCGGAAAGATGGCAGAAGCTATGAGATCAAGTTGTGTTTAGATTCAACTTTTCTAAAAGCGTACACGCGTAAGGATGCTCTGCAATTCAGCTCAGATATAGCGGTGAAGAGAAAAAAATAAACTGTGATAGAAACAAGAAACAAGTGCAAGTCTAAACGGACAACAACACACACTCCTGCAGACGACCACATAAGTCCATCCGTGGCAAATATTCTGTCACTCGTGCTTACGATGAGGTATACCCCATCGAACTGGTACCACTGGTGACGAACACACACACACACGTCAAGAAGTGCCGTGCACAAACAGCTTCGAAAGTTCCAAAGCTTCGATGGCGTCCGCTGAACAAGAATGGAATAATATTCGCGGAATGTCTTTCAGTAAGCTATGGTAAGAAACGAAAAAAAAAAGGAATGAAGGAGAAGGCCGAAAAGCTGCACGTAACTGGGAATCACTAGCGCATCATGTTTGATTTGTCCGGACTGCGAATGCCTTAAGTAAGTCCACACATGTCGTACGCACGGTGTGATCAGCCTGATAAATACATAAGCTAGACGAAAGCCGACGAGAAACTTGGAGTCACAAGCAAAACGGCGGAGCAGGGCAGCAAAAGAGAACATACGAAGTGTTCTTGCTCAATCAGAAACTAGCAAAGTGCTTCCGGTTAATTTTGTACCACTTACTGCCAGTAATTCCGCTTCGTCATCCATTTATAAAAGTCGAAGGCAATATATCGTATCCCTAGCCTTAATACCTTTTGTTCTCAGCGTATTTCCTTCCAATAAGCCTCCATCAGGGGCGGAGAGAAAACAAAACGGAAAACCCCGTTTGAAAGTGACGTGACATCTACTTACGATCAAAGCTCTTTTTTTTTCTGACAACCGGCGGCTTTGTGTGAAATCGCAGAACTTACTGACTTGCTTAGTCATAAGAAATCGGACTGTCTTTTTTTCATACTTGATGCGTATTCTTATGCTGAGTTCTTGACTACGATATACCAAAGTAAATGCGCGTAGTGCTAGAACGAATTTTGTTGTCATAAAAATATACAATGTACATTTTCGTACCCATTCTAGCGCGAACCGTTTGCCCAGACGGGTTACCATGTGTATTGCCGCTGGCATGCTGTGAACTCCTTGTTGCACGTCGACTATCTCGCTCAGCATCCTCGTGTATAGGGGTCAACTTGACGCCAGACAACCACGCTGACGTTATATCAATGGAAACTCTCTCACACGACCTGTCGACGAGCAACACCACTTCCTTCAATAGATGTAATCCATCACTTTCATTAACAACAATTCAGCTCCGTGATGTATACTAACCATAATCGATCTTCGAAACGCTCTCCGATTCGCATTCGCAACACCCAAAACCATCAGAAAGCGAGTCTGTTCAGGGGCGCACGCTTCAAGGGAAAACATTATGAACAAAAAACGCGCACCGTAACAGCTTCGGAGCCGTTGGTATCGCTTCTTTGTCACCCTAACGTGCGTCACCACTGTGCCACGTCCCCACAGGCACCAGAGTCATTGTCACCAATCCTGCTTGTGTCACCAGTGCCGACAACCCTCGTTGCGAAGTCACGTTGTCCACGTCAGGCGGCTCCTCAAGACATGTCTCTGTGCACACAGGCTCACGGGCACACAAACACACACACACATTGCCCGCAGAGGTGTAACCTCGAAGCACGCGCATTGCGTGGCGCCAATTAAGCCATCTTCGCAACTTTTACCTCCGCGGGAGCCAAATAGTCCATTGCCACTTGCCAAGGGAGAAAATAAAAAGAAGTCACTGCCGCGCGCGCAGGGAGACTATTTACATCGAAGTCACGAGCGGATCACCTCGCTGGCGACCCGAGTCTCACCAGCGCCGGTGGCGGCACGGCGAGCGGGGAGAGACATCGTCGCGGTGACGTCGGCGCTGGCGACGTCGCCCTCCACCCGCGCTCGCCGTCGTCGCCGCCACCTTCCGTCGCCCTCAAGACGGCGAGGGCCTGGGTGCCGCCGCGGGGTGGTGGATCGGGCAGCGGCCACCACCGAGGTCCGGCTGCTGAATGGTCGACGTGGAGGCCGAGTGCAGACTCGTCGACGGGCGCGCGCCCAGGTAGCACAGCTGCGGCACGTCGTAGTTCGAGGAGGAGGCCAAGCTGCTGCCGCCGCCGCCGCCGCCAGCGCACTGGTGGTGGGCCCCCTCCGCGGCCCTGTGCTAGGAGTCGGTGCAGTCGAAGTGCAGCGGCGACTTGCGCATCTCCAGCATCTGCATGATGCCGTTCTCCTGCGCGTGCAGGTCCATGGCGCTCGGCACGTACGTGTTGGCGGCCGTCGTGGTCAGGCACTTGGAGCACTGGCGGCGCAGGGCGGGTCGCTGGCGAGACGCCCGGCAGCGCACGGCGAACCGCAGCTCTTCGGCCATCTCGGAGCAGAGCGATTGCTGCGTGGAACAGAATAGCAAGTTCTGCGCGCCAGAAGGGCGTCCCGTTACGACCTGGCAGTGCGCTCGCGAGGCCGGGGTCACGGAGGAAGAGCAAGAGGAAGGCAGCCTCGGCCACTGTCGCGACGCTCCTGGGAATGTGGTCCCTCCTTAGCTGTCTCGTACGTCCCTCGTTTTAATCTGACCTTTCGTGTATTGTTGTCACCTTTAATACATTTTTACCTCCTCGAGTACCAGACCATGCGGGTGGGCCTGTGGGTGACATTACAGCGCTTACTACTGTTTGTCTCTTGGACTTAAGAGTTGGGTCTAGCTTAGAAATACTTGGTCCAGAGGATGGTCAATACTGCATTTTGTAGCCAAAGTGACGGCACCAACTTTCAACGGGACAACCCCGGATATTCATCAAGGCACTAGTAGGAGGCTAACCATGACACATAAGCACTTCCTCTGACGTCTATGTTAATTTTGCGAGTTGCACTGATGACTGTCACAAGTGCTTAAATATAAAATATCAGCGCGGTTTGTGGAGAAGCATGGAAGCACATGCGCACTAGTGACGCAAAACATAACAGAAAGTGCAGAGGGTAGAACCTAGGGAATGCTAAGGTATGGCGAAATGTTGAGAGAAGGTGGCTAGCAACGCTTTTAGATGGGAGGTCGCGAGTGACGTATTAGACATGGCGTGAGTCGCCAGTCCTGAATATCTTGCTCCGTGGCCCTAGCAAAACGCAAGCGAGAAAAAAATGCGTGCAGCAGATTTGTTGTGACATGGCAATGCAGTGCTTGGTATTTTCAAGTGCTTGGAAATAAGTTGTCCTTCAAATTTGATGAGGAGAAACATAGCAATGTCACATGTATCATGCAAATAAATGCGCATATCTTGCCGGCTGTATTGACAGAGTTTTCTATTTTGGAATAGGGAGTGCAACAGGATAAATTCATCGTGATCACATACAGGAACCTCATGCGTGGTTCTTGTGCAGCGCACTTTCTTCCAAACTAACACTTTGTGTTGCAGTATCTATGTATTAATACAGCTAGCTTACAAACTCAAGGTCCTTCACAAAACGGCTCTGCAGCAGTTGAGCTGTCCCATTCAGGATGCTCATACATGCAGGAAAGGTGTGCTTATTTTTTCAAAGTGCTATGGGCTTACAGAATCGGCAAGATCTTTGTGTACCTATGCAGAACGATAAATGCAGCACCTTAAGAAAGTAATTTCTTATTGCACGTCATGAATAAGTATAACACTTTCTTTGTCTTCAAGCAAATAACTCTAGCCCGATAATTAAAAGAACGGCTGATGCCATGAAAAAACCTATATTTTCTTGTGATGAGTGAACAGGCTCGCATCGACACAAGAACAATGGTGCTTACACGTAGGAGTACAAACTCCATATTAGCCTAACATGGGTCCATTCATGTCAGGCTGCTTGATTGTTACAGTTTTCTGCAGGTTTCTCTCCGCCACATATATTCCTCCTTAAATGTTCGATTCGGAGGTTCCGTTTCTTCCCGGTGAAATGATATGCGTAATTCCATAAGTCAGCTCCCACCGCAACTGTTTGAACGCAACAAACATAGCAGACCTGACGCTGAAAGTGGAAACAAAGCGCGAGTATGCTACGAATCGTTGCTATCAGAGCCACCCACCCAGATTACTCATTCTTCACGCTTGCGAAACATAACATGTTTCTTCGGTACTACAAGCGTAAACTCTAAGACATAACATTATGACAGTCAGAATGAGCGAGAAAGACTGCTTGAGGAATTTCGCATATCCGGCGAATGAGTGCGCAAGTACAAACAGAAATGCGTGAAAATGAAGGGCTGACCATACCCTGTCTGTCTGAGCATGCTTGCGAGAGTTGATGCAGAACTCCATGATCGCGGTGAGGATGGCGACGGCGAGCCCGCAGAGAAGCACTACGAAGACTCCGCCAATGTTGGCGAGTCCCAGCGCGTTGGCTTTGCCCTCCTTGTTCTTGTCGTCTCGGTTGCAGGTGAGTCCGGGGCTTTTCCACCACTTGTTGTACAGTATCTGGATTACACCTTTCTCCTGAAGGTCCAGGATGGCCAGAGAGATCTTGTCCCTCCAAGGTGAGCCTGAAGGTGAAGCAGTGCGCGTGTGATTGGTCACTTGTTCCCTATAGCGCGCGTCACAGGTTCACGGAAGAAAGCGAGTTACAGGTAAAAGAAAGAAAAAAACCTACAAGGAGGGTGGCGTCCCCAAGGTCAACGATTATCGTCCTGGCATATATATGTCAGTGTCGTTCGACACGGCTTAGTAGACACGATAAATAAGTTGGCCCTTTCGTTGCCACTAGAAATGTGTCCATGTTTGGGGCTTTTATGTTCTGACATTTTATTTCAAGACGTAGTAGTTGGAACGTACACTGCGATACGTAAAATTATAGCCTGATCACTGGTTGATTGAATGGACGTATATCAGTAATATTGCTCAGATTATTTCTGAGAATTCTTATCTGAAGCTATAACACACGATAACTATTACCATAAACTAAAACAGCTGTAGGTTACTTGTGGTGGATAAAAAAAGGCTTGTCGACGGTTCTGGAAAGCGCCTCCACGCCCTCTTGTAACCAGCGGTCCCTGTCTTGCACGTCTGCTTTCTCGGCAACTCGTTGGTTCATGGCAAACAACTCGTGAGCCGGGAGAGAAGGTTCGTGGCTAAATTTCGGCCCCTCTTGCAATACACGCGCGACGTTCTCCTCGATTCTAACATCTCCCATCGCAATGAGGCCATTCTGAGCCGCGCGTAGATTATGTATCCGAGGTGACGGAAGCGCAAATTTGGCGTCTTTTTCTTAAAGAAGCTTTAGGACCGCTGGAGACTAGTTTCAGCAATAGGTCGGTCGAAATTTTATTTTTACAGACTCTCCAGCTTGCCAAAAATTGTAGTGTCTGACAAACAGCTCAAGTCGTCATTTCAGACAGCGCATGACGTTTCATGTGCATGATGCGCTCATGTTTCTTCAAGACTCAGTGAGCTCTTAAGTCCTGTAGCGTCAAAAGAAGGGCTGTGGTTTCACCTGTCGTGGTTACAATTCGCGTTTCTCGGTAGAGTACCCAGGTCCGAACGCTTATTTGGGAATTGTTACTTCACAATGAGCAAAGTCTTACGATGTGGGCCTGACAATTTCCTATAGATGCAGGCTACATACCCATAGGTGTGGCGATGCCGTATCCCTTGGAGTCTAGCAGTCCACCAACTTGAGTGAGGTTGCAATCGCGCTGGACCATGAAGTCGAGCATGGTCGACTCCATGAGGAAGGCGTAGTTGCCCTGCAGTACTCGCTGTACTCCATCCTCGTAGGAGCTGACGAACACTCCGGGACGGTTCTCCATGAACCGCCACATCTTCTGATAGGTCTCCATCTTAGAATCCTGCCGCATGAAAAAAAAAGGTGACGTAAACACCTTCTCTAAATAGAGTGCAGCTACTTTTGCGCATATAGGGAACACCAACAACAGGAATAGATGAAGCTTGTGCGAAAATAGTGAGCACCCATGCAAGAAAAAGAGAGCAGTTCAGCGGATTTCCAGTTAAAAATAAGCGTCACATAGCATCAAAATAAGCATCACAAGCCGGCCTATCAGTGTCTGTAACGGAATACACCAATTCTATAACATGCGCTAACCAGCAACACGAATGCACGAAGGGATCATCTCTTACACTTCTTAATAATATCTCATGCACATGTCGTATCTGTTCTTCTGGACGCCAGCATCAAGGTATACCTAAACCAATTCCAGTTTTCGCATTAGGAGATGTTGTCAGCAATTCACAATGGCCAATTTTTTGTGAATGTGTGAGGCTGTGGCGACGTTCTTACTCGGGAAATTATACAGCTTCAGTTCAATGGCATGAAAGGTTTTCCCATGTTTCAATCCATGCAATTGTGCAAAAAGCTACATTACGTATGCCAATGTCAATTGCGTATGATTTCTTGTTTTAAAATTAAAATGAATTCCTGATGACCTAAAGGCCATGTCTCCGTGCATTGTGCCGTTACTTCAGCGAATCCCTAAGATTGGCAGCCTATTAAAGTAATAAAGAAGCGACCTTCGTTGCGTTCTACCAACTCATTCTTTTTACTTCTTCCATTTCGCTGCTATCACTGCCTTAACTAGAGCACTTGGAACATAATTAAACAGAGCCTGCACTGCACAGCTTCCGCCTTCCCCGCAAACCCGTTTGAAAAGTTGCCTTCGCATGCATTGTTGTGCCTGCATTTCGACGTTCAAGTAACAAAGCCCCGGGCGGCCACCCACCCTGAAGAAGGTCATAGTGGAGCCCGAGTCCAGGGTTCCGTAGGAAATCTTGCTCTGCTCCGCCAGGTCCTCGACGCTCTCGATGGGCGTGATCATGCGCTCGACGGTCAGGAAGGCGGCCAGGTTGGCCGTGTAGGACGAGATCAGGATGAGCGTGAAGAACCACCAGATGGTCCCCACGATGCGCGTTGACGTCGCCTTCGGGTTGAGGTCGCAGCCCTGGTGCATTAGGGTTACGATGGTGAACCAGAAGCTGTTGCCCAGGCTGAACTGGTTCTCCATGACGCCGGCGTCTCGCACGCACGGGTGCGGCGTGCGCCACTCGTACGGGCTGAACCGCGCCACTATGAACATGGTGAAGGAGACGAGCATGTAGGCGGCCAGAACGTATAGCCAGATGTCCACGTCCAGGGGGCTCATGAACGAGAATAGCTTGACGGGCATTCCGGAGGGCAGCATGAAGAGGATGCCGATGCCTAGGTTCATGAAGGGCTTGGTGAAATCGATGACGGACTCGCGCGCGTAGTTGATGGTCATGGGCGCTACGGCCAGATCGGCGTTCTTGTCGATGATCTCCCGTACCATGCCGTTCCACTCGCCTGTGGTGGTGTTCTCGACGCCGAACTTCTTGTCGGGAACCAGGTAGAGCTCGTAGTTGAATCCCAGCAAGTCGGCAATGGTGCGAAGGAGGTCGATACAGAAGCCGTCGAAGCGGTCGTTACCCGTCAGGTTTTTGTTCTGCTTCATCATCACGTACGGCCGTGACTGCGGGTCGCAGCCCCCGGAACGGCGAGCAGCGTGCAAAAATTAAAGAAGAAACACAAGGACAGCGTCATTAATGGGCGTAAATTAGCGACGCTCGACACGAACACTGTGCCCTAATTAATCTATTGTGTGTACTCGGTGGAGCAGTTGACCAGCCTCGCTAAGATTACTGCCTCCATCGCCAATAAACCTTGCTAACATATCCGGCCATGAATACTATCCGCTTGTTCAGTTGGGAACATTGAAAGGAAACACAGATAAACTAATATGCCTCGTTTTACTAACCTAATGCCTTACTTTTGAAAAATAGTGTACGTTTTAACATACAGCATGTATTTCGATATCATTAGCAGAATTTACCCTTCAAAACCAATATAAAAGGAGACTATTTGTTCTGTCTCAGAATAAGTGCATTTAAGTTACAGTCGGCATATGAAATAAGAAAGCCTGTGAACAAGACTGTACCATCATTTACAAAGCATTTCAATATTGTTTGGGGGCACCATGGCCCAGTTTACAGTCAGCAGTTTAGAGTCAGTGTGCGTGTGTGCGTGTGTGCGTGTGTGCGTGTGTGTGCGCGTGTGCGTGTGCGTGTGTGTGCGTGCGTGTGCGCATGCGTGTGCGTGTGTGCGTGCGTGCGTGCATGTGCGCGTGTGCGTGCGTGTGTGTGTGAGTGTGTGTGTGCGTGTGCGTGTGTGTGCGTGTGCGTGCGTGCGTGCGTGTGTGTGTGCGCGTGTGTGTGCGCGTGTGGGCGTGTGCGCGTGTGGGCGGGTGCGCGTGCGCAAGTGTGTGTGTGTATGTTTAAATTCTTTAAAGGACGAGATCGTTAGAACACTGTATACGTTGCCGCAACCCTGGTTGCTCCACGAAGACTCGAAGCTGTTACACATATTGTGAAGCGCATCTCTGTGTTGAAGTTAATTGTAGTTGTTTCGTGCAAATTCACTCAAATTGAACCCTCGCCGTGTCTGTTTCAGTTTTCAGTTTCACAAAGAAATGGCTCTTTGATTCACTGATTATACGGCTCTTCGAGGAGCCAGTCAATAATCTAGTTTTGTGGCATGCAGATCATGTTTTAAGCTACAACATAGTGCAATATAGACGCCAATTTGTCAGAACTGAAAGCATGGATATCCGCCTTGGACAACGCCATTATATTGTCCAAGAGCCGCGTGAGGAATCAAGAACTCAGCGTTTTACGTTTTTGTACCGAAACTGAAAGCAAGATGAGGAACCTAGGCAATCTAACAAAAAAGGAAAAAATAATAGCCCGGACACAACCCTCCCCCTCCTCGCCCTCTCCATCTATACGAAAAATGTACTCTCCTTGATAAATTCGCTACATGCACAAATATGAACACGACTTTTTTAAAAAAATAGACTATGACAATAGCCTGCCATTTCTGTCTTTTTTTGTTTGCTTTATTGAGATGTACTATAGCCCTTTCGCGAACTGTTATAGCATATTCAGGCACCTGTCCAACGACAATGGAAGAGTAAGAAAATACAGCAACAGTTTAATCATCGCCACAATGGAAGCGAGAATTCCATTACACTCTCGTGATGCCAAGAGGAATACGGAGAGCCACGGGGACCATGAAAAACATGCATATAACTTGCGCTTTGTTAGAAGTTGAAATGCCTCTACTGGTATATCTATATGCAGCTTGCTCGAAAGGGTTTGTGTTCTTTTACTTTCCTCGCACGAAATGAGGGCTTCAAAATCCGCTTTCATGAAACCCGGTTCAAAAATGGAGAACCAAAAGGTGAACCAACGTGCATGTTCTTCCCTGCAGCTCATGGCCAAATTCGTTTTTCCAAATTCGGTCAGAACAAAAGAATCGCGCGCACGAAAGCGAGAGGTAATATCATTTTGTTACCCATCTCCTTTTTTGACAGGATCTAATTAAGAGAAGAGAATAAGTCCTGCGGCGTTTCCATCTGCAGGACTAAACTCCAGAACGTACGCAGCGCCACCGGTCAGTAATGTCTTTTGTTTCGTAATTTACGACACTGATGCTCTCCGCAGCTTCGGCTTAGTCGGGGCATTACATAAGCAGTCCAGATAACATGATCAAAAAGTTGTCTAAAGAGGGCTCCCGTGAATCATGTTATAAGTTTAGGAAGGTAAAAGAACGTGCTACTCCATTGTTCCATCGTAATTAGGCTTAGCTGAAAGACGAAAAAAAGAGGCAGAGATTGACCATCATGCGCACACAGCAGGACGCACGGCGGTACCATACACACCATCACTGAGGCTAGTTCAGCACTAAAACTACAGTTGCGCACGTATAGATTTCTGCACCAGGGACGCATGTGGTTGTGGTCCGGCAATTTTTGTCTCAGAAAAAATATTTTCTTTCCTATACCTAAGTGTAGGCTATCAAACCGGAGGGTCGTCTGGTTGACCTCCCTAACTTTCCTCTACAATATGTCACAGATTACTCGTCGTGTCATTTTTGCTGTTTTTCTCCTCCAAGGGCTGCGCTTTCGGATAACAACTCAACACCAAAGCACTAACGAAAATAATCACACCTTAAACCCGTAGCGCACATTACTTATACAAGACACTACTAAATTGCTAATCTTTATTTATCAATTTAGAAGAGGTTGTTGTTGGGCAAGTTGGTGCGTATTAGCAAACGTTTTTTAACTGCGCGCACAAACGATCACGGAGATAGTAAACAAAGACAGGCGCAAAGTGCGTTACTGAAAAGTTACGAAATAGACGTCTGTGTGTTTGCTGTCACGCTAGTAGATCGTCATGTCGCACCTTCTCCTATTCTTATTTTACAGCAATAATTTGGTTTAACAATATGTCTCAAGTGACTTGCTGTTTGTTTCTAAGCACAGCTCACGCAAGATAGTTATTATGGTTCGCACATTTCAATTATTCTCAAGAGCTATAGCATGAAGAACACTTTCGTGTTCGCTGCAAAGCTGACTAAAAAATTCAGTAAGTCAATTTCTTCCTGCAAGCGGATGTCATTAATGAAGCTGGATAAACAAAAATGCAAGAAATCTGGGATTTTAATAGAAGTAACTGATAGCCCATAAAGGTATTACTGTATGTGGGCATTCCATATTTGTTTGCTGCCGTTCTTGCCTTGGCACCGTGTTTGAGATTCCATACCCGTGAAAACTATGTTTTAGCTATGGTCAATTTTTTTTTTCAGTGCTTTTGTGTATTGTAGCTTACACCACTGTCGTATAGGGAAGAAGACGTAGTGTGGAATGGCGGCCCACGAGTGGGCAAGGCCAAAAGGAGATGTTAAAGAGAATAAGGTTTATCAGCAAGCATAGTCGTGCTTTTCTCCGGTGACCTTCCAAACGCAAACCTCCCACGAAACCTGAATCAGAATTTTATTACAGTCGAGTTGACTCGAACGATCAACAACAGCACAAGTCTCTCACCCACCATTTGGCAATAGAATTGCCGAAGCTACAAGCGCAAACACGGAGCACTCAGACAATACATATGTAATACGCGCACACACCACGCCGGATGCCATTACCATGCAAGAAAGAGGAATAATGCCCACCTACTGTGGGTACAATACACACACACCGACCCCTTGCAGCCGCATCGCTACATTCGTTGTCAAAGCACTCACCATCACAGATACGTTTATTGATGGCAGTGATATTTATCATCACTTACCGGAAGTCCTACCGAGCAAGAAGGGAGGAAGCAGCCTTCTCATACACAATATATACAGCCTCGCCCCTTCCCTCAAAACACACAGGGCACAATTCAACAATCTCCTCACAAAAGTAAGCGCCATCGCCAAACCAAATAGCCTCTTTGTTGCATGGTACTTCAATGCGGCCTGTCCAGCCTGTGCCTACAGAGCCGCTTTCTCCAAAGACACAACATTGTACATCGTTCTTACATACCCACATAACGCCCCCAACAATAACAATAACGTCATCAGGGACACATGCCAAGACGTCATCCTGATCACAGAGGTCCACACGCCACTTGGACCAACATGGAGGAAATCCTAAGCACCGATCATTGCACCCTGATCATGAAGATGCACATGGAAGCAGTTCCCCGCAAGTCACTTAAAAAGACTACAATCCCAGACTGTGACGCCTTCCGTAAGCAACGGACTGTCACCCCATCCGCAGCTGTCACGGATCTTCAATAATGGTTTATGAGCTGCAGGTAACTGCAGATAGACATGCTCAGGAAATAACGCCCACCACAGAAACACCAGCCCCCCCCCCCCATCCACCTGCACCTTCTACACTTCTAGGAAGCGAGTCGCAGTACCGTCCTTGGTTGGAAACGCTAAAAAAATAGCTCCCACAAGTTTATTTGCCCAAATCACCTCGACGGCGGAAACACACCATCCACATCACACGCCACTCGCCAGCTCTGTACAGAGCTGCAAGGTACGCTTTGCACAGCCTGATCATGGGCGCTGCTACGCCATGTACTCGGCACGAGGCAGAACAAGACCGCCAGTAGAAAACGATTCAGCACTTCATACATTCCCATTCTGGTACTAACGGTGACGTCCTGGGTGAACTACGTGATCGATACATAAAGCACCCTCCTACTCTAAGTCCAGTAGCATACAGTGGTATCAAGAACACAGAAATGAATCAACTCATTAGCCTCCCAGAGATTCGACAGGCTTTCCACGCGCTCACAATTAATACCCCCCTCGGAAAGGACAAGGTCACTAACACAATCCTTCAGAATTAGGACGAACCCTCTGTCCGAACCCTCCTGAACCGCCACAAAGAAGACGCATGCTTCCCACCGAATGGGAGCATAGCAATATCGTCCTGCTCCCGAAACTAAGTAAACCTTATAGTTCTGCTAATCTGCAGCCCATATCCCTCACCTCATTCCTGAAAAAATTATTCGAACACGTTGTCCTCAATTGACTGGAACCTTACCTGGAATCCTCCAACATGCTCCCCGACGCCACGTTCGGCTTCAGGCCCCACCTATCCACCCAAGATGTCCTCCTGCAACTAAAGGAAGAAATTCTAGGCCAGATAATGCCACTCGACAGGAGCGCGATCCAAGCTCTCGACCTCAGGGGAGCCTTCGACAACGTCGCTCACCGCACCATTCCCACTAATCTCAAATCCGCAACCTACGGTCACCATACATAAAACTAGATTCGCGCTTTCCTGACAGATCACACGGCTACCATTGGCATTGACTGCAATCGTACCCCAACCCTCCCCACACCCAACAAAAGCATACCTCAAGGAGCAGTTATTTGACCCACACTGTTTAACACAGCAACAATGCGATGTTCCGGTAAACTCAACACCATCTTTCGCATCCGGCACGAATTTTACGCTGACGATATCCCTATTTTGACCACAATGAGTTCTGTGGTAGAACAACAGAACGTCCTCCAATAGATCACAGAGGTCGTCCAACAAAGCGACAAGAGTAGCCTCCAATCCAATGCTCCCCGAAAATTATGAGCTCTTAGTCATCAGACAGAAAGGCAGACTAACGAGCACCACACACCCCATCACGCACTTCCTGGAAGGGCAGATCATTTCCCTAGCTGTCTTTACATCGTGGCCTCCACACAAAGAAAGAGGCAGAGGGGACCCACACCATCCAACACCTCACACAGACGGTCTCGGATGCGATGTGAATAATTGGTTCCGTCACATCTCGCCACCATGACCTTAAGGGGGAAGACATAATAACGCCCCCACAAGTACTCATAGCCAGCCGAGTGGCTTACGCAGACATATAACTCCCACCGACCTCACGAGAATTTGACAAGGTGGACGTCATTAACCGTAAGGTGTACAAATAGGCCAGTGGATTCCCGTCGGCACAGCCACCTCTAGAATCGAGGCGCTCGACATTTACATGACTGGACGAGAAACAATTAAAGCGCACCTGACCAGCCAGAATGAGCGTCACACTCTTACGCAGCTAGAAACCTCCCAATCTCTAACCCCACTAGTTAGCAGTGCGAAGCCGGGCTGTCCAGTTCGGACCCGCGGGATCAGCAGCAGATGTAGCCGGCCCGGGAGGCTGCGAAAGCCATCGTTAGCCCTAGACTGAGGGCTCCTACCCGACGCAAGCAGGAAGACCAGTCGGCTAGCTTCTTCCTTATTTTCAATATATTAATTTCATCTTCCTCCTGTGAATACAACATCCCTTACCTAGTTTGTGATGTTGTGTCGGAGTTTTTATATTCCTCAGCACTTTACTTGCATAGCTTTCCTTTTCAGCCATACGAGCAAACCAAAGAGTAAAAAATATCAGTACGCGGTACTCACCTCTATAGTAGTCACTCGAAGCGTGATATTGGAGGTACCAAAGTCGTGGAAGGCATTGTGGTTTGTGATGTTGAGGCCATCGCTAGTAGACCATTCACCTACCTGAAAAAAAAATTCAGTTGCTTGAGAAAGTCAGTAAAAATCACTGCTCCATGACATTGGTAACCTACCTATGTGGAAAAAGAGGGCGTAAGAGAAAAAAATGCTGTCACCGCACATAAAACTATACCGTTGCCCTCCTAACTAGCTCGGTGCAGTGCAGTGATAACTACGGGTGGTGTCAATAAACTATCAATTAGAGCCGACGTTGTCGGTAGCCAATTGTTCGTCGTTAATTTTTATGTGTACAGCTCTTAATGAATGGAAGGATAACGGAACCATTAGAGGAAAACAATGTAGCAGCCTACTTTTTCTTACGAGACACGAGTTTAGTTATCGATCCCCATCGCTGCGACGGCACCTTTATTTGAAAGTCGTATGCGGGGACAGTGTTCGAGACATAGGCATCAGGAATAGGGGCTCACGCTCATTGACTAGGTGACATGGTCGGTATAGCATAGTGGAAGTTAGGGAGGTGTTCAACGGTGGTGGGACACGTGAGTGAAATAAATTTACTGGTACTTCCGTTGTCTCTCACACCTTCATCAATCTATTGTTTCTTTAAACTCCTGGAGAGCATGTACCGCAACCTTCTTGGTTTCCCTGCTCTTGGGGAGATAAAAAATGAGATCTGCTATGGATGATTGCCCTTGCTGCGAGTAAGACAAGCCTATTTGATTATAAGCCTACTTGACTAGATGGATGTGGACTTTCGCCGACATCCATCTAGTCTGCGCACGTTTTGTCCGCCTGATGGCGCTCTTCCTCGCACCATTTCAAGGGGTACGTTCATTCATTGACCTATTCGTCATTAAAAGCGATCAATTCGCGCAACACAACGTGTAGTTTGCAACTTTCGTATGCATTGGCATAGGTTCAGCGGGCTTCGCAATAACGCGCGAAGTTCGGTCACGTAAACGCTTTCTTGCCGCATCTCCAGTCCTGCGACGTTGAATACTATCGCGAGTAAGTAATTCTCCTGACAGACGTGTCCTCATATAGTCCCCGTAAAGCTGGTGACTCTTATCGTAGAGCACAAGGTGGTTCCTGATCGCCGCGATCAGCATCGCAGCGGACACCTTTGGCGCCATGTTAAATTTTACGATCGAATGTTGCATGCTAGTGCAGCTTGCGGTGAAGCGGAACAACTTTCCGTTTCGCCTTGGCGAAAAAAAATCGGTCTGAGATTAATCGGGCTCACCACCTGGGTTTTTCCCTAATTTTCCTAATTTCCCTAATTTCCCTAACAGACGGGCGCATTTTTAAAGCTTTTTGGTAGCCTAGTGTGTGTGTGTGTGTGTGTGTGTGTGTGTGTGTGTGTGTGTGTGTGTGCGTGTGCGTGTGCGTGTGCGTGTGTGTTTGAGAGGGAGGAAAGGGATGTGAGGTACATTGTACCAGTCCACGAGGTGAATACGAGTGCGCAAATGTGCAGATGCCATTCCGTGGTCTAAGGTAAAACCAATAGGGCCGAGAAACGCAGTGCTTGTTGGTTCAATCGGACTACACCGGGTGCTAGATAGCAACGCTGGTTAAAGCATCCAGCGAACCTACTGTTGCTCCAGTACCACTAGTGTGGACACGTACCTAGGCGTACAATAGTTATATTATTGTTTCGGTTAACATCCCGGTATTTAAGTGGGCTGAAAATGTCCAAGTACTCTCGCAAAGGCACATTTGGCCACTCAAACTTGTAGTGCAAGTCTGCAAATAGCATTTTCGTGTAGCTCATTCAGAGATGCTGCACCGCGATTCCATCTTGTGCGACTTACTTTTTCTAAGAAGTTCTGGCGGAGCTTGAGCAAATCTAGTTTCAGGCTCGTCCGGTTTCCCTCGTTGAACCGGATGTTTCCCGTCAGGCCATAAAAATCTACCTGTATGGGAAAAATTATGGCGTGAGTTAGAACAGGTTTCGGGTTGCAGAAAACTCAACTAGCACCGATAGTGCCAATGGTTTAGATATGTTTAGTTTACTGGTCATTAAACCAAGAACAAACGTCATATGGACACGTCATGCGAATAGTTATCCTGTGCACAAATGCAAAATATGCTTGGCGAAGCACTTATATTTTTTTGCCAATCTTTTTATGCTAACCTGGCATAATGTTTCAATAAACGAGAATAAATTATTTCAATATCTGCAAACTATAAGTAAACCAATTTGTTTGGCAAGCAGTGACTTAACGAAATAGACAATACAAGCACGCATTATTAATTAGGACGTTTGTTGTTTTGCAGTTCACAGCCAGAAATTATTGTTTAAATAACAGAGAACCCCATAAACAGCAACACCCTCGAAACCTAGTTTTTTTTTTTGCCTTAATCATTTGACATTGCGATTGAAGAACTGAACGCAAGTCACCACAGTGAAATATCCAACAGGAAATTTCCTATCTTCTTGACGAAATTGCTTTCGTAACTGCAGGAATACTCAGTAGTGTAGACAAATTCGCTTTTCTAATGGCTACTGTAGCCTTTGACGCAAGCCTGACATTTTATTATAACACGTCCTGTTGTATCGTATCTCGGAAGGACTGAAAACTTCGGTACGCAACAAAAAGTTAAGCCTACAACATGAAGTGTTTGACCCAGCTTTGGGCACAGTATGCTGTCATTTGGAACAGGAGTATGTTTTCTGGCTTCAACTTGCTTGAATGATTTACTAATTTTGATTTTTCACATACATACATACATACATACATACATACATACATACATACATACATACATACATACATACGTACGTACGTACGTACGTACGTACGTACGTACGTACATACATACATACATACATACATACATACATACATACATACATACATACATACATACATACATACATACATACATACATACATACATACATACATACATACATACATACATACATACATACATACATACATACATACATACATACATACATACATACATACATTAAACTAGAGGTGTTGAGTCAGCGCGCGCCCACTAGTGCCAGCGTAGGCTTGAGCACCCCGCTCACCATGCTGATGAGGTTGAAGAGGCTGGTGCCTTCGGTCCACGAGACCTCGTCCTCGCAGGAGACGTTGGCCGGGCGCAGCGTGGCGCTTCGTTGCAGGTCGTTGAGCCCGTGGGCGAAGGCGTACACAGCGTCGAACATGAGGGCGGGTTCCGTCTGCGGGTGGTGCGAAGGCAGAGCGTGTCTACAACACCGCCGCAGTAGCGAATCCACACGCGCCTAGAGGCTATGATGCCACTTCAACGAGCAGGATGTCGAAAGATAAACCGCGGTCCCGGTGGGCGCATTTACACAAGGAAGAAATGTGAGTCACTAGCGTACTGAAATCTGTGGAGCGCTGAAATGTCATAACTGCTGCAGCGCAGAGCCTTCCACAACGTCCACCCCCGCTTAACGCAGCCTTGGCCTATCAAACTCGAAAAATGTCACGGCTTTCTTGTGTGGTGTATGTAGGCATAATACAAAACGACTAAAGGAAAGCAGATGTCTGGAAAAAAATTGTTTCTTGAACGCATTCTTCACACACCTTCATAAAACAGCGTCTAATACTCGCATATCCGGTGTTCTTCGACGATTCCTTCACAGGAGTGAGTTAAGACATGCGAAAAATGTTTCGTGCACAAAAATGGCAGCTAAATGGCTTGGATATGGCCTCTCGTACAATTTACCTACTTTGATCTACTAGTCAACCACGCACCCACCCCTCGGATCATCTGCAGCATTTATAATTTTATTAATTTGCTTGTATTTCTCGTGCCAGTGAGCATCGAAAGGGACATCTTGCGAGATAATCGACCAACCTTTCATTTCGGCAAGAACGGATGCTGTTAAAAAAACTTCGTTGAAATGGAACCGCCGTGTGCATGTAACCGGAGCAGAGAAGAAAGAGCCGACTTCTCAAAACGCATTCTGGTGGCGCTCAATAACTTTCATATGGCGGCCACTCTGTGAAAGTAAAATTTTGGCCGAGTCTGCCGCTGAAACTCTATTACATGACTCTAGCCAGCGTTATGTGCGAAAGCCCCCTGGGCTTCTTTTGTTGGTAGTTTAAACGAAGGGCAGTTATTCAAGAGGCTTGTGGAAATGAGACTGACTGACAGCATGACGAACCGCACGAACAGTGCCTGCGGGGCCTTTGTAAGGGAAGCGGAGTTCGATTAATGGATCCAGAATGCTGCCTTTCTGACTCTATTTGAGATTCTCATTTGAAGCCCGGGTTCGCGATAACGAAGCGCTCTACGCTGGCAGTGCTATGGACAACAGATGACCGGGCCGTGTTAGCGCCTCCAAACCTAAATGTCTGCTTGGAATGCGTGGTTACAGAATGAATTATTTAAAAACGAGAGTGCCGCAACTACGGTATGTTTGTTCTTTCTTTTAAACCTCTAATCGCAATAGGACAATTATTCTTAAAGGCACGCATATTTCTGCTGAAGTGGGAACAAAATTAGACGATGAAAGGAACGGTAGGTTCAAGGACAAGAGAAAGCCCAATTCCTTGAGTGTTCAGTATTTTGGATAATAAGGAGCACGTGCATCAAAATTGGATATTTGAATGAGCAGGTACAAATGTCCTAACTTTAGAAAAACTATTTTGGCGAGGTACTGTTCTGCCACTGCAAGCCAATGTTGTAGCTGTAGGGAATCCTTATGGTAATAATTTTTAGCAGCTAGTTTCCCGTAAAGCCTTTTGTATTTAATAACACGATTCTCCCATTGTAAACAGTAGCTTCAACAACGCCGCAAACAAGATTGCTTCCAAGAGAAAAACATCCCTCGTCGCAAAACCGGTGATAGTCTGTGTTGCTTCTCACAAGATTGTTCTCGTAAAAAAAAAAGCATTGCTTAGAGAGGAACCGCCATGAGCATGATTTTATTTTGTTGCTGTATAATTGTTCCTTTGTATGTTTACTGAAACAAAATAAGACATATATGTAACGAAATCTGAAGAATAATAAAACAAGAAGATACTTAGCTTCTATCTTAGGCCGCTTACTCACGGTGCATGATACAATTTTGTTGAAAACCACAGAAGAGCTCTGTGTAAATTGGCTGGTTACCATATGGTGAAACCTAAGTTTATACGCATTCAAGGTTATTGCGGAGGACAGGCAATAATTTTGTTTCAACAGGCCGCTTTATTAAGGAATATCCGGTAGACCGCTGTGACAGCGCCACAATAAAAAATTACATGTTCGTTTGCATATGTTCATAACACTAATTAAAGTGAAAAGTTATTCGATGGCGCTCGCCTAATGTGTACGAAGTGGCAGGACTCTTTGGGTTGAAGTAGTGTGTAAGATATGGGCCAAAGAATAACCTACACTGAACCAGGAGCCTTGGCGTTGTTTATGATATTGTTACTATCTTGAGCTGACAACTCAAACCCGTAACGACTGTTTGCTACTTTAAAGACGCGGGGGCTAAGGTAACATTAATAAATATTGCATTTAATGGTTAGGTACCACAACGATTTAATGTTGAAATGCTCAACGAAGTGCTTATCATGAGAGTCCACCTACGTCCACACCATATTTATACATTTCCCTTCAGCAAACATAAAGGCAGCCTTGTACTTACGATTATCACGTTGGTACGGTTGAGGATGTTCTGCCCGAACGGTTGAAATTTTTCCATGTCTCTCATTATGTTCCGAACTGTCTGGTTTTCCGAGTCAACCATTCGGTAAGCAGTGATGTTGACGAAGTTGTACTGGAAGTCTTCTAAGTTGTAGGCTTCGATGTCCTGTACAAAGGGTACAAAAACGCTTATAAGCGATTGAAATGCGAAACAGCGTACTTTTGGAATGGCAATTCTGTACACTTTCTGAATGCATTCGACGAAGATACACGGGATCGCAAATGCGAAGCCAGAGTAATTCATAAAACGTGACACGTTCGAACAAAAACGCGATGCATATAATTTGAAATTTAATATTTACCGCTTATCCCAGAGCATAATCCCTGACGTGAGAGCAGCGCAATATCATGTTCTTGCGCATCATCTATCTTCACGTTCGGTATCACATTCATGCTTTTGTATAGCTTCGTGTGTTAGAATAACGAGTAATTTTCTGCAGGCGACTCAAGGATTTGTGAAACTTTGTTGCTAGCAAAACTTCATCCGCATTCTTTTTTCAAATATACAGAACATTTTATCATTCTTGTGTATTGCTTCTTCATGAATAACTAAGCGTCTTATACAGTCTTGCTGGTATCAAATATGCTGAGCTCGGGAGAAATTGACTGCGAAATGTCCTCACACTCAAGCAGCGCGTCACTTGAAAATATTAAAGAAGCAGCACCGACTTGATTACTTTGTCAAGTTCTGTATACATCGCATAGAGAAAAAATATCGTTCTTAATTGGGGAAAGAAGAAAGAAAGCAACAATTGTGAAGGACATGCGAAGTTAACAGGGCTGAAGTTTTCAGTGCGCTCGTGATTGTAAGTATCTCAAGAGAACATTGCAAATATCTGAATCGCTCACGTGTGTGCCTCTGAGTGTATGTACTATTTGTGTTAAAAACTAAAATTAGATTACGGCGTTTTACGTGCCGAAACCACGATCTGATTATGAGGCACGCCGTAGTGGGGGACTCTGGAAGTTTGGACCACCTTGGTTTCTTTAACGTCCACCTAAATCTAAGTACACAGGTGTTTTCACATTTCGCCCCCAACGAAATGCGGCCTTTGCGGCCGGTATTCGATCCCGTGACTTCATGCTGAGCAGCCCAGCATCATGGACACTGGGTAACCGCGGCAGGTTGCTATTTGTGTGTTTATAGGATAACTGTGTATATCATGACTGCCACTGTTACGATCGGCCTGCAGGGGTACTGCTCTGCAAAGCTATCTCAACCGCTGCAGCTGCTTCGATCGACCCGCGGTGGTGGAACCCTTCAGAGAACCGGCGAAGACGACAGCGCCAACCGACTATGAACTTTCTTCGGAGAAATGGAGACCACGGCAGCGTTAATCCACCATGCGCGTTCTTCGCAGAGTCGGCGAGGGCAGCAGGGCTGGCCACGTTTGGCGGACATTGCGGTTGATTTGCCGTTGCCTTCATGGTCTCTTTGCAACAAGAAGAGCTTCTTTAACAAAAGGGTGGTCTGCGGTACCTTTTTCCTCGGGCCCTAGGATTTGCCACAGTCTGCTGACACTCGTGGTGACTACCGGAGAAAGTCAGCTCTGTAATTAAGAGGCGCCGGCTGGGGTCAGGCGTGATCAGCTGGCTACGAGGACCCGCTCAACTCGGTTTCTGGGAATCCAAAGTACGTACGTTTGTGTGTGAGCCCTCCCCCTCAAGGGCGGGTCGACTACGCCCCAACGACTGTGGACTTCTCCGATTGGACGAAGGTTGGACAGCAGTTTCCCTCCCCTAGGAATCTATGGACGACAGAGGCTTTTTAAGCAGCAGTTTGTCGGCTGCTAGAGTGTGCTCGTGCTCGACAAGCAGTGTGCTTGGAGCTGTGTGCTGGTGTGCTGTATGCTCCGTCTTGCGTGCTCCATTTGGGAGTCACGCTTGACTGTCGAATGTACCTCTTCTTTTAATGTAAATATGTAAATAAATCCTGTACTCCTAGTTCTCGATGAGAGCAAGTGCCTCCCTACAACCACGTCCCAAGCGTGAGTGAGTTGGACGATGGCATGGGCCCGCTACCACATAGTTCATGCCCGAGTACAAACCTTACAACTGGATGCCAGCGGTGAAATCGTCCTACAACTCTAACACCACCCAGCATCTCGATTAGCCTGCGAGGCAATCATCCAGGCTAACATCTGAAGCATTATATATATATATATATATATATATATATATATATATATATATATATATATATATAACCGAGAGGAAAGGGGGTTAAGCGAGGGGCCCGATTTTTATTACGCATATCATAAGAAGCCCACAAACATTGACACCAAGGACAACATTTCTGTAATTCATTTAGTAAGTGCAATTAATTTCCCTTATATTGTCCTTGGTGTTAATGTATGTTTCTTACCATACATATATATATATATATATATATATATATATATATATATATATATATATATATATATATATGTGTATATGTACGTATGTATGTATGTATGTATGTATGTATGTATGTATTAGTGCGCTTACTGATAAATGAGTAATCCTTGTCATCCCCCCCTCCTGCAACCACTTTGAGTAAGTGGCTGCTTGAACAAATTTCTGACAGGCCATCTTAAAGGTAGCAAGACTGCCAGGAGACAAGTACATCGTAATTTTCTTTTTAATCTTGGCTTTAACGCTTTCTGTCACAGCGCCAGAAATGACAGCTGATAATCAACCGCATGTTTACATTTTAGAGGAAATATGGTCTTACTACTTCTGATTCTTTTTGTGCTCTCATAGATAACTTTGGCAAGTTATTTTAGGCAATTGAAATGCATAATAGAAAGTCTAATCTCCCAAGCAGCACATTTACGAACTATAGTCTGTCACTGCTACAAGTTTTCCTGTTGCAAAAAGCTAATATGAATATTTGAAGGATTACACTTCTACACATATTTAAAGGACCCTCAAGAAATTATATCATTATGCGTTGAATTTTGTGGCTGCTGTTTATGTTGTCAGAAAGCAATCTTTTGAGGACATACTCGCTTTAAAAGCAGCATATCTGTAACTGAAATAATAGACACAAAGGTAACTTTTCGGCAGCCACCTACAAGCTAACGTGTGTGCACCGAGCCATTTTCAAGTTCACATTGTGTCTGCTGACCTGTATGACGGCAATTTTTCCGTTAAAGGTACAAAAAAATACATCATT
The DNA here is from genome assembly GCF_050947875.1 of Dermacentor variabilis. NCBI lineage: Eukaryota > Metazoa > Arthropoda > Arachnida > Ixodida > Ixodidae > Dermacentor > Dermacentor variabilis. The sequence continues at coordinate 156,706,775 of NC_134573.1, forward strand.
CTACGAGGGCGACTCAGAAGGTCCTCTCCCGTATTGTTTTAGCCACCATAATGCGCATACGGATAATTACAAATATACGTACAGCTCTAGGTACATTACACTATTCTTCCACATAGCCCCCCCCCCCCCCCCCCCGCTGGTTCAGACATTTGTCCCATCGCCGCACTAAATTTGAGATACCCTTGTAGTGGCCAGCGACGCACGCGGCCTCCCCGAACGTCCATTGCCATGCTAGTCTTCGCGGCCCCCTTTCGCAATCTCACAACGCCACCACCTCACACTTGTCAAGGCGACACACGCTTCCCCACACGTGGAGTGCATTTCCCGGCGGATTTAGATGGCCGTTCGTACCTTTCTCCATAGAAAACAAATAACACTTCGTTGCTCGTACGCCGTGGACGTGTGAGGCATAGAGTTTCATACAATAATCACTAGAGGGAACTCTGGTGCTAGTGTCTACGGGGGCTGCAATGGGAGTGCTTTTGCCGGCATGGGAATTATGGGAAGCGCATGGATTTGCATAAACTTCGTCTTTCTGGCTTCAAACGACCTTTTGACTTTGTAAACTCATCATTTTCAACCACGTGCTGCGTAATAAATACTTCAGTAAACAATATTACAATTGTCCGCCGGCAGCATTCCAACACAGGACCTCTAGCACAGAAGCCCGATATTGAGATCATTACGCCACGGACGCATGCATCACCGAGCGATGTGAAACGCCCTCATGAATTTATCGCTGGCGTGCCAGTGCCTTGAGACGCTTGGCGCACTTTGATTTGGCCACCTGAACAAGCTCAGTTGTTGCAATTAGTAGCGATTGTGCGTGTTCGAACCGTCTTCGGCAGTTGGAAGAGAATAAATTGCCCTGAAATTCATGACAACGAAGGCACAAAAGGTACCATAAACAAAGCCACAAGAACGTCTGAATCCACAAGCACGAAGATCAGACAAATGCATGTGCTTGCCATCATTCACACGGTGGGTCAACGGCTGCAGCGCCAGAGTTTCCTCTAGAAAATTGTAGGAAACTCAACTTGTAGTATATTGTAGGAAGCTCAACCGCCATCTCCAATAACTGACAACAGCGACGTGCCGCGGAGCTACCGGCAGATAAGGCCGGGTCGGTCCAAGAAAGATCGAGCGCTGAGAATGGATTTGTTGACTTCGCATTTACAGCCGCAATTTGGCAAAAAATAAGGGCACAGACTTTCTGTCTCGCCCTCGCATATCAGAATGTTTATTACTCCGTTCGATGGTCTGTTTAAGTGTGCCTGCATAAAGCAGTCGGCCCGCCAAATTAAAAAAAAAAGAACTTGGTGTTTTGTCTTCTTGAATTGGGAAATGCATGCATGCCTTCGCAAAAAGATGGCTGATGTATATCATGTTATCCCCACGCCCTTCCGTGCTTTGTACACAGTGTGATGCATGCTTAAAGTTGTTGCACGTGACAGGTTTTCCCTGTGTACTTACGTAAGTAGCAAAGTGGTAGTGGTACTTGTAGTCGTTCATCTGGATTTGCAAAATCTGAAAAGAGGAAAAAATATATTCTCATTGAATACTGAGAGGGTGGAAGTTGTAAAAATACCAGCGAAAACTCCTCCGACAGCAGATACACCATGTCCCATTTATAAAGCTTTCAACACAAGGAATTTTACAGCGCTGAAGGATCGCGCAGTTTAAGGCAGCGGGATAGTATTATGTGCTGGCTTCCTCCAAACATTCTCTGCTTCAATGTGTTTGTGGTTTTCGGCGCTTCACGAAAGTTAATTCGTGAAGAGAATAAGCTATGTTATATTTAGCATCGTCAACATGGAAAATGCTAAAAACAATGCCATGCAATTTGCTCGTCTCTTATAAAGGTAACCTCACCCTTTTTACTTTTGCATTCCTTTGCAATTATCGCATATGAACCGCCCTGGGATGCCCGATGAGCAAAATAGTCGCGTTTCAGTAAATAATTAAGCGATGCAACACAGGAGTTTATACACTGACACATCGAAAGGAGACCTCAATAAACAAACATTAGAATATTTTCTTTTCTTTCTTGTAATTAGAAAATTTGCACGGGGCATAATACGAGGAAATGATCTTATATGTAAATTTATAGCTTGTTTCCTTCAATAAAGTTCAGCAAAGACCTATGGTGCAGACTCTACTGCCGCTGATGGCACTCAGGCTGACTGCTGAGATGCCAATTCAGACATAATATTAACGTCATCCAATGGGGTTTTCCGTCCTGCATTTGCAGCATGAGCTATTGTATAACGCCACAGATCGTTTGTTTATGTTCTTGCTTCGATACCTGTGTATAATTTTGAATTCAGCACTTTGAAGAATTGAGTTGTAGTCCTGTAAGTGACTGGTGTATTTATGTATCGCTTTGACGTTTTGGATTTGTTTCAACTTTGATGTTTTTCTTGACAACATTGTGTAATGAAAAAACGAACTCAAAATGCTTGTTATCTTTCGTTTCATGCACTGGACGGTGTTCAGTGTATATATGCGAGAGAATGTATTAATTGTGGTAATATGAATTTAATACGTTGTTGCACCAACTGCCTGGTCATTCTAAAAGCACTGCGTGTTTAGATTGACCAGCAAATTCACCCTGTACAAAGAACTTTGGATGAATGAATGAATGAATGAATGAATGAATCTGGACTCTGTAAATTTCGATGGCCTGCTCTTCTTAAAGGGTCCCTGAAACGGTTCGGACAAATTTTGTAGACGCGTAGCGTACAGTGACAGTAAAACATTCCCACTACAATTTGTGTGAAGCATCTCATGTTAAGGAGATCTACTGACGATTACAAGTTACCCTCCTCCATACCCATGCTTTTTCTCCTCAACTCGTTCGCCGAGTCATCGAGGCTAAGCTCCGCCTTCACTGGTCGAGCTGAGCATAGTGTCGTCTACTTCCGGTTGTCTTGAAGCCAGAGCGCTAGGCCTCAAATTTCTCAGCTAGCCACCTGGGAGTCGATCCCAAGTGAGAGCTATTGAAGGAGCGTGCGTTGCGAGCATTCTGTCGCAGCGCCAAGCGTGTCCGGTATTCCGGTAACCACAGGTGAGCTGGGCGTTTTGACGGATGGGTGTAGGCGTAAACTAAAGGCCCGCCATATTACAATTGCTGTGATGAAGGAGCTTTAGCGCAGACGTACATGAGCGGCCTGATCGGTCTGAACGCCATCTGGTGGCGCAGAACCTAATCAGCCAAACAAAGAGCTAATATTGCTGTTATTAAAGGCGCTATAACGTAAAGCTATTCCAAACTTTTCTATTACAATTCTGCAATTAGCCCTTCGGGATTAGTCAAACAATTTCCGGGCTTTAATTAGGCATTAATATGTCGAACAAAACTGAATTTCTTGCTGAATAGTCGGTGCTCCCGAAAAGAAAGCTAGAGACCAACACTGACCGCGCAGTTCACGTCAAACAGGAGCACGTTGTAACACAAGCAGACGACACTTGTTGAGTGCCGAAAGTGCTTGAGTGTAGTGATAAACTGTCCTTTTGCATTCTCTGTTACTTACTTTTTTATAGAAACAAATTAACTAGCATTCCAACTATTACGAACAACATTTGTCCCCATTAAGTCGGAAAAATTATCCATGACGCACCCTGGGCAGCCGGTCGAATAGCTCGCCCTAATGGCGTCATATGATCACCTCGCGTCACTTAGTCAGGGGCAGCTGAAAACTCAAGGGGGCTGCGGTCGGTAGCGATGCACATTTTGAAAATCTTATAATAAATTACACGCTTTACGCGGAGCATTTAGATGTGTCAAATGACGATCTGAAGGACGTATACCCTAACGAATCAGTACGTTTACACAAAATCGTCAAAATCGTTTCAGGGTCCCTGTAAAGTTCACCCACAAAGAAATACAGGGGCGCTTTTGCACGCGGCACCCATAGGGGCGCGGCGGTGGCGTCTTTCAATCGATCCCACTTGCTCGTGTCACCATCAGAAGGCCAAATCTACTTAGCCACTGCGGAGGGTAAAGATAAAGTTAAAAGCCGAAGTTGCGTAGAAGCTCCAGTTGAATGAAAACGAGGATGCTTATAGAGCCGAGCGAATGGGCTTTTCAAGAGCAATGAAAAACTTCCATCGAAGCTGAAATAAGAAGAAATTATCCGGAATCACAGGACCGATTTCTTCGAGGAGTGCGGTTGCCCTAGGTGCTTCAAGAACAACTCGGTTGCCCCGCCGGTGGCCGCCTTTCGTGATTCTTCGAGAAGCCCGTTTGGCAGCGGAGCGCGGTTGCTTCAAAGAGCCGCGCTTCCCACTCGAGCAGCGGGTACGAGACCTGAGTGCGCTCAATTGATCTCGTCAATGGCCAGGCTCGCGTTGTGTGTGTGTGGGGGGGGGGGGGCAGATGGGGGAGGGACGAGAAAAACGAAACGCGGGCAGCATACGTGGACGCAATAAAGTCACAGCGCTGTTAGGAAGTTTCGCTTGGAGACTGTCGTCGTTGCGAGAAAGAAAGACGGCGTGGAGAGAAAACGCCTAATTAACCTAACGACTGCCGTCCTAATTGCTGGCTGCGTAGAGAAGAACAGAATAGAAGAGAGCGGCTCGCGTATGAAGCAAGCCTGCGCTGCTGTAGATGGGATTCTAAAGGCGCAGTTTTGCAAGAAAGAAGGCAGAGCATCGGAGGGAGTACGTAGTAAAAGAGAGAGGGAGAAGGGAGGCGGGTGGAGCGGGCGTGAGTGAAAACATGGGAGGTTAAAGCGAAGCGAAGTGCTCAAGCCACAGGCCAGTAAGGTTTCTCGCTTCCAGTTTTCCCAAGTGTGAAAGTTAAATGCACGCTCCTGACGGCGCATGCGTGACTAATGCGACCGACACACGCCTACGATTGAAGAACAAAGCGCAAAAATTAAAAAAAAGGCAGGGCGATTCGGGGGCAATTAACAGACGCCGTATGGTGTCCGGAATGCCAAATTAAGTTGCCTTGTTTATTTTTGGTTTGTTTTTTCTTCTTTCTTTCTTTCTTTCTTTCTTTCTTTCTTTTTTTTTGATCGGAGGGCGAGGTCGCAAGCAATGACTGGCCCACTGTGTTTACGTCCACAGAGAGGAGTCGGTATTCGTGGTTGTCGCCTAAAATAAACGAAAACAACTAGGAGCGAGCTCAGAAAGTGTAGGCGTAGAGTGGGCACACGTGTATCATGGTTCTTTGTTGTTTTCATATTCTTTACACCAACGTCTGTGCTAATCCTGATCCTTCTAACGAAGCTTCCCAGTACACGGACCTGGTTAGGCTAATGTCGCTTATTTATATTCATTGAAGTGACATCGTGCTCAGATATTAGCGCCCGTTTGGAGTATGTTTTACTACACTCTTAGTCAAGGACAACGCTTTCTTTTTTTGTTAAGTGCTGGATATCGTTCACCGGCTGCCTTCGCCAATAACGTGTTCAATTTTATAATTAGTTGCTGATTGGGACTACGAACACCTGTACAAAAACGCAGACCGCTTCGTAAATAAGGATCCAGATACGCCGCCTAATTTCGTTTATGATATGTGCCTCGTTTCTACGGGGGGTTGCTATTTTCGAACGAAAGTTTGTGAACAGCGCTTTCATCTCTCCAGCCGCTTGAACTAGACACATTTTACTGCAGGTTCTATTGCGGTGAAAACTACAGCTAGAATTAGTTGGGTCCTCCAATATAATTTTACCCGCTCAAGTTTTTTCTACTTCTATGCAGCACGCTATCTCACGACATCCTACACCTAGAGTGGCTGCCTTCCTATATTTTTCTTGTTTTAACTTCATAGTCAGCCCTATCCTGGCTTATACAGTAATTTGTTCTTGCGACTGCTGACTTTAGTGAGCTCGATATGTACAAATGATTGCAAAATGTTGAACAGCGCCAGCACTTGAACCATTTGGTTATTTCGGCTTAAAATTAATCACTGAACGTTGCGCAGGTGCACACATGCTGGCGCTTACGGAACTGTGAAGACGTCTGAACACAGTTTGAGTGCATTTCGCTAAACCGCAATCTTAACGCATTGCCCTGCGCGCAAGCTACTACAGCGAATATTTCTTTGCCTTTCCTTGCCTCTATGCTTCTTGCTATTTGCATGTCTTGTTATCACCACTAAGATGTCATCAGCCCTGGTATTTTGTTCCCTTGAAGTGAAATAAAAACAGACTCAGCAAAACTGAGTCACTGGCTCTCCTATGCAGCTAGACTGCGATGTGCACCTACTTCCGTGTGACTTTAACTCTCCCTCCCTCCTCTCCCCAGCGTATACTAGCAAACCGGATCTTCCGCTCTGACTAACGTCCCTGCCTATACCCTTTTTTTCTGGCTCTCTTCTTCGCAGGACTTAACCCATCAAGTCATTCAATCGAACATGATACCGTTCTGCAGGAACGTTTTCATGTTTTGTTAATGTTAACTGGTCCGATTCTTTAAGTCCGCTGCAGGAAGGGGAGGAGGGCGAGGGGTGTTGCTTGCTGCAGGTGAACCTAGCCTTGCAAAAGTTGCCGGCAACTGCTCAGCCTTAACGCCACCTGTCCATCGCGACACGGTCTGAAGCACTTCGCAGTGCAATTAAAACCAGGCAACAAAACATGTTGACACGGAGTCCAATGGGTTGCGCGTTTTCCAAACCACGACGACCCATACGGCTCGCCATTCACTTCCCAACCCTGTATCGCAGAACTTTAGGAAGCGCCGAAGCACCTCCCTCCTGAACATCCGATGTCCTCGCGGGAACAAAATATCACTTGCATTTGGGCGTGGTAATGTTTCGCGCTCGAGCTTATATATTAATTTTTTACGCCCTGCTTAAAATTCGGGACACTTTAGTATGTAATGCTCAGTGTTACAACTGCAGTTATTACGATGTCACCTAAACTTTAGGCTCGTCATTTACTGAAGGAATGTACAGAGACGCTTGCGTAAATAACGCAGGTGCGCGTACCGCTCTGAGGAAAGCGGTGAGGTTTTCGGGTCGCACGTCAATAATCATGCTGTAGATCCCGCGGCTCTTGATGTCCATCAGCGTCGCTGTGAAGTTCTCTGCTCTTCGAAAGAGGTACTGCACGTTCTTGGGTGGAAACGGCCGCACCAGCTCCTGGAGGCTGATGAGTGCTGCGAATTCAGGCGAGAGAGAAATAGAGAGCAGCATGTTACATTCCCAGTAGCCACAGACGACGACAATGCTTAGAGACACACTTGCGGTGTTTTCTACTAGCTGAAGGCGCAGACAAAAGCGCACAATACATGTGACGAGAGGTTATATTTGTTACTCGACTTAGAGCGTATCAAAGTATCCTAGTAAAGTATAATAAAAAATTTGGCCAATTTGTTTGGTTTTTTTATTTACTTTTTCCTTCGTTCGCTCGCTCGTCCGTTTGATTGTTCGTTCGTTATTTCGTTCACAAATATGTGCAATGCAGTTGGCAGTATTCGCATCGCAAGGAGAAGGCAAGAAAATTGCATTACGTCTCACGATTGGGCGCTAGATGTAACGCGATCTTATTTTGTGCGCATTATATTTGCCTTTTCATGGTATTTCAAAAATACTTCTACGTTGTTCGATGCGTTATTTTCTTTCGCATTGTAGGTAAATGAAGAGGCGCAGTTTTTTCTAGAAGAGAGAAGTGTCTAGATTACTTGGCCCGGGAATGAACAAGCATATGAAAGGTCAAGCAGATTCAAACGGTCCCATGTGATTGTCGTAACTAAATGTAAAATGCTACGGCTGGTACTGCAGTAAGCAAACCTGAAGCAACCGTTTTACCAACAAGCGACATCTTCCGTGCAAACTGCCACCTGTGGTAGATTGAAGAGGTGAAAACCCCGCTGTTCGTGATCATTACATCTTTGGTGCACATAGGCTCCCAGCGTCGACCATACAGCACTGCAACTCTCAGTTACCCCTCTGGCGCTGCTGACAACGGCCGAAATGAAAGCGAAATAAATGAAAAGGCCATGGATGAATGAAAGAAGTAGAAAGTAGCGTTGCGCCACCCACTTGAAGCCAAGAGAGTTGGCCCAACACGTGATCATGTCGTGGTTATTTTTAGTGTCTTCCACCGCCGCGCTAGCCAAGCACAGCACGCACTCTTCTGAAAAGGCAACGCGGACGACAGCAATGTGCGGCTGCCGCATTTGCACGCCGCAACGAAGATGATAAATGCATGTGCTGCAATCTACGAGCGAAGTTGCTCAATCATATCGGGACAAAATGTGCGTCGAGCGGTTGGCAAGGGACCCAAGCAATTTTGCGTCAATTAAAACCAAGCGTGAAGCAAGCATAATGGACTGAGTCCACCGAGCTGTGTCGCGTGTTGGGTCGACATTTGGAGGGAGAGAAAAAAAAAACGAAGGGGATGATTTCACGGAAAGTCTGCTGTCGAAGGCCGGCTTCGTGACAGTAATGTCATCTCCTCGATTATTACCATCCATGGTAACTCCACTCGCAAACCAAGAGATAAGTCAATATGATGAAGGCCCAAGCTTGGCGATTGTTCCTAGCTGCTGACCCCTTCGAGCGTAATGCATGCCCGCTCGTCACAATTACGATCGCCACAGTTAAATATTTGCATATCTCGGGCACATAGAGTTTCCTACAATGATTACTACAAGAAACTCAGGCGCTGCGATCGTTCAGCCATCATGGGATTGATGGCTTTACTTCGCGCTTGCGGCTTGGAACATTCTTGCGACTTCGTTTATTCCGCTTTATCTGCCTTTATCTGCCACGCTCACGCTCCGTCTCAATCGACCGTGCAGCGAAGTCAAGGGCAGCTTGCACGAGCGTCGTGCTGACACACATCTGCGCTCCTGCTGCTCGCAGCTGTGTCCGCGTTCTAAACACCGGCAAAGTTGCGCGCGTGACACGAGAAACTGCTAGCGTGGTTCGACTCACAGATGTCGTCCTGGTAGAGGACCGCGATGCGCGTCCAGTTGAGGTACTGGACCAGGTCTCGCATCGACTTGCCGGTGATCTGAGGGTCCGGGTGCAGGTTCACGGAGCAGTCCTTGACGTCAGGCTCGAGGTCCAGTCGGCTCTCAATGTGTGGGATGTCCAGCGAGTCCGAGAGGGACTGGATGTGCGCGCCAATCATCGGATCGTTGGGCCCGAACATGGCCACCACGCCCGAGCTGATCAGGTTGCAGGCTGCGCAGAATGCGACGCACGCACGATGAGCAAAGTGTACGGTGGGCAGTTCAGTGTCGCTAGGACTAACCTGACGGCACGTTATCTGGACAGTTTACACAACAGATTACTCCACAGATGCGGAAAGTGCCACGGAGCCGACAGAACAAGCTCTCATTTATTTTTTCTTGTTGTCGTATCCTCACTGTTCGATACACTGTTCCTTCCACCTCTTCGAGTATGCATGTATGCGAACGTATGCGAATATGCATGCATGCGAGTACGCAGTTAACGTATGTAAAAACTATATTTCTCTTTTTTTTTTCTAAAAGCGTTTTCCTTTTCCCCCTGTGGGTCAACTGTCGTGCTTTCCGATGCTAAAATGTGAATATCATTATAAAGCGCAAATTAGTCATTCATATATTGTTTTCCTATGGGCTTCTTAGAAACCCCATTTCTTATATATATATTCCTTCGTGCATATGAAATATATCGACTGCATACTGACTCATGTCACTGAAAAGTTTTTTTAGTGAATTGCTTTAGACCCGTAAGCTGTCGTATTTCTCATTGGAGGCACTTTGCAGGCAATAACAAAAAAAAGTGTACAGCCATTAGGCTTCTTATCTGCCTTGTAGATTTCAATAATTAATACCCATCTATTTAATTTTTTTGTAAGGCATCACTAACAACAGCGGATTTTTTTAAAGACCCATTTTGTAAAAGTTGCCAAAATTGGCCGATAAGCCTCACCTTATGAGGGAGAGGTGGTGGAAAGATAAAGGCTGCAATTTTAGGACGAGGACAGTGCTAGTAACTGTACAGCAAATGTCGAATAATTCCTTTCTCCACCGCAGCTGAAAAAGACGTGACTTTGCCATTTCAAAAGGGCTACACTTCTATTTAGTAAAGTGGTGGCCCAGACCGGTTTCGTTGATGGCAGCACTGTGTTGACAACTACCGGTGTGTCTGGTTGCATAGTAAAGGAGAACACTTTCGATAGAAGGTATGCACCTGCTAAGAAAGAGCACAGTGCAAAACAAACCCATCACATCCACTTAGTCTTAGTTGTCAGGGCAAGTCACGACACCTGAACAAGTGTCGTAGCTTACGAAGACAACTTTTACACATGCGACGAGAAATATTGGCCGTAATATTTGTATAATGCATATTTGTATAGCATAATGAGCGTAGGAACTAAGAATGAAATAAAAGGACCATTACCGACTTCTCTTTTCCTTCTGTTGAAAACAGTGACGGCGATACGTTTCTTTTTCTTCTTGTCCCCATCATCGTTATGAGCAAATTGAGCCGCTAAGAAATTTAAAGAAAAGCTAGACAACTTAAGTTCAACCTTACACAAGGCTGGTTTAACGGAGCGAAGAGTGAAGAGCAGGAAATGGAGACGTACAGGATGGCCAGGCTGGCTGGAGACACTAAGCCATGAAAGCCGTCTGAACTGCTTGCAAGGAGTAGGGGGCCTTAAGGTCTCTTGAAAATGGCCTTACGATCCTCAGTGCTAACATAGTCTTGGCGCATTCGAAAGAATACAAAACAAAGCAAATTGAGCCTTCGAAGAGAGACATCGGCGTCCTATTTGCCGTGCTTGATGCATGCGATGGCAGCGTTCCTTCGTATCCAGTGATTCGCCACGTGTGTTCTTTCAAAAAACAAATGGTAGTGCTAGAAACACACACAGACACGCACACAGTAAAGAAGTAAAACAATTTATTCGAGTCTGACGGTAAGCAGCAGAGAATGATGCGATAAACATAAAGGATTACGTTAGAGAATCTGAAGGGCCAACAGAATGCGCCGGCAGCCGCTATCTCCTTAGTTGCCGACGTGAACTGCAAACTGAACTGATCCAATTCTTTGGACGAAAGAGGCGAGGATTACGTTCCTTTCCCATTTGAACGAGGCGGCCTGACTAACTGGCCCACATTTCCCTCCACTGCCAAGTTCTTTTCTTTCTTTCCCTTGGCCTTAGCTACGACCATGTTTTTTATACATTATATGGTGTCACAGCATTTCAAAGACAAGCGAATATTTCACTGCCGCTTTTATAAACATTTTACAGCGAAGCTGTTAAGGGCTACTTTCACGACTAGTGTCCGCGTGTAGAAAAAAAAATCCCGAAGATAGTGCATTATCGGGCCGACCTGCGGCGGAAGTGACGCAGGCGTTAAGCACTCCCCATACGTGCGCCGATACCGAAGATAGGGAAATCTCGAGCCGACCCACGGCGGTGGTGCAGTTCGCCATTAAGGCGCCCGCATACACAGCTTCGCTCGTCATGCTTCTTCACAGGATGGAAAGGCACCGAGTTTTTATTTTTCTTTCTTCCTTTTTTCTTCTACAGCAGCTGATCCGCTTCCACACTCGCGGATCTATAGGAGTGCGTCAAATGTCTTCAAATAAATTCATTTTGTAAGAAAAAAAAGGAAAAGATGCGACAGCTCGTACAGTGCGCATGAACCTTGTAGCACGTAACTTACCCCCCACAAGTCAGTGCTCATTCGACCTCGTAATAAATTTAACGTAGCGCTTGGACTAAACTCTGTCAATCCAAGAGCCGCGTCAGAAAGAGCCTTTGGAATGACTCTTCAAAAAGGTCATCTGAAGAACGTATGAAGTCACGGAGAGGAACGTAGAAAAGATTATGATCGGCTGCGGAAAATTTGAAAGGCAAGCACTCTTGTGGTGAAGACAGCCGTACAAGAAAAAAGAAAAAGAAAATATCGCGTCCATTCCGTCAATACATGCAAGCCAAAATGCATACCTTGTACGTTGCGTTTAATTTGCGCACGGCCTTGGCCGTTCGATGCGCATCTGCGGCTGCGGAATATATGTTCACTATGGAGAGCTGTGTCTAGCGGGCGCGAAGCGTTCTGCAGGTTGCCTCTTGTTAACGACACGAGAGCGCTGAAAAGGAGTCGCACGAGATGGCTCGATGGCTTTTGCGGCTGTTTGATATATCGTTTGAGTACGGAACGTCAAAGCAGATGGAAATTCACAACAGATGCGATCATTGATTAGATGTTTACACCGGGAATATCGCTCTAACCAGCGATCAGCAAGGAGCAAGAAATGACCGTTTGCCTTCCCTCCTCGTTCAAGTCAGCGAGGCCTTGCCTAAGCGGGATGCAGCGAGATGTAGAGAAATTCAACTTTATTTAGGCGATTAGAGCCTCTACTGCGGGCCTCTGACGTGGCAAGATAGCAAACTGGCAAGCCACTAACCCTTCGGTGAGTTTCAGAAACATGGGAGTTCGGACGACATAGAACATTAAAACGCGAATGCGGCCTTGTTTGCTATGTGTTGATGGCTGCAATCAAGTCGCCTGGTTGTGCAACGTTCATCCGGCGGGCGCCGTTGTGATGTTCGAAGGTCGTTAGAACGTTGATTAATCCGAAGACTAGAGATTTGCTTTGTCACGACTTGACAGCCAGAAGTAAGCAATTACAAAAAGAAAGAACACTCACACTCTGTTATCTTCTGGTTGCGACTAAACGTACATATAAATCCATATGAATCTTTTTTAGGGGGCGGGCCACCATGGGGAAAGAACTAACAGGAGCATCGTGAATTGAAAATTAGATTTCTTTTAGTTGTGCATCTCGAAATGTTTCGTCGCTTTAGGCTACAATATGGAACCGTAACAAAGAAATCAAAACTCGTTAAAGACCCTTACAGGAGATCTCACGAAATCAGTTTTCAAAGGTCAAACTACCAGTTGCACGAGTGCGACGCTATTTATGTGAGAGCGACGAGACGCCCGTCGAAGAAGCAGAAAGAGCCCCTGTAGCCTGGAAATGGCCACGACGTTCACGGCTACGCGCGCATAGCGCGAAGCTACAAATCTGCGCAGCCTCTAAAAACATGCACTTATGCCCTTCGCAACAACGGTCGCTCTTTCTTGATTCCGAAATCCGCACCCTTTGCATCTCGTTTCGCAACGTTTCTGCGTAAGTGCTAGAAGCGACAGTTGTGCGATCTTCCGAATCTTTTTTTTTTTTCTTCCGGAACTCCATACGGTAGCAGCAGCGAGCCTTTAAGCTACCTCCTCAGTCTTCACTCGAACCCCTTTCGGTTGTGAAAGGAGCGGCCAAATCCTCAGCGAGGAAAAAAAAAAAAGAACGCTTTTGGTTGCGTCACAACTCCGCAAGTCTCGAAATAAGGACAACGAACAAACAAACAAAAAAGAAATAAAGGGGCGTACACTCTCTTTTCAGCGTTGCACGCATCAGCGGATTTCGATTGTGCACCGAGTCGTCCGTCGCAGCCCGCGGCGTCGAATGTCTCACGGCCGGTTCGCACCGAGCTGCTCTTACAAGATTCGAGAGGCGTTCCTCTCGATGTTGCGGCGCACTTCGTGATTTGCATGCAGAACCTCGAGTGTGCCCCCCCCCCCCTCCTTGCTGGCTTGTTACCTTTTCGCAAGAGTCAGCACCCCGAGCACCTGATTGCTGTCCGAAGGACGCCTGTACAACCGGGAGGATTTTTTTTCCCGTCGCGAGCAACACGCACGTTCCCAAGACTCATCCTAATCCGATGCCTAATCCGAACACCGAGGAGAAAGCCGAAGCTTCAAATCTCATGCCCTCTTTTTTTATTTATAAGATAATAATAATCAGAGGAGTTGTCGCCGCTTGCTGGCTACGGCTACCCCTTTTCGCTTGGTCGATAATATAGGATAAAAATTAAAAAAAGTGAAAAAGAAGAAGGAGAGAGAGAGAGACCTCTTACACACTAAGAGTGAAAGTGTCTCTCTAGAAGTTTCCATTTGCAGCGACGTCCATGGATGTCTGGTGTAGATGGTTTAAATGCACGAATGAGCCAATTATTGGCTACGCAGTAGTCAATAATCGCCAGAAATACCGGCGTCTTAAAAAGCGTTGGAGTGCTTTCATAGGTGTTTGATACGCATATGAAGGCCATGCGCCTAACACCTTGGCAACTGAGAAAGGTTGATGAGAGTCACTTGTTCAAGGTGCTGTGTCTATCTGTGGTGTGCTCGGGACAATCGAGTAGTAGTTGGCATACATCATCGTCGTCGTCACCGCACGAACATATTGAAGAGATCACAAGCTTAATACGGAATAAGAAGTGCTTGGTGTAAGCAGTTCCGTGGTGGAGACGATGCAAGAAGGTGTCGATGCGTCGTGGAAGCTGAGGGTCTAGCTGGTACTCGGGATGTAGGTGAACTGCATATATGATCGCTTCTTTTGTGCTCTCTGTGGACCAGTTCAACACACACAGTTTTCGTTTGAGACCTCGTAAGATGCGCCGGGTGTATAACTGGAATATGAGAATAAAGCGTCTTTCCGAATTTTCGTGAGCTGCTTTTGTCAACACATCCGCCATTGCATTCCCTTTGATTCCGCCGTCCCTTGGAACCCACTGGAATACCACATCTTGTTTCAACGCTGTAGCTTTAGTAAGTTTTTTTAGTAGAGCGTATGGTTGCACGTGTGTCTATTTGTCCCGAAGTAGACATTTTCAACTCGTGTAAGAACCCTCAAGGAATCGGTGATGACGCCGTCAGTTCTTGGTGCCTTTGACATTTTGGTGAAGCCCCTGGCTGGTGGTAAAATGGATGCAAGTTCCAACGTCGTTGAAGAGGAAACATGACCCAGTCAACAAGGACATTCTTCGTGCAGCTCTGGAGTGATCAATGCTGATGATGAACTTGCTGTTATGATGGAGACATCAGTGTACAGATGAACGAAGTCTTGGTAACTTTCAAAGAGATGATGTGAAGCCAGCTGCATCGCTGCAACGGCTGGTACTTCATTTCCAGCGCGAAGACTTTCTATTGGTGTTTCAGTTGTTCGTAGTTCCAGAAGCCAGGGAGGGTAGTTAAAATTTTGTGGCAGAAAGCCGATTTTTGAAGTTGCGAAACGTGATGTTCGAACACACCATGCATCTGCGTTCCGCTGCGACTCTCAATATGAAGGAGGAGCGCGTGCGACGAGTACTGGATGGTCACAGTCGAAAAAGATGGCCACAGTCGAATCATATTAAAAGAGGGTTCTCTTGGCTGTACTAGTGTCAGTGAACTTGATGTTACTTGTGGAGCTCCAACTCCCAGACCTGCGCGCAGGTTGCGTGCTTGTAGCAGATGTAGCCCCGTCTTTACTGTATTCTATTTGCCACGGCCCATCGATTTCTTAGATTTGCTTTTGCTTCTGTAGTAATGAAGAAAAAAAAGAAAAGCATGGGCGGTATAATGCAATGGCTCCATTCTAACTTTTTCTTCCTCTTCGTGGCTGGACAAGCCACGGTAGCTTAGTGGTTATGGCGTTGCACCGCTCAACCCGAAGGCTCGGATTCGACCCCAGACACGACGGCAGCATATCTATAGGGGTAAAATCGAAGAGCAGCGTCCTTCATCACTTTAAGTTAACGTTAAAGAACCCCAGGTGTTTCTAACCAATCCGGAGTCTCCCATTACTGCGTGCTTCACAATGAGGTCGTGGTTTTGGCGCCATAAAACGTCAGACGTTCATTTTCTTTTTGGCTTTGTTAGTAGTCTGAGTGGCACTCCGCTATACCTTGCCAACACAATCGACCGGTTGCGTGGGACGTGGATGACAACAATGAAATAGAATCGGGCAAGACGAACCGCTAAAATATACCGGCCCATTGCCCGCCATTTCACCTTCTTGCGCAAAATATTTCTTTAAGCCTCGTCTTAAGATTAATTAAATTCTGGTGCTTTACGCGCAAAAGCTGCAACCTGATTGTGAGGTATACGCCGTAGTGTGGCACTCCGTATTGATTTTGACCTCCTACCATTTCTCTTTTATTACCGTGCACCCAATGCGTGGTGTAGGAGCGCTTTTGGATTTCGCCCCCATCGAAACGCGGCCGTTGCGGCAGGGATCGGTCCCGCGACCTCGTGATCAGCACGTCCGACGCAACAGCCACTGAGCTGGCACGGCGGGTGTTCAACTCTGTCTTCGTCATCTTGCGCTTTCGATGACTGCTTGAAATTCGTTATTACTTGGCGCGGCACAGTTCGGCCACAGCCACAGGGTAATTTGCAGCAATATAGATAAGTTTACATTGGCGTCGGACAGGTTACGTTGCTAAAGTCTCTGCCGCCATTTCTGTCACGCGCATTTTTTTTTTGTCTTCTTATTGCGATAGCGACTATAAGGATGCTCCAGGCGCGTCCAACATGACGACGTTGGCATCGTCGCGCTGTCACGGTATTGACGCGCATACGCGGACCGCGCGTGCAGGGTTAGAAGGTTCTCCAGAGACGTGAAGTGGGTTTGGCTGCAAAAGCGACGAAGCCAAGTTGCCGCCAACGTCGTTACGCTCCGCTTAATCTGCCGGAGTAAGGGCAGCGTTCTCGCTTCCGCTGCTGTCATGAGTTCTTTACGCATGCGCATAAGCATTCCCACTAAACAGCTGTGTGTAAACCACACCGTGGTGCACAGATTGATCTCAGGGGAACAGGCACTGAAACGTCAAGGTAAATATAGTTAGTCCTTCATTTTCGACGCTGATGATAGCCGGTTGTTTGCCTTCGGTCTCATCTCGTTAAAAGATTAAATGCTCGGGTTTCACTTGCCAAGAAAACGAAATTACTGTGAGGCACGCTGTAATGGGGGACTTCGGCTTAATTTTGATCACGTGGGGTTCTTGAATGTACACATCAATCTAAGTGCGTGGGCGTTCTCGCATTTTCCCCCTATTTTGATTCCGCGACTTCGTGCTTAGCCGCGCAACAGCAACGCCACTAAGCAACCATGGCGGGTAAAGATTAAGGTTTCTTTTATTCGTGTGTGCGAAGCGCCATAACACTGGCCTGCACACAAACCAAAGCTACATACGTGATCTGCGACTCATGAACGGCAATTCGCAATTTTGCAAATGGGCGCATCTCGGAAGAGGCGTATCACGTACTCCAGCGACATCCGATACACCAGGGAGAAGCCGCCGTCGATAACCGAAGGCATTTGCTATGGATCCCGGCGCACACTGGATTGAGCACCCCCAACGAAGCGGCTCACCGCGTTGCTCGAGACCTGACTCACCGTGCAGCATCGGAGGAAGAGCCCCCGCGGGGTACTGCAAACGTCTGGGCATGGGAGGATCATATGACCAGTTTCACGACATCACGACACACTACCAAATACAAAGACTCATATACACATTCCCTCACGCTAGGTTAGACAGGACGCAAGCAGTACACTTCAGACAATTACAAACGGACTCTTACAGAAACCCCAGACTCATGCAAGCCATGTATCCAGACATGTATACTACAAACAGATGCACATCGTATGGCGAGGTTGCCACACCAAATCACATGTTATGGGAGTGTCGGGACTTAACAAACAAGTCGGGCAGTGCCGACCCCCTCCGTCTGTTCCACCACGAGCCTCCGCTCGCGCTGGAAGACCGCACTGCTCAGCTCGAACCTGACAGCACAACTCTGGGCCGTCCAGCGAGCCGAGGAAGCCGCTTCGAGACAATGTCTCGGAACCGCGTCCGCAGCGGGTGCCTAGACCCACTAAAAAGAAGCCGGTCTCAAATCTTGTTGATTTGGAAATAAAAGTTTACGCTCGTGTGTGCGCGCAGTTTCAAGCGCGAAGGCTAAGGCGCTTGTTTACAATGGTCCCAAAATTTATTTCACTAGAAGCGATGTCAATGTTGGTAGTTTCATGGGGCGCCTTCACCATGACTACATCTTTGAAGTTTACCGGTCATGTTCCTTTCTTTGTGTAATTTATTCCTACGAAGTTACACCTTGAGACGCCCTGTGGTCTTCCATTTGCAATTCACAAACGTTTTAGTACTTGCGGAAGCGACAAGAAAAATTCACAGCACAACATTTTTAAGTTGCTGCGTCATTACAAAAGGACTTAGAAGTTTGACATTCGTCAAGCATGTTCCTCATAAAACGCGCGTTATGTATGCCAAGTTTCAGCTTGCTACGAGTGCCCAATATTTCTGAAACACAAAACTTGAGAAATCGCTGAGAGGAATATCCTCGGAAGGCTATTTTTCTCCTTAGATATTAAATGAAAGCCTTCGTCATGTCCTACATGCGATAATTGTAGCTGCGAGGAAACAATTGCCCACCTTCTCTGTGAGTGTCCCCGCTTCAGTGCGCCCAGGAAAGAACTCTCAAGAGTGTTGGACAGTCTTGACAAACACCCATTGTCGAAGTAAAGAGCTCTGAGAGACTGACCGAGACCGTCCTGAGTATAGAAGGCTTTGAAAGCGCTGTTGCACTTCTTGCGAAGAACTGGTCTTAGAGCCATACTTTAAGCAGGGCCGTATCCTTCTTTCTTTCTTCCTTTTTCCTTTTTTGCTCTTCTTCCCTTTTTTATATTATCTCTTTTCTATTATGTTTAACTCCCCTTACCCCCTTTCTCTAGCGCAGGGTAGACATCCGGTCTGAGAACTGTCCAACCTCCCAGTCTTTCCGTCTATTCCTGCTTCATTCCTCCTTCCTCGTCAGCCGTTCAATATTTTATTGCACGAACTGTATTGATTAGAGGGTTGTGGAAGTAAGGGACTTCAATTTGGTGAACCCTATCAGCCAGCTGTACAAAAGAATGCGGCAGGAGCACAAAAGCGCGCAAATGGAATTTATGTGTGCGTACTTTCTGCTCCTTGAATGAATCTTTATCGACCTTTGGAGCGGACATTGCGCACCGCATGTAGTTGCAACAACTTGACTATTACCTGCCGTGGTTGCTCAGTGGCTATGGTGTTGGGCTGCTGAGCACGAGGTCGCGGGATTGAATCGCGACCACGGCGGCCGCATTTCGATGGGGGCGAAAACACCCGTGTATTTAGATCCACGTTAAAGAACTCCAGGTGGTCGAAGGTGGTCCACCACGGCGTGCCTAATAATCAGAAAGTGGTTTTCGCACGTAAAAGCCCATAATTTTTTTACTTGACTATGAAAGACTGAAATTGCAAAGGAAAACCAAGCATATGCGGTAACAGAAAGTTTCAGCTTTGCGTGATACGTTGTACGTTACCAGGATACGTGATACGACAAGCCCTCTCCACATGCGCCGTTTCCCGGGGAAACCACAGTAGACATGCCAAGAGAATGCGTTTTACCATACTGCCATCACGTTCCACGCTAGACGGTGCAAACAAGTCACTGATGCAGCGAATAATGAGATTTTACAGCGAAGCTGTCAAGGGCCACTTTCCCCACCATCATGTCCGCGTGTAGAAAAAAATCCCAGAGATAGTGCGATGCCGGGCCGACCCGCGGTGGAGGTGAAGCAGGCGTTAATCACTCCCCATGCGTGGGCCGATCCCGAAGATAGTACAATGCCGGGCCCACCCGGGGCGGAAGTGCAGTTCGCCATTAAGGGGCCTATATACACAGCTTTGCTGACCATCCTTCTTCACAGAGTGGAAGGATACTGAGCTTTTTTGAGCATAGCATATCGCCAAGTACGTTCATGCTGTGATACCGTCTGCTAGGTGGAAATAAAAACACTTTCCTGGCATGGAGCTGTCTCTATAGGATTAGAAGCATTAAAAAAATATGAAATGAACAGCTGATCTCAATGAGGTCACTGAAACATCGCTAATGCTCGGACGTCAACGTGGGATGGGACTAAGCAATAGCTGATTTCACTTTTTTTTTTTTTTTTGCTGCTGCTGCGTGGGGAGCAAGTAGCAAGGGCGAATACAATTCAAAGGGAGTTAATCTGGACTGGTCTGGGCACTGTCATTTTTTGCGCAATCCCGGTAAACTGCGTGGTAGGCAGGGGTATACGATGCGCATGCGTAGTGAACCTAACGTATAACGGCAACCTACCATGTATCACGCAAAGCTAGAACTGGTAATATCAGGCAGAAAACATTCAGCAACCTACCAAACATACGAGCTTTCTGCAAAAATCAATATATTGTTTGCGTTAACTACATCATCTTGGGCAACTGTGCCTATTATCTGGTATGTTCTTAAGTGAGCGAACACTATTTTTTCACTTACTTTCGAGTGTTGCATTCACAGACGCATACTAATCGTTGATATTAATGTACGATAGCTCCGGATACAATGACTAGTGGCGAAGAAACTAGAACACCTTCTATGCTGCTTCCGGTCCTTCGAAAATAAATGCTCGCACTTCGTATCGCTCTAAATAAGTTAGACGGAAGCCCGTACTCGTTGGACAAGGTCTTGGTACCATGGTCTCGTATATCACAGCTGCAGAAAGCCACAAGAGCACTGCTGCAATTCCTGAAGGCGACCGAACTGATCAATCATCTGTGACGCGCCGCAGTAATTTCCATTACGCTGGCAACCGCAGTGCAGTTCACTTGGTGATTTTCTCTCCTTCTCTTGACCTTTTCCTCCCTTTGCTCCAGTGCAGGATCGCCAAAAGGACTCCGTCCTAGTTAAACATCCTGCCTTTCACTTATCTTTTCTCTCTATCTCTCTATCTACAAAAGCTTTTCGACAATGACAACAGCTGAGTACAAAT
This sequence comes from Dermacentor variabilis, assembly GCF_050947875.1. Lineage (NCBI taxonomy): Eukaryota > Metazoa > Arthropoda > Arachnida > Ixodida > Ixodidae > Dermacentor > Dermacentor variabilis. The sequence continues at coordinate 156,727,380 of NC_134573.1, forward strand.
CACGCTGTCCGCACAACAGCAACAAGCCAAGCATTCAACCCAACGACTGCAGGAACGACCCGGCTCAGCGATCGTTGCATTTCTAGCGGCACTGGCACGATGCTTTGCAACTACGAACACACCGCTTGCCAGACGTTCCACTGCGGCACCTGGCAGATAGGGCAGACGCGCTCACACAGGCACGGGAAGGCCAGAAAACACAGAGAAACAAACCATGAAAAGAGCGGGCGACTTCAGTGGAATGCCGGTCACAGTGGAAACGCACCCTCTCGCTTCCCGACGCGCCCAGAACTGACTGTACTTTTCAGTCGCCTCAAAGAAAACGCGCTCAAGCCAGGCGGGGATTGTCGAGCGATGCGTCGGGAGAGACGCGGCGTCTTCAATCATCCATAATGGAAATTTTTCGCCCCCTCGCCGCGAAAGAGAAAAGGGTGACGGCGCAGGACTTATGCTACGGGAGGGAGGGGGGCGTTAAATAATAATAAAAGAGCACAACAGCGCAATAACAGCGATAAAAAAGACGGTAAACAAAATCATGGTGCACAATAAAGCGCCCAGATCTCGGTAATGCGGAAGGAATGAACCGGGGTGAGCATCATGGGAAAAAAAAGAAAATGACAGGAAATAGCAGGGAACTTCTTGCGCGAGAAGTTGGAGCGTGCCTAGTTATTCGGTGTGATAGCTGGCGGAAGCTATAGCCTGCTTTTCATGGCAATGCCAACTCTGCCCAAGAAGTCCTGCCCTTCTTAAATCATGCACTTAACTCGCATTCCCTTCTCTAGCCCTTTCTCGCTTTTACACGCCCCCCTTTGCTTTTCTTTGTTTTCTTTTAGTTCATGACGCCGGCTTCCTTTGCTTCAATCACCCGACAATTTAAGGCACAACCTTGGCTCCACGGAACCGAGAAGGTAGAGTAAGCCAGCGAGTGCTCCCCTTTGTGGCCGGGCTTTCTTGGCTGTATACAATTCCGCTGTCTCTATACCTCCACTACCATCCATAGTAGAAAGAAAAACAGAAATTAATTAAATTTCTTGGGAATCCATATATCAGCCAGAATGCACTCACTAATGTTCGCAGCCTGTCTTCAGAAGTTCATTTCTTGTAATGAGTCGCGATTAATTTCGCACAATTCATCGTTTCTGTCATCTTTAATTTGCCCCGGATGGCAATGCCGGTGATCGAACATGGTAAGACAGTATGCCCTGCGATCTCCAGTGCACATTACCTATTCACTTTCTCTTCTTCTCTAATAATTTTGTTTCATTCTCTCCGAGCGCAGGTTATAGGCAACTTATATAGCCCTCTATAACATCCCTGCCTTTCAAACGCATTTGTTCTAAGGGATATATATATATATATATATATATATATATATATATATATATATATATATGCGCTAAAGAGTTTAAACCCACTTCTGAGCGTGGGCGTAAAGGCGAGGGAGGGTGAATAACCTTCCTTCACAGGACATAATAACTGCCATGTTGCTCTTCAGCTTCTTGTGTGGTGTCTCTTTTACTCTAGAAAATCCCGCCTATCTTTGGGCATGTTTATCCACAATTCTTTTCATCAAGCGCCCCGAATTTAACCTACACCCGGGTAGGCTCCTCGAGAAACATTTTCATCGACTGCACCAAATTTAGAACGAGACAGATGTCTTACGAAGGAACCAACCGATGATAGTGGACAAGAAGAAGGCGAAAAAGGAAAAAAATATATGCACTGAAACGCCCAGCTATAGGGACATCAATCACATTGAATGAAGCTAATGAAGGCGGAAACAGCGTTCCACCTTTGTTTAAGTTCCTTTTCTTTAAGCCTTGCATAACTGCTTCAATAGTAAGAAGAAGAAAAAAGGAACAAGGCCTGGCGTCATCATTACAAGACGTTCAAAATGGAAAGCGGAAGCTCCGTCTTCTGCATAGCACCTGTCAACTACACGCTCCTTTCACCTAACATCAGGAACTAGCGGAGCTCATTTCGTCGACATACTTTTCTTCTATTAAAGAGGGTTCAAAATGAAAACACGGCGTGCGCTGAAAGGGAGCTTGGGCTGGGCGCAAAAATTACTTCCTCGTAGGACAACGGCGCGCTCCGCTTTTGGCCGGCGGACAAGCAAGTCATGACTTAGGCTCACGGGAGCTCGGACTTTCGTACACTGAAAGTTTACTTGCGTACCTGTTAAGACCGTTGAACGCTTACTTCGCAGCAGCTCGGAGCTTCCTTTATGCGCACGTCAACAGCAGCACGAGAGACACGTGGAAGAAAAAAAAGAAGCGTCCAAGACGCTCTACGCAGGACACGACGCAGCGCAGAGCGCTCCACCCACACCAAGATTAATCAGCGTAAATTGATGAATCTGCCCGCGTAATAGAAGAAAACAATCAATCTATAGCAGTCTGTCGCTGTGCGCAGTACATTTTTCTTCCTTTTTTCATGTTTTCTTCTCTTCAACGTTTCGTATGATCGAGGCACAAAAGCTGCACTGTTTTGCCTTTTCGAGCGTTTGCGCTGTTTGCATCGTTGCGAGTGTTTTCTGGCGTCTCTATTCTATAAAAGCCTAAAGAAATGTAGCCGGTCGAAGTTGCTTACAAAGCGATTCCAATATTGCTGCAAAGGTACCTTGACGACGGTATCACTGGCTAAAAGCTTTAACCTAACGAGAATGCGTGAATAAGCTCCTCCAAGAGCTTCCAGGCGCACTGGAGGTCGGCACCACGTCATCCAGATCCAGCTTCTGTCGTAAGGCTGAACTGAAACCGCGGAGACAAAAGAATTAAAACAGAAGACAAAGTCCGGGCTAGCAAAAAAAGAAGAAAGAAAGAAGGAAGGAAAAGAAAAGTAAACAACGCGTCCGTTTATACGCCACTCCGGAGGACTCACCGTGCCATCCTATAGCGGGGAAAGAATGGCAATTTAATTTAATTTCAAGACGGGCCGGATATCTCCATTGGTGGATCGTACATCACAATCAACAACCAGCGGTGCACCCATCTCCGGAGTCAGCGGGCCGCACACAACCGAGGGGCGGAGATAGATGTTCTATCTTCTTTCCGGGTGGATGTGTCTCCTTCCATCTGCTTGGGTAAGCAACGTAACCCAAAGGAAGCGACGTAAAAGAACACAAAAGTATAGTGCGTGCACACGTACCGCGTGATGGACGAAAAAGAAAGAGAAAAGGTACCTTCACACGGAGTAAAGAAGCGCGGCGGAAAACAATTGCAGACTCGGAGCAACGCGACAAAGGAAACAAATATTGGAGAAGAGGCAAGATCCACCCGTCTGCCCCAGCAGGAAGAAGAATGCGCATCCAGAAAGCAGTCGGCTCTTGCGCGATCCGCCCAGCGAAACAAGGATTTATACGCGCGCACCACTAAACCGTGGAAAAAAAATACCGGTGAGAATTTGTTGGTTCACGCTTCGCTTAAGCGTGACTTGCGAGGAACGAACAGAGAAAAAAAAAAGAGAACGCTTACGGACAGTTGAAGCGTGTGTTAGCGTTCCGTTGTTCGTGCGCAACGCCAAGATTTGGCAAATCGCTACATTTCTCTTGCATTAAATAAATCCGGCTATCCGTAACGCACTGTTGCATTACACGTCCTATAGCACGACGATGGCCGCGCTCTTGATCTCGCACCTTCCCCCTGTCACCCTCGCCCTTGTGGATAAGGCGGCTCTAAATAAATCGCTTAGCGCTAGCCACAGGGGCTGTTACGTTTCGCCTACGACGCGCGGTAAAGCCGGCGAGGATACAACAGACGCCAGGGCTTCGTTCAAAGCGGCAGACATTTTGACCCGTTCGGCGCCGCCGCTACGCCTCCCTGCCAAGCGCGTCCAGGCATGTTCCGATGCCACGTGTCTTCATGTGCGTGTGTGAGTGTATGTGCATATTGGTGCCCACGCTTGTCGAAGCGCGGCAGCCGGGGAGAGGAGCTCCCAACAACTGTGAAGCAAGGGGGTCCGAGCGGCGCCGACACGACGGCTGCTCCTCCTTCTCTTCCCATTGTGCCCACGCTTGTCGAAGCGCGGCAGCCGGGGAGAGGAGCTCCCAACAACTGTGAAGCAAGGGGGTCCGAGCGGCGCCGACACGACGGCTGCTCCTCCTTCTCTTCCCATTGTGCCCACGCTTGTCGAAGCGCGGCAGCCGGGGAGAGGAGCTCCCAACAACTGTGAAGCAAGGGGGGTCCGAGTGGCGCCGACACGACGCTGCGTCACCTTATCCCATTGTTCCCGAGCGGCACAGTCACGTGCTCGTCTATAGAGGGGTTCCTTCTTGCCCTCAACTGCGAGAGTATAAAAGCAGCTGCCCCCGGACGCTAAAAGGGGGCTCCGATTTCTTCTGTTGAGTAAAGTGCACTCCCGTCTCTCTACTTGGGTCAACCTGACCGCCAACTCTTTGCGATGTTAGAATAAACAAGTTGTTTTGTTGTTACCAGTCGACTCATGCTTTGCCGGGACCTTCGGATGCTTCCAGTTGTAACCCAGGCCGCCAGGCCAACGCTACCCTTGGGGCTTGCGACCCAGGTGCAACTACGGGCGTCAGCGCCGAGTTCCCAACAAATCGTGCCAGCGGTGCGATTCCAACAACTGGTGGCAGCGGTGAGATCGCGACAACGGAGGCCAGCAGCGAAGATATGCGGTTGACTGTATGCTGAGCAGCTCAACGACGATCCGGGAGCAGTGCAACGAGCCCTGTGTGATGACTGGTTGCCTGCAGCGGAACGACTGCGCTGAATTCTTGGCTGCGAGGTTTGGTGAGTGCGGGACTTTCTTCTTCTGAGCTTTGCCAGGCTTTTGTTAGTGTCAGAAACAGAGCTGGTAATTGTGGTTGTCGTTGCTGCCGGGTTAGTTTGCGGCAAGACAATAATAGGCAGTAGAGGAAGCAGCATTCAGAACAGCCATGGATTTGAAGTCGTTGCGCAAACCGAAATTGCTGGAGCTTGCAAGAGAGTTGGGTCTGGATGTCTCGGACAAACTCAGAAAACCAGAACTGCTAAGGGCTATTCTTGAGTTAGAAGCTGAGGATGACGAGCTGTCGGAATGCCTTGAGACCATTGAGGAGAGGGAGACTGCAAAAAGACAGGAGCGCGAACTTAAAGAACAGAAAGAGAAAGAAGAGCGTGAACGTAAAGAAGAGAAAGAAAAAGAAGAGCGTCAACACGCTTTGGAAATGAAGCGTCTCGAGATAGAGATGGAACACGCTCGTAATGGAAGTCAGGCACACGGTGCAGGAGAACGCGTATTGTTCAAAATGACTGACCTGATGCGGCCGTTTAAGCTTGGAGAGGACATTGGTTTGTTCCTGGTTAACTTTGAGCGAACGTGCGAGAAGCAGGGGTTCTCTCGGGAAACGTGGCCACAGCGCTTGCTCACTTTGTTACCCGGCGAGGCGGCCGACGTAGTCGCTCGCTTGGATAGAGAGGAGGCAGAGGATTTCGACAAAGTGAAATCGAGTCTGCTAAAAAAGTACAGGCTGTCAGCGGAGGCGTTCCGTCGGAAGTTTCGGGAAAATGAGAAAGGCAAAAGTGAGTCATATACAGAGTTTGCCTACAGGCTTATGTCAAACATGCAGGAGTGGCTCAAAGAAGAGAAAGCGTTTGGTGACCACGATAAAGTTCTGCGGTGCTTCGGGCTGGAACAGTTTTATAGTCGGTTACCGGAGAACGTGCGGTACTGGGTCTTGGATAGGCCAGACGTTTGTACGGTGGCTAAAGCCGCCGAGCTAGCCGAGGAGTTTGTGACGCGTCGGGCTCGCGGAGCTAAGGACGGTCAAAAGGGTGAATTTGGCTCCAAGTTTGAGAGGCCAAAGTTCACACCCATGAGAGCCAAGGGGAACACACGTAGTGCGGATGCGAGTGAAAGCAGTGCGACCGAACCTAAGGAGACGGCGGCAGCCGAAGCCGAACACAGAAAGCGGTTCGAGACGAGGCAAGCGCGCGTTTGTTATACGTGCCAGAAGCCGGGTCACTTTTCGGCGCAGTGTCCGGAAACAAAACCAAAAGTTGTGTTTTTGTCAATATGCAGCACTGACGAGAACATGAAGCTTCTCGAGCCTTACATGCGAGACCTCCTCGTGAACGGGAAACAGTGCCGAGTGCTTCGCGATTCCGCAGCTACAATGGATGTAGTTCACCCCTCTTACGTAGAACCCCATATGTTCACGGGCGAGTGCGCTTGGATCAAGCAAGCCGTGGAAGCTCATAGCGTGTGTCTGCCCGTAGCAAAAGTGCTTATCGAAGGACCTTTCGGAGCGCTTGAGACGGAGGCCGCAGTGTCATCTATGCTGCCTCCCCAGTACCCGTACCTATTTTCGAACAGGTCCGATCACCTCCTGCGCAAGAAGGGGCTTTTGTTTGGTGAGGCTAGTGTTCAGGCCTTAACCAGATCGAAGGTTCGGGAGCTCGCTGCAAAGGCGGTAGTTGCGGGGCCGACGTTATCGAACAATGAGAAAGGGTCAGAGGCGCAGCAAGCTGATATTCGGAGCACGCCCGAACTGAATAAACTTGAGTCTGTAACGTTGAAGGCACCAGATACTGGAGAGGAAATTCCCGATGCGGGAAAGTTAGAAGAGCTATCTGCAGATTTGCTCATCGCGCCTACGTCAGACGGACTTAATAGGTTGCTAAAAGTCAGCCGGTCGGCTTTGATAGCCGAGCAAAAGAAGGATGGCAGCCTAGAAAACATACGCTGCAATGTCAAGGAAGGTATCGCCAAGAAAAATGCTCGTTTTGTGGAAAGAGGTGGAGTCCTGTACCGGAAGTATCTAGACCGCAGGGGAGTGGAGTTCGATCAGCTGATCGTTCCTCAATGCTATCGTCAGGATCTGTTGCGCTTGTCGCATGGGGGTTCGTGGTCCGGACACCTAGGAGTTAAGAAAACTAAGGACCGTCTCTTGCAAGAGTACTATTGGCCAGGGTGTTTTCGGGACGCAGACCATTTCGTGAGGACATGTGACACCTGTCAGCGGGTGGGCAAACCAGGGGACAAATCGAGGGCGCCGTTGAGATTGGTACCTATCATTACGGAGCCTTTTAGACGGCTCGTTATTGATACAGTGGGACCTCTGCCGGTAACAGCCACGGGGTACAGACACATTTTGACTGTGATCTGCCCAGCGACAAAGTTCCCTGAAGCAGTGCCGCTTAAAGAACTCAGCTCAGTTGAGATAGTCAATGCACTACTGTCCATATTTGCGCGAGTTGGTTTTCCTGCGGAAATCCAATCAGATCAGGGCACAGTGTTTACTAGCGCTTTGACGACAACTTTTCTCGAAAGGTGTGGGGTAAAGCTGTTACACAGCTCAGTGTACCACCCACAGTCGAATTCCGTTGAGAAGCTCCACTCCGTCATGAAGCGCGTGTTGAGAGCATTGTGTTTTGAACATCAAACTGACTGGGAGCTGTGTCTGCCTGGGGTGATGTTTGCATTAAGGACCGCGCCGCATGCGGCTACGGGGTTTTCGCCAGCTGAGCTGGTGTACGGTCGCTCGCTGCGATCTCCGCTTCGCATGCTTCGAGAATCGTGGGAAGGCAGGGGCGACGACCCAGTCGTGGTGGAGTACGTGCTTAAGCTCCTCGAACGCTTAAGAAGGGCACAGGAGTTGTCAGGTGAAGCAATGGCAAAGGCCCAGCAGAGGGCCAAGGTTTATCATGATCGGACAGCCAGGGCCCGTCGTTTTGAGGTGGGCGATGAGGTCATGATATTGCGCACATCGCTAAACAACAAACTAGACGTGCAGTGGGAGGGCCCAGCACGAATTGTTCAGAAACTGTCGGACGTTAACTACGTGGTGAGTCTGCCAGGAAAGCGGAAAGCACAGCAAGTTTACCACTGTAATCTGCTCAAACCTTATAGACAAAGGGAAGCAGTAGTGTGCATGATGGTAAACGTTCCCGAAGAGCTTCCGGTCGAGCTTCCGGGACTAGGCTCAGTGACGAACAGGGAAGACACCGATCAAGTCATTAGTGACTTAATCAGTAAAGCATCGCTGTCGCCTGAGCAGAAAACCGAACTACACCAGCTCTTACAAGAGTTTCAAGGTCTGTTCTCTGAGAGGCCTGGTAGGACTTCTGTCCTTACTCATGACATAGAACTTACCTCCCCAGAGCCAGTACGATCCAAGGCGTACCGGGTGTCACCCCGCCAGAGCGATATTATGGAGGCTGAGGTAAAGAAAATGCTACAGCTCGGTGTTATTGAGGCAGGTGAGAGTGATTATACCTCCCCTTTGATTTTAGTTGAGGTACCGGGCAAGGAACCTCGTCCTTGCGTCGACTACCGCAGGCTTAATTCCATCACTAAGGATCAAATTTATCCGATCCCTAACATCGAGGAGCGCCTTGAGAAAGTTAGTAGCGCTCAGTTTATTTCCACCCTAGATCTTGTCAGGGGTTATTGGCAGGTTCCACTTACAGAAGAGGCTAGTAGGTATGCGGCGTTCATTTCCCCAATGGGAACATTCCGTCCTAAAGTGTTGAGTTTTGGTTTGAAGAACGCGCCATACTGCTTTTCAAGCCTCATGGATAAAGTGTTGCGGGGACAGCAAGAATTCGCTTTACCGTATTTAGACGACGTAGCGATATTCTCCGCATCCTGGTCTGAGCATATGGCACACTTGCGGGCAGTGCTAACCCGCCTGCGCGAAGCGGGCTTGACAGTCAAGGCTCCTAAGTGCCAGTTAGCACAGGCCGAGGTTGTCTACCTCGGTCACGTGATTGGTCAGGGTCGTCGCCGCCCCTCTGAAATAAAGGTGGCCGCTGTGCGAGACTTCCCGCAACCGCGCACGAAGACCGATATTCGGTCGTTCTTAGGTGTCGCCGGCTACTATCAGAGGTACATCCCCAGGTACTCTGATATCGCGGCTCCCCTGACGGATGCTCTAAGAAAGACAGAGCCGCAAACAGTCGTCTGGGACGAGACAAAGGAAAGAGCTTTTAGCGCCCTAAAGAGCGCCCTAACAAGCCAGCCTGTGCTACGATCGCCAGACTACACAAAAGGGTTCGTAGTTCAGTGCGATGCTAGTGAGCGAGGCATGGGCGTTGTACTGTGCCAACGGGAAAATGGAGAAGTAGAACACCCCGTCCTGTATGCTAGTCGTAAGCTGACCAGTCGTGAGCAGGCGTATAGCGCCACCGAGAAAGAGTGTGCGTGTCTCGTGTGGGCCGTTCAGAAATTGTCATGCTATCTAGCCGGCTCGAGGTTTATCATTGAGACGGATCACTGCCCTCTCCAATGGCTGCAGACCATCTCTCCCAAAAATGGCCGCCTCCTGCGCTGGAGCCTAGCTTTGCAACAATATTCCTTTGAGGTGCGTTACAAAAAGGGGAGTCTCAACGGTAACGCCGATGGCTTAAGTCGAAGCCCCTAACGTAGGAATCAGCCTCAAAATTGTTTGTTACTGATGTTTTTCTTCCTGAGGCAGGATTTTTAACATATTGCTTTTGTTTAGTGTTTCAAAGTGATGACATGCTTTCTAGTGCAATTTTCCAATTTGTGGACGCGTTCTAAGTGCTGCTAGACTACTGTAAGGAACTAGGCAGTGGTATAGAAGGGGAAAGAGCCTGGCAGGGCTTAGTGAGGGTTGTGCCGTGCTTGCTGACTGAGCGGTTGAGTTTCAGCGTAGTTCTAACGCTTGCCGGGAACGAGAACAAAAATGTGAACTCTCCCGAAGTCACTTTGCAGTGTCCTGTGCGAACCTGAACGAGAGAACGAGGCCTTCTCTGTGCGCTGCGCTCAAGAAACGTCGAGGGACGCCCGACTTCGGTTATGAGCATCATCGAGCGACATCCCTCCGGACAGCGGATGCAGTCCCCTGTCCATCGGGATCTCCTTCCCCCGGCGGGGCGGTCTGTTACGTTTCGCCTACGACGCGCGGTAAAGCCGGCGAGGATACAACAGACGCCAGGGCTTCGTTCAAAGCGGCAGACATTGGCCCGTTCGGCGCCGCCGCTACGCCTCCCTGCCAAGCGCGTCCAGGCATGTTCCGATGCCACGTGTCTTCATGTGCGTGTGTGAGTGTATGTGCATATTGGTGCCCACGCTTGTCGAAGCGCGGCAGCCGGGGAGAGGAGCTCCCAACAACTGTGAAGCAAGGGGGTCCGAGCGGCGCCGACACGACGGCTGCTCCTCCTTCTCTTCCCATTGTGCCCACGCTTGTCGAAGCGCGGCAGCCGGGGAGAGGAGCTCCCAACAACTGTGAAGCAAGGGGGGTCCGAGTGGCGCCGACACGACGCTGCGTCACCTTATCCCATTGTTCCCGAGCGGCACAGTCACGTGCTCGTCTATAGAGGGGTTCCTTCTTGCCCTCAACTGCGAGAGTATAAAAGCAGCTGCCCCCGGACGCTAAAAGGGGGCTCCGATTTCTTCTGTTGAGTAAAGTGCACTCCCGTCTCTCTACTTGGGTCAACCTGACCGCCAACTCTTTGCGATGTTAGAATAAACAAGTTGTTTTGTTGTTACCAGTCGACTCATGCTTTGCCGGGACCTTCGGATGCTTCCAGTTGTAACCCAGGCCGCCAGGCCAACGCTACCCTTGGGGCTTGCGACCCAGGTGCAACTACGGGCGTCAGCGCCGAGTTCCCAACAAATCGTGCCAGCGGTGCGATTCCAACAGGACTCACTTCCGTTCGTATATAGCCACGCAATGGATGATTCCATTCCGTCGGCGTGGTTGCCTTGCCGTGAACACGACAGGTACCGTGGAACATTACGCCCCTTTGCATTTTACCACTGAAGCATTTCCAAGCTCCTATAACATGCTCGCTTTCCCGTTGTGCGGACGTTTCACTCCAGCCGTCTACACAACGTAGCAGGAATTATCCAGTTGAGTCAAACCGATAAAGGCATATTTCACTGCCTTGCCATGAGGCGGGCTGCACAAGGTGCGTGTGTGTGTGCTTGAACTCTGAAATTTCATGATGAATATCTCGAATCAGGTAAGATGTTGAAGGTCTTTGAAAGGTGGGCGTGCACGGAAATGTCCCTGCCTCCAAATGTGCCCTTTAGACAACTGTCCCCAAGACACTTATAAAATAATTAATGCATTTTTGTTAATTAGTCTTCTGAAGATCTCGCGATTAGCCGCATGGTATGCCAGCCTCACCTAGGAACTCGTCTGCAAGAACACCAAGTTTCATGCGCTCATTATCTTTTTGCAAAAAAAAAAACGGTATTGTCTAGAAAAAAAAAAAAACACCCTGTATACGAATACCCTACCCAGAACAATTATTTCAACCGACTCATCTTTTCATTTTCACGGTTACTTTTTCTTGTGTCTTTTCCCCAGCGGATTAATTCTTCTACAACTACTGCTTTATGTAGCTCTTTTCTTGTTATTTTTCGTTCTTCCACAGTAGCAGCTAAACGATGCCATAAACATTGACACCTGAAAACGACCCCCCCCCCGCCCCCTCCCCTCCGTACCAACTATTATACTCGATAGTTCTGTTGTTGGATGTGCTAAGTCGTGTCAACGTCACGCGGAAAGAGACTTGGACGGGTTAATATGCGGACCGTATGGAGGGAGGCGTGGGCGTGAGACGGAGAGCCGTACAACTGGATCCGCCGAAATGCTGCGTTATACCGCCTTCCGGAAGCCACGTAAGATTACCTGTGCGGCCGCCCACAACGCTGTCGGCGCAGGGTTACGGCGCAGTGAGGCTCGAAAACGCACGACGAGAGGTGACAGCTCGATATTCGGTTCCCTTCCTCCCCTCAAGCTCCCTTTCCACGCGCCCAGTTCCAGCCCGCTTCGCCAAAATTGTGCAGTTATATTGGAGCTGCCGCCTCCAGCGCATTTTCAAGGATGGACTTTGGAAAGTCTCTGGCATGTCCAGCTCCTTTTTTTTTTTTATTGATGTGATATATGAAGATGTTGACGCACAATTTAATGCGCCGGCTACTCCTTAGCTCTTGAATGGTTCTATCTTACAACATACATGGTTCAAGGATGCATATCAAATAACCTTTTCACACGCACCAGGAGTTGTCACGAAACGTTTTCACAGTAACACTACGACGTAAGAAACACATGGTACATAATATATACAAGTTAAGTTTCTCCAAACTTATGTAGAAAAAAGTCTCCAAAATACAAACGATACCGTCGCCTAATACAGTCTCTAGTCAGAGGGTTATACAGGCATCGTGTAAATGCATTATCACTTATAGTCACAACAGAACAGTCAACATGACATAATCCACAAACACATACATATATACAGCGATATTGAACTGAAAGGAACACTAAAAACGTTAATAACGGCTCCATTATGCAAAAAAAAAAAAAGTCTCCTTCGATTGGCCAGAGCTCTGGGTCTACCCATTACCCAACCATGCGTATATCCAACCTCTGGGCGTCTGTTTTGTTTTGGCGTTATACGTCGGCTGGTGTGGAGAGATTCAGGTGGGCCAATGCTTCGCGGACGCCATTCATCTGTGTTCTACGGCAAGAAATAAAGAAATAAATTATTAGTACGACAGAAATAATAACTAAACAGAAAACCTAGATGTAAATATTTATAATGAATGCAATGTAGCAGCGGTGGTTACGGCTGACATCTAAACGCGCCGCTATCCACGTGCTTTCTACACTTTGGCATCGGTTGGTGCAAGTTGTGCGCAAGTAGATTATTTCGAACACATGTACCACGGTAACGTTTACAAACGTGGTAGTGGGAATCAGGGAGCCAGCGCAGGTATAGGTGACGTCCGAGTTGCTGAGTAGGGCATGCAATGTGACACAGAGATAACGTGGGCTGCGTTAGGATAAGAGAGTGCGACCGAGTGTAGAGTCGAGTTGAGCCAAGGGCGGTCGAATCGAGTAACGAGACGAGGCCGTGGTGTGGTATAGGAGACTGGATGGAGTGACCAGGACATTTTGGAGCCAGTAGATGAGTTCAGCTTACAAAGTTCAGATATAATTGCATATTTCTAAGGTAGATGTGTCTTGGACTAGAAGTGATATAAGTTAGGCTGGTGAGAATAATGAAGATGACGACGGATTCTTCGAATACATGCTTCCATACAATAATAACCGATATTTGACGTCTATGTGTGCTCTATTCTTGTTTTCACAACTTCCTGACGTTAAGTACTAAGTAAGGATGACATCAATTTTAAAAGTAGCTTTAGTCCAGCATGAATGTTGAACTATTCTATCTAACTTCTTTTGTGCGTGTGTGCGTGTGTGCGTGTGTGCGTGCGTGCGCGCGTGTGCGTGCGCGTGCGCGCGTGTGCGTGTGCGTGTGCGTGTGCGTGTGTGCGTGTGTGTGCGTGTGCGTGTGTGTGTGTGTGTGTGTGTGTGTGTGTGTGTGTGTGTGTGTGTGTGTGTGTGTGTGTGTGTGTGTGTGTGTGTGTGTGTGTGTCCTTCGTCAAATGTGCAACTGTGCAATGGCATTTCCGTCCTTGTATCAGTTACCCTTAGCAATCCGTCATGTACATTTGTCCTCCGAAATCTGCGATACTCAGCTGTTACTTTTTAGGTCGTCCATATGTATGCATGAAAATAAATAAATAAGTAAATAAATAAATAAATAAATCGCCCATCCCCATCAGTAACTCAAGCTCCCTCTGAAGAATATGGAAGAGGTTATAAATAAATAAACATATGTAAACGAAAAATGAAAGAACAGGAGCAGTAAGCCTGGTGGTTACGTTCCTTGCTATAGTTAACGTCAGCACTACAGTGTAAAGTAATTTACGCTCTTAAAAATGAATAAGTGCGCAAACTGGCCTACAATTAACACGCTTACAACCAAGAAGGGCGCCAGGGTGCGAGTTTTAAGAGTGCACCTTATTTTACAGCTACATAACTTTGAACGTGCTGCACTCTTTTAACGAGGCGAAGCCCGAAATGCCGCCTCCTTCACCCTTCACTGGCGCCGCGAGCAGTGGTGACGGCGCCTGGCTTCCCGATTCCATCGTCGACCGCGAAGCGGGAATCGAGGACAAAAGCTCTCGGCTTTTCCCATCTCGAGGAAGCACGCCGTCGTCCGGGACATCTCCTCCAGCAGGCTTCCCTAAGAAGCCGCAGAAGGTATCGAGAAAAGGGGAATATCGAGGAGAGGGGAACGTACGGGGAAACCGAGTCCAGCAGACGGGGTTAGGGTGGCCGGGGCGCATCGAGGGAAGCGACGAAAGGGAAAAGTACTGTGAAATGGAAGAGTTCGGGAGGGCGGGATGCGCCGCGAGGCAGCTCGACCGAACAGTCATTATCTTCAGAGCTGCGGTCTCGGAGCGTTGCGGTGAAGCCGGATGGGGAAACGTTTGGAGCCGGATCAAAGACGTTCGCTGCTGCGCCGCCGCTCGGGATCGAGTGTGAGACAGTCTATTTTCGCGTTGTTGTTTTTTTCGCTGCTTTTGTTCTGTAATTTATTTCCTCACGTATTGTTAAAGTCGTCACGTTAACATTCGACATACGGCATTTGTTGTTTGGTGTACTCTATAATGTATGCCACTTCGTAACCAGCCCCACATTCTTTTTTGCCTATGATCTTGTTTTCAATGGCTTCCCCCCCTCCCCCCCCCCCCCCCCGTTGTTACAGCATTGGGCACATATAGTATCACGAACAAGAAAACGGCGAATTGCGTTTTCTTTGATATAAGACACTAGCTTTATGACCTCTAACTTCATGCCGCTCCCACATTATCCCTATTATGGCTCCTTCAATTTTAGCTCTCACATTCATTTTGTTTAGAAGAGGTGAGACCTGCATTGCGGGCACGGAGTAAGACATTCAGGGAGTGAAACTCCCGTCAGCGCGAGCGAGCGCGGGCGACCAGATAAGGTCACAATTGTTGTATGCGTTGACGGGGCCGTATACAGTGGCGGCGCCATGCGGCGCATCGTAGAAGCCGCAGCGAAAAATGCAGCGCCCGGGCAGGCGGCTTCGGCGCGCTCTCAACGGCGGTAATCTCTTTCCAGGCCGCCAGGCGCCGCCAGCACGATAACGGCTCCGCGGGCTTGTGACCTTTTCTAGTCGCCGCAAACGGCGGAGTTTCCACTCCTAAATGTTTCTTGCTCCGTGATTGCGGGTAATTCTCAGGAGATACTGCAAATCACGAAGGAACCAAACATACCAAGCAAAGATTAAACGAAATACTCAGCCGCGGTGTGATTGAAGGGACCGGTGTGATGAAAGTTGGGTTGGAAGTTGGCGGGGGTTGGAAGAGAAAGACGCTAAGCACAATTTAAGGAATAGCAAATATAGTGGCGGCATTCCATTGATATGCCAGACAAGTACGCGGTTTATACGGCAACAGTGTTAATTGGAAGGGAACGAGCAGACGCTGAGCTGCTACGCCTGAAGGGTCCGCCGCCAATAATACCACACGCGTTACGAGCGATTCGAACAAAGGCGATGTTATTCCCGAACTGAATGGAAAATAATCAGCGAAGAAACAGCGTCACCACGTCCGAGCAAACTTTTCATCATCGCTGATATGGGCTCTATGGATACATTTAATAATCAATTCGTTGTTTTATTTTAAGATGTACCTTTTTCTTCCGGCAATATCTTCGGGAAAATGGTGTTCTGTTTGATCTGAGAGCCCGCATACGTGATTGTATGTAGTCTTATACCACTAAGGATGATCGGGCTGCTTCATTGTGCCGGAGTTCGCCTTTACCGCGTGCTTCGAGCGCGGTGCTGCTTCTACTTCATGCGCGTCTCATGCGGAACTCGTTTGCGCAAAAATACTCCGGCGCTTAAAAATTCTACTCGCGTATTCATAGCCTGTTAGGCAGCTCTCGGTTATTTTTTCAATCATCTTAATTCTACCTTTTTCTGTCTTCACTTGTGCGAACTTCGGCAATATGGTGATATATGGTACGCAGCAGTATCTCTAGACAATTACTACATCTTCTTCTCTTCAGTGTAGTGGAGTGTTTGTTGATGCATGCGAGACATCCGGAAGCTGACGATGGAAGTCTATTCAAACCATGCTTTAAAGAAGAAGCGTGTCAAGGGAGAGAGAGAAGGTAGTAGAGGAGGCGACGTACTAGCATACCATACCTAGAGGACTCTGCGACTGTCCTCGCGTTTTGTGATTAACTTTTCCCCCGGATTACATGGAATCACAATAAGTGCTCAAAACAGACTAATAGCCCTACTGCTTCAGAAAAGCCTCGAGTAAGAAACACGAAAGCGTCGACAATTAGCAAGATGAGGGTGAGAGGTTCTCGTTGTGGGGGATTCGACAACATCGTGAGGAAAGCCAAACAACAGTGCAGCGCCTACTGCATATACGACGCAGAAACACTAAGCTATTGTTGCGACAGAGCTGAGCGGAAGCTGCGCTTGAGAACATGAATACATGGCCGTATTTACACAGCTAAAGAAAACATACGACAGGTGTGTATAGTGGAGATGACCGAAGGGAGCTTTCGTGGAGTCCCCCACATCGAGGATACACGAAGGAAAAGAAAACACCGCGAACCCGCATACTAATTTCCTGTGATGTAGACCAAGGCCATTTATATCCCATTTTCACAGCGCTAGTCTAACTTCGGCTCAGGTAAGGCAGTGTGATTGCACTCAAGAACAGCGGTTATTGTTTCCGCCGCCGCCAGTCATCATCTCGATTGTACAAGATAAACGGAGCAAGCATAACTCCCCAGAGAGAAAACAAGAAAATAAAGAGACAGAAAAAAATAAATAAATCGGTCACAATACCTTTCTCACACGGCATAAGAAGAAAGAAATTTCCACATTATCAGATTATCCTGATCAGAGCCGGAGCATTATTCCATTGCCTAGCGGAGATAAAGGAAAGCAGCCGTTGTGGAACTAGTACACTGAGTACACATAAGGGAAAAGAAAAGAAAACAGAAACACGAGCCGCACGTTAAGAAACTACACGTTGAGGTGGAGGACGAGAGCGCGACTCTCACGAAGGCCAGCGAAACGGAGGCACGCCGGCGGAGCGATTACTTCTCGGCGGTCGTAAAACATTTCCGGCACGAAATTAAACGGACGCGTCGCCACAAAGCGCGTCGCAATTACGCGCCAGCGCATCGAATCTCCCACACGGCGGCACAATACCGAAGCAGATTGCCCACGTATACACGCACGCCTACAGTTCGCAGTAAACAGAACACAACGCTCAGCAGCGAAGGAACACAGCAACACCAAAACGACGCAGCTTGGCGCCGGCCAGCACAAGTATCAACACCAGGAAGGGGACGCAGCGCACGCAAGCGACTCCGGTCCGGGTACAGGTACTCTCTTTCTTTGCAGCTGCCCAGCCGCGAAAGTAAAGGAACCACGGTGGAGAAGACGAATCAGGGAACGGCCTAGTCGTTAACGCCAGAATAGTTTTAGGGGGGAAGCGAGGGTGGTGTCGCCGGTGGCTGCGTTGTTTGCTTGTTCCTCTCTTCCCACCTTGTGTAGCGAAGAGCTGGCTTACAGCGGTGTTATGCCTCGACGCCCAGCCAGCCTCTCCACACGTATAGTACCTCTATACCGCTCACACCGCGGCTCCTCTGCTCGTCGCGACAAAAGCGGGAGAGATCCCGCACACACACACACACAAAAAAGATATATTGCTTGCGCAAGGCGGAAGCCTAAAGGAAGCGGAAAGGAGCCAGGAAAGTGGTCTTTATTTCCTGCCACCCTTCTGAGCACTCTATAAAAACCCACCCGCGGAAACAGTGGCGGCCCACCGCGGAACCCACGCCTATATACGTCGCCATGCCTTCAGTATTGTGGCGTGCGGCGCTTCTTAGCGGAGACAAAAAGGAGGGAAAAGTTACGAGAAAAGAAAAGAAAGAAGCCGAAGAAATTGGAAATGAAGCGTGGGACTGAAGTGAGCCGGTGGTGCGAGCTTTAACACACGTGGCTGGCCACCATGGTGCTGGACATGTAGAGGTTGCGCAAAAGAAAGAAGAGAAAAAAAAAATAAACAGAACGAAACAACGGCTGACGCGACAGTATGCCACTGGACGGGGTGTTTGTTATACGACGAAAGACGACGCGAAACGGCTTGGAACACGGTTCGGGAAGCGCGAGCACCTTAGTGGGCCTTTTCTTCGGGCGGTGTCTCGTAAAGAGCGCTGCGTTTTCTCTATGCGAGAGGGGTAATAACGGGCCAGCTCCCCCCTTCGCAACCTGACACCTTCTTTACTGACCCCCCGACCTCGCGCCTCTGACCTCGGAGGGACGCTACAACTTGTCTCCTCAGGTCAGCCGCCCGGAGGAGCGCATGCACTAAAGAAAGAGACACGTGAGGGGTGATGTCCACTTCGGTTTCGCTGGAGCTGCCTAGGGGGCGACTGAGATAGCACACAGGATATTTTGGAGTAATTCCTGTTTTGCTTCGCTCCTCTCTTTTATGCCCGAACTCCCTCGCTTTTCCCGGGCGAGGAAGTGTCTCCTGACCCGCGCTGAAGTGGAAAGCGATTGCTCGCGTTCTTTACGAGCTGCGTTATTTTGTTACACACTCCGCCCGAGCTCCTGAGGATCCTGCCTGCTATCGGGCAGTACACATAATGTGTGGGTGCGGGAAAACGGCTTTAAAACGAACGCTGCTCGTTCTTTGGAACGTGAAGCCGCTTGCGAGAGCTCGTAATCTTCGCGCTGTAACTCTGGCGCAGCCCAGCGCTCCCACTTCCAACACTTCCTTCCCTGCATCTTGCGCGGTCCGCGCCGTCTTCGCTTTCCACTGTGCGTCTAAACAAAATTTACGCGTCCAACCTTAGCGTTGATTGCCGTTCGCGTCCTCGCCAAGCATAGTGACCCCGCCAAAGTGACCAGAGACCTGCTGCCCCAGGAGCCCCCTGAAAAGCATCGAAATCAGTGCCGCACTCCTCTCGAGAAAGTGAAAGTAAAGTCTTTCCTCCGATTTCTATGCCGCAGACATTCAACGGAAAAAGGCGCCATGCGCTCATGTATTTCAGTGGGCTTACATACAAGTATGGCAGCTAGGCTCCTTAATACACTCCAGGCACGGAGACCTAGACTAAGTAACGACTAAGTACCACGCCAGAAAACAGTTAGACAAACCGACGTGTCAGATATGCTGCGTAGTATAGGTATATGATTAAGTGGGAGATCAGGTGGAGAGATCAGAAGCGCAATCTTGCCGCTACCCCATTTCACTGCCTGGTGTGAGCATGATGTGTGGTTGTTCGGACTCAATACAGACTTACTGGGAGTTGTTCGAAGCGGCTTATTTCCCAGAGGTCTCGTTTAATCCGCCATCGCGCCGTCTTTTTATCCTCTTAAAGGAAGTCTGCCCTTCGGCATAATAAGCTATGAGCGGCTTTACAACCGCTGCTGGCGACCCACGTAGAATCGCACCGCGACTCAACTGTCCTTACGCAAGAAGGAACAAGCCACTGTTAATTCACAGAGTAAGAAGAAGTCATCTTCATTTTGCATTTAGGCCGTTAGTTTCCAATCTACCGCTGTGGGATAGTGCTTCCTTCCGAAGTTGGATACGCTTAATTAGCTTTCTTGAGCCTCTGAGTAGATTTCTTTAAGGATCTTTCGAGCCTGAAAATGGCAATCATAGATCTTCCTTTCTTTGGTGGCCTAGTGGATTTGTGAACTAGGATCAAATCGTGAAAGTTGTGAAATGATATGAGATATTGGTCACAAATTTTAGTAGGTTAAAGTGTTTTAATCCTACCCTAAGTGCACCCGAATCTCTTATATCTGAGTGCACTTGTATTGTGCAAGCTTTACTGACAATCTAGACAAGTGCGCGGCAAATGTTAGTAAAATAAATGTTTCGCCTGGAGCTTCTAGTCGTTCTGACTTGAAGTACCGTGAACATCCATGAGTGTTTGTAAGTAAAAAAAAAATTAAGAAAGGGTTGCTCTTCGAGAAATTCTATAAGCTGTAAAAAAATGAAATGTTCAGCACTGCAAGGGTTAGAAAAACATCGTTGTTTATGCAATATAACTAATTGCCTGCATTAGAAAACTGTTTATTAAGGTATAGCCTGGAAAGGGCAACTTAATTACGTTTTCTGCATAGCCAAATAGGTGAGCTGTTACATAAGAACTGTTTGAGAGTGCACTTCAAGTGCAAGTGACGAGGCAAATATAATAATTCACCCATTACAAGGACTCGCACATGCGCGCATACACACGTATAAAAGAGGAAGAATAAGTGGACCGAATTACTGTGCTGCACATTACCCCACCTTTCTCATACCAACAAGGAGGAGGAGGAGGAGTAGATTTTAATGATGAGAAAGGAGGAGAGGTCTGCCTGGAGAGCGTATCTCTAGCCTGCTACTCCTCACTGGGGAAAGGGGAAGTGGGAAATACAGGGAAAGGTAGGTGGCGGGTGATTATGTTATGGTACAATGAGATACTATATACACGTTGTCCAATATGCGGAAGCGCACTGTAGACGCAATACACGTAAGAGTAATCTTGTCCATACAAAAAGTAATCTTGTCACAAAAAGTTATTGCGCAAACAGATTTCGCACTGACTGCACGTCTCACAGCTTCTAGAGGCGATCGTCTGAACCAGTCTCATTTAAAAAGTTCTTAACAAAAATATTCTTAACAAGAATATCTTTGAGCCGAGGGTCTCGATTATTTTTTAGTACATGAAGCCAGCTGACAATAACACCAAAGAAAGCACATAAACTGACTCTGAAATCAGTGAATTGAAATGCGGAATATTCAGGAAAACGGATTTGAATTTGACACGACATCGTCTCCGTTGGGAGCCAAACCCTTGGCTGCTCCACGACGGGTGTGATCACCAACGAGTTGAGCTACGACTGTGATCGTTCCTCGCGTGCATTTACTGTTTTCCTTTCTTTCTTTTTTTC
The DNA here is from genome assembly GCF_050947875.1 of Dermacentor variabilis. Classification (NCBI taxonomy): domain Eukaryota; kingdom Metazoa; phylum Arthropoda; class Arachnida; order Ixodida; family Ixodidae; genus Dermacentor; species Dermacentor variabilis. Next base: position 156,748,172 of record NC_134573.1, read on the forward strand.
TTTCTTTCTTTCTTTCTTTCTTTCTTTCTTTCTTTTGTGTAAACTTACCAGAGGAAGCGTCAGTTTTCACGTTAGTCACCCCAGGAACAAGGCATATGTATGCCTGAACGCATACTTGTTTTCATGATCATATCCTAAAGCCCAAGCGCATTTATTTCTTTGGACAATTGTACTATACACTGTTGAAAATTTAGAAGTTTTTATAAATTTGATGGTTAAACTAATCGGAGTCTGTCAGTTAGACTTGACTGTAACATGAACGGGAATATTAAGATATTAAGATGTTGCAGTCGTCATCGTAGTCATCGTTGCGGTTGTATTGCTTTAAGTAGCAGTTTAGTTATAGTGTTAGTAGTTGTAATAGTACTACTACTAGTAGTAGCAGTTGTAGTAGCTGTTGCTATTGTAGTTTAATAAACGGCGAACCTGAATATATTTACGGTTATGCGCAAAACTCGAGTCATGCTCCAACCCCAAGCGCACCTATTTCTTCGATATTTTCGTTAATCATTGACCTCCCTTGTTTTCTGTTTTCATAGATCTAATAGCTATACTGATACAAGTCTATCACATCTCTTGTACTCTGCCACGAAATGCAACTCGAAAGAAAAGGAATAGGGGACAGACAATATTGGCACGACTTGCGCAATAAGGTTAGCACACGTGTGTGAGAAAAAAAAAAGAAGAAATTACACCGAGAAAGAAAATCACGCGATCACACACACACAAAAAAAAAAACGACACAGCCAGCACACAGCAGATGCCCTCATTAGGGCCGTGCGCCGAGGTCTGATACGCCGACAATGCAAGGAATTCGTCCTGTCAGGGAGCGACCCGTCGAGGTGGAATGTCGCACGTTAATCTCTCGACCCCGTGCGAATACTGCGCAACCTCCACCCCCCCCCCCCCCCCTTTCCGAGTCCCTCGTTTCGCGCCGAGGGCGTCAGCTTGCGAAGCATGCTCGCTGTATACGACCACGTGCTATAACCGCGACAGGTCTCTCCGTCTCAGTACACCCTCCTCGCCCCGTCTTTCGCCGTGTGCCTCGAGAACCAGTCCAGCCGTGTGACAGGTATATAACTGCTACGAGGATGTCAAGCGGAGCAGGGAAACGCCGCGCCGAAGACTCGAGGCCGAAGTCGAAACGCTGCTGCCGCAACACACGCGAAGCCATCTAGACGCCATCTATATGTAAGTGCAGGGAAGAGGAGGAGGCGGCAGGAGAATGGCGCGCCAGAGTTGCGCGTCGCGGACTCTTGCAGCACACTATGCGCAATAAGTCCGAGCTTAGCGTCGGAGAGGGAGTGAGAGCGTTTGTTGCGCAACCAAGTCCGTCGGTGAACGCACTTGGGTTACGTGCGCCGGCAACGTCCCGCCAAAGTGGCGGTGCTGGTCGACCGCCCCCCTCGTCACTCTCGGCTGCAATTGGACTGTGGCCTGGTGCAGCTACAAGTTCTTCGCTACACGAAGGACGTCTGGCGTGCAGACGTGCGCTCGGGATAATGTATAGTCGTATGTTTGATGTCACGTGACTACGTGTGGACGCGTGTACAATGTTCTGTTGCTGTCTTGTTTATCTGAGTCATGTGAATCTGCCCTTATGAACTAACTACCTGCGTTTTGTCCCAGATAACGCCTTCACATTGCTTGTATTGCGCACTATATTCGTACACGTATGCCTGAATTCGGCATAAGTGAATTGGAAGATTCATGAAAGCATGCTGCGTCTGATCCCTCTATCTGGTCCACACTCAAGTACTACTCTATCTTCCTCTCGGAAGTTGCTCTCACCTTCCATTATATGTAACAGTGAAAAAAAAAGACAAGGATTTAATTTTCTTGCCCTTTCTTTAGTTTCCTTGCTTTCGGATTCTTAACATCCTCATAAAATCATATTCCTCGGTTGCACTTATTCTTCACTTTGTTAGGCAGTCACGCCTGACAGAAGCGCGATGAAAGAGGTGTCAGTCAATGTTGAGCGAACATCTATGCGTATGTCTCCTTGTTGGCCGGGGTCAGCTAAGCTACCTCAACAGGGAACGCGGATTCTCAAAGGGGTACACTGCAGCTGAAATTTTGAAGATGAAAAGCAGTCATTATTATTCCGCGTCTATCTAACATAATTAATGGCAATGCTAAGTGGCCTCATCTAAGGTCGTTGTCGTAGTCATCACATAATAATTATTCATTAATATTGATCAGTAAGGAACTGCAAACACAGCCGTATACAGTTAGCAACCCCCCTTTACCATCACCGCCCAGGTGCAGAACACTATAGAAAGATGGGAGAATGTTTATTAGACTGAATGGCTCGCTTGTAGCTACATGTGACATTTACACCTTCGTTTGTGCGGGCAAATGGTCACTGTATGCAAATCTAAGTGCATTTTTATCACATTGTATACACTTCTAAATATTAAAGAACAGATTGCGGTTTGAACTCATATGCTGAATAGACTGGTTTTACACTCATTGCACTGCCTAATGAGATGTAAAGTGGACGTATGACACTGCGCATGTGTACGTACAGTGCCATTGAGTAACGCGATAACTAGTCGGCTCCAATCATTAGCGTTGCCAACGTAGCCTCTCTTAAGTCTCGGCGAAGCACATTTCCAATACATTTCGCCGTAGCTACTCATAAGTTTAGCTGTACATGCCTTCTGACGACGCAAAGAGAACCAATCCTTTCGGAAACAGGTTCTTTTGACCCTGTGCTCCACAGCGCTTCCGGCAACAACGTCGATACCGGGCGTCAAAGCTCGTCTCGCTAACTCTCGACGAAGTAAGTGCGCTTCCGAGCGACTCACCCATCTTGGCCGCTCGGAAGCTGTTTCCCTTGGGTATGTGCTGGATGTCGAAGTTGAGCGTGATGTTGGGCAGCAGAGTGCGGTCTTTGTTGATGCGGATCACGGCGTACTTGAAGGCCAGCTCCATCGCCGATGAGCGCTGGTCGTCGGTGAAGAGCGCCCCTGCGCGACAAGGACAAGTAAATGGCGTTTGTGTCTGCGACCTTCTAGCGCCACACACCGGGAGCATCCAGTATATACACAACCGAAAAGCAGAGAGCTTCATATCACTCACAGACAGACAGACAGACAGACAGACAGACAGACAGACAGACAGACAGACAGACAGACAGACAGACAGACAGACAGACAGACAGACAGACAGACAGACAGACAGACAGACAGACAGACAGACAGACAGACAGACAGACAGACAGACAGACAGACAGACAGACAGACAGACAGACAGACAGACAGACAGACAGACAGACAGACAGACAGACAGACAGACAGACAGACAGACAGACAGACAGACAGACAGACAGACAGACAGACAGACAGACAGACAGACAGACAGACAGACAGACAGACAGACAGACAGACAGACAGACAGACAGACAGACAGACAGACAGACAGACAGACAGACAGACAGACAGACAGACAGACAGACAGACAGACAGACAGACAGACAGACAGACAGACAGACAGACAGACAGACAGACAGACAGACAGACAGACAGACAGACAGACAGACAGACAGACAGACAGACAGACAGACAGACAGACAGACAGACAGACAGACAGACAGACAGACAGACAGACAGACAGACAGACAGACAGACAGACAGACAGACAGACAGACAGACAGACAGACAGACAGACAGACAGACAGACAGACAGACAGACAGACAGACAGACAGACAGACAGACAGACAGACAGACAGACAGACAGACAGACAGACAGACAGACAGACAGACAGACAGACAGACAGACAGACAGACAGACAGACAGACAGACAGACAGACAGACAGACAGACAGACAGACAGACAGACAGACAGACAGACAGACAGACAGACAGACAGACAGACAGACAGACAGACAGACAGACAGACAGACAGACAGACAGACAGACAGACAGACAGACAGACAGACAGACAGACAGACAGACAGACAGACAGACAGACAGACAGACAGACAGACAGACAGACAGACAGACAGACAGACAGACAGACAGACAGACAGACAGACAGACAGACAGACAGACAGACAGACAGACAGACAGACAGACAGACAGACAGACAGACAGACAGACAGACAGACAGACAGACAGACAGACAGACAGACAGACAGACAGACAGACAGACAGACAGACAGACAGACAGACAGACAGACAGACAGACAGACAGACAGACAGACAGACAGACAGACAGACAGACAGACAGACAGACAGACAGACAGACAGACAGACAGACAGACAGACAGACAGACAGACAGACAGACAGACAGACAGACAGACAGACAGACAGACAGACAGACAGACAGACAGACAGATAGATAGATAGATAGATAGATAGATAGATATTGAAAAGCGTGTTAAGTATTTTAAGAACTCCAATTGCATTAAAAACCTCACAGAAACAATCAAACGATGAAATTTTAATAACACTGAAAGGATTATACCGATGTAATTCAGGAGTGCCGCGCGCAGATTGTTAGAACAGCAGCGTGTTCGAGATATCACATTCGCGATTAATACATCGACATATCTCAGACCCCGTGAATTCACAATCACTAGAGAAGACCGCAAAGCTCGGGCAATAAGAAGAGTTGTATCACACTAGGATAATGCCGCGAGAAAGTGCACTTTAATGATGGCAATAGAGGTAGATAAAATTACATCCTTCTAGATATAGCTTCAAGAAAAACCCACGCACAGGCATAGCATTTCTGACAGCAACGTCCCATGCGCACAACGTCAAATAGAGAGGCAACCACAACGAAAGCGCTAACGATGTTTTACTTTTGTAGATAATTAAACTACAAGAAATTAAATTTTCTTGACCGTAGTAAGCAGATGCACACACGCAATTATTATTATTATTATTATTATTATTATTATTATTATTATTATTATTATTATTATTATTATTATTATTATTATTATTATTATTATTATTATTATTAGTTTCGAACACATATACACAGTTAACAGGAAAGGGAAAGCGACGAGCAGGCTGGCAACTGCCACCGGAAGGGGCACAACGCCTGCCTACTCTTTCGAAGGGAGGTGACAGCAATACAGAAATGGAAGATAGGAAGGAAGGGAGGAGCACACAGACGCACACATGCACGCAGGTACGTACGCACACACGCGCGCACACACACACCGCAAAAGGAAACAGGTTGACGGGAGACCAGGCGTTATACTCTGAACTTATTCTTCCACAATCGCTATCATCTTTGATCCCTGAGATCAGGCGGTGCACGGTACTGGTCCCCAGGTGTCACCGCCACTGCTCTAATTTCTTTTTTTTTCTAACTTTGGTCGCAAGTCGGCGTGCAAAGTCAGCTGGCCTGGCTAGCGAAGAGGGAATGGGGAAATAAATAAATTGCTGGTGGCGAGAGGAGAGAACAACTGAAGGCTCCAAGTGCATATGCGGTCAAGTTGGTTGATCACGGCGGCTGCATTTGCGCTGGATACAAAATCACAACAAGCACCTTGCCATTTCTTGTAGAGCTTATCGATGCCACGTATGTTCGACATGAGTATCGATTATAGAATCGTAGTTGGACAAGCGTACAAGGCACATAATACCATGGCGAGGCGTTATAAAACATTTGCAGCGAGCCTGTCAGCGTATGTAATTCGAAAAAGAAAAAAGAACACGGAGTGGCGAATGAATCCATATAAACTGAAGGCCCTTGTTCAGCTTCCTGCAAGATCTGCTGTTTAGTGAGAAACGTCGCATGAAGCGAGATTTTGCTCGATCCCAAATGGCACCGCTATGATTGACCTGGAACCTGATTTCATGGCGCAAGCGCAACGTGTACTACAAGTGGCACACCTGCATCTAGGGCAAACAAGCTGACTAGAAAGGCGTAACCCAAAGCAACGTAACATGGAAGCCGCTCACATCGCGGCCGTCAGAGGAATGGGATTCTTCCGAAACACAACGCGCCTCAGGCGTTAAAGACGCGGCGAGACCAAAGGGAAGCCTAGTCCGAAAGCCCTTCAGAAAATTTTCGATGATGTAATAACACTCGACAAAGCGCTTCAGCTCCTGCTAAAACAGCTCGAGACTCTCTCAAAACCCAGTGGAGCGTGGCATTTTGGTGTCGTCGTCGTCATCGGAGGTTATCGCAGGCGTGCGCTTGGGGACAAGCCATCGTCCGAAGCGAGTACAAGGCAGCCACCATCCTCCGCTATCGCCACGAAATAAAAATCGCCCCGGGCACCAAGCGAGGCGTGTGCAAAGCGTAGCTGACAGGAAAGACGAACAGCTAAGAAATCGTCCCAAAAAAAAGAAAGAAAGAAAGAAAGAAAGACCAAAATGCCTACGCTCTCTTGGCGAGATCGTCGCGACAAGAATTCGCTCGCACATCGCAAGAAGCGGCGGACGTCAAGACACCGCTCCCCCCTTTCTGCTACACGGTATTTGTGATTGCGTCGTTGGACCGTGAAAAACGTGTATTCGAACCGAGTTTCTTTGCTTTCCGACTACTTCTGAGCTTGTTTCCGTGTTCATGCTTTTCTTGAACTTTTTTTTTAATATTATTCAGAGGCTTTACTCACGTGGCTTTGTGTTCCTAGAGTAGAAAGGCTAGAAAAAAAAGCGTTTTTTTTTTTCGGAACGTTGCTCGAACTGGGGGGGGGGGGGGGGGGGGGTCCTATATACGGTTTTTCATGTATTCTGTTCCTTTTCGCTTATTTTTCTTCCTCATTCTCTCGGTACCCCTTCCACTGTCTCTCTCTTTGATTTTAAGGATGAATTTCTCTCCGCGGGTGTCCCAAGAAAACCAGAAGCGGGTGGGGAAAACATTCAGCGGGGCTGGGAATAGGGGCTGCTACTGTGTTATGCTTGCCATCGTTAATTTAGGGGCTTAGAATATTGAAAACAGATTGGGTTAGTGTTATCGTGTAAAGTAACAATAAGGCTGAGGTGCGCTGCGGAGCGTGGAGCATACGCGTTTTACAACAGTGGAAAGATAAACTCAAATGCGAACGATTATACGGCACCATGTGGAAGTAGACTCCATGTACAAGCAAACCTAATCCAAACCGACTGTAGCTCTTTCATTATGTCTAAGCTAATTCAATGTTGTATCCGCATCACTTAGCGAGTGCGTCGTTATGTCAAGCCAGTTGAACTACACGGTGAATCCTTTAGTCTGAGTCCCAACGCCGCGTATGCGCTTGTATGAAGCGCTCCAACGCAAAGTCCTGGATTCAATGCTACACGTGCATTGCATTATTCGCGCGGCTTTCGATTTACGCCTCGTCCTTGCTTACGTAAGCATGCAACACTTGAGCGGGACTATGGTCGGCATCTGAGTACAAAGAGTTTTAAAAAGGAAGCGTGACCTTTTTACCTGACGTTGCGATTTCATGAAAGGACTTTAACGACACGTTCAGCCCCCGGTAATCAGCGACAAATATGTGCGCGAGTAGCTGCAATGTTCATTGTAGCGTTGCGAATGTTCTCGCAGCAGCATCATCATTGCATATACGTGTTACTTAACACTTATTTCTCGTTTCAGCTTCACAAAGAAGAGTTGTGAAAGGCCAGAACTGTTATCACGCGTTATCGCGCGCAACCTCGAAAGGTGTCCCCGTCGTTGTTTTTGAGTATATAATAAGAGATTGAGCTTGGTGTATATATATATATATGTATATATATATATATATATATATATATATATATATATATATATATATATATATATATATATATATATATATATATATATATATATATATATATATATATGCACTTAAGATGCTTCATTGCCAGAGAGTTTGGAGAATGCTTGAATTCGGCCTCCACGCTTCACGTCTATCTATCTATCTATCTATCTATCTATCTATCTATCTATCTATCTATCTATCTATCTATCTGTCTATCTATCTATCTATCTATCTATCTATCTATCTATGTAAACCAAGTTTGACGTATGTACAGCTACACCTTTCTGAGTATTGAAAAAAAAAAACGGGTTAAGCCACCGTCGTACCTCTTCGAAGTAGGCGAAGAAAAAGACGACGTTCGCGCTCTAGTCTCGCGGTTCAACCGCATCAGTGTTACGAATGAGGCCACATACGAGGCAGGGCCGCTGAGTCATCGCTCTTCGTACAAGCATTACAGAGAGACAAACTGCGAGCTGTCCCGCCATGTATTAGGCAGTCCCACCGCGCGCAGAAAAGCAAAACGCCAAGCGCCTATAGCCTCGTGCTCCGCTTGTCTCATTCTTAACCGCTCATGAGGGTGCTATCAGCAGCCGACAGTGAAGTAAGGCATCCCAGCAGACGCGACGCTAACAAATTGATGATCCAGGCCGGCCCCATCTTTTCATATCATTCGCCCCGGTGAGACACAGTGGCGCAGCTGTGTCTTCGTGCCGTTCAGCGTGGGTATACGGGAGAATCCCGCGACAGATTCATACGTCGCCGTCGCCATCGTTGTCGTTGCCGCAGACACGGACGTTACGAGTCTCTGGAATAAGAAGAGAGCGACGTGGTCGGCTTCGACTGTAGCGTCAGACACGACGTTGCCGTGAAACATCTCCGCAGCGACGCCATCAATCGCGAGTTGTTCGCTGGACACGGTCGGCTTGCTACATTCGAGGAGCGTCTGCATGGGGGCGTCTCGAGCCATCACAACGTTGGTGGTGATGGGCTTCAAGAGTCTGTATGGTATAGGCTCGAGTGGGCTTCCTAAGCTTCCCCGGGTGCCGCCTTTCTGGCACCCTCGGAAGAGAGGACATGGCAATATATCTGCCAGTTCCCCTTTCCGTATTGGCGCGTTTAATAAGTGCGGAACATCTACAAAGGTGGCGTTCGTAACTGCATCCAGCGATTTCTCTTCAATGTGAAATCCGTGGGCTCGCCAACTCACGCGCGAACAACGTCTAAAATATATGGAAATGTAGGAAGAAACTTCGTGCTCAGAGGCGTTACGCTAGCGGATACATGGTTTTCTTATAAATGTTTATTGCTTGTGCAATCAAGCAGAGCGCCCAAAGCTTTTGAACAGTACTACTCAAAAGACCAAGTCTCAGTTACCAACGTGTTGCTGTAGGTTTCGGCCGGACGAAGCTAAGTGTAAGCTTGTTTAAAAAGAAACAAGAAGTGAATCAAACCGGACGTACTGTGTTCGCGGCATTTGCATGCAAATATGACTTTAGAAAAAATGGATCGCATTGGCGTTGCTTACGACAGCGCGGTACACAACCATACAGCCATCATGGAGATGAATTAGTTCAAAGAGGCTAGCTGCAGCCACTGTAACCAATGCCCCTTTAGACGAGAAACGTTTTTATAATTGGTCAAAGGTGGTCGCTTGCTAAAAACGCATGCAACGAAAACGTGTTATAGTGTTATGGTTTTTGTCTTTGCAACCGTGCTGCATACGCTTTCTACTTTGATATCATTGCGTAGAAGAAAAAAAATCATTACTCGATCATGTGTGCGTTGTATGCACAGATGACGCCATTATTGTCGCGGCACGCATGATGCATTTGCAGCTAAACATAGCATCGCGCGCAGCTTTAAGATAGACGTAGTTCGGCGGTACACTTGTAAATCCGAGCAGAAATCGTCGCGTTTGACTCAGCCATAGAGGTGTACTCCTTCAAACTCTAGCTGGTGCTCATCAGGGGTTATAAGGCCTACAAGTGTGCAATTAGTTGCAGGAATTTCATGCTTGTTCCACTATGGCCCCTCTGAGCGATACGTAGGGTGCAGAAATGGCCTGAAGAGACGCGGAAATCAAGACGGAGGAATACCCAACCCCGTGGACCACGGTGGTCACGTGTCCGTCTCCACAGGGAGAGCAAATACAGGAGATTGAGGCAAACGCAGGAGCCCCGACCATCTATACGAGTGAAGTGGGCTTGAGGGGCGCAGGGCAACCTCGGGTGCCACAGGGAGTGAGCACGATTGCATTACAAATAGCACTACAAGTACGGAGTGAGCATTATTGTAAAATTATGCCGTAATACTCCCACTAGCTGTACACTGTAACATAAGTTAGGCATGTAAGCCTTCTGATGCGTGAATAAATGTAACTTGTGCATTTGGTTCCGTCCATTTATGTACCTTAGTGCCCGTACACCCCCTACAGCAAGCACAGGATGTTTTACGCATGCCATTATGGCTGCGTCTCTAATACAACCTACCAGATTTTTTTTTACTGCAGAAGACTGGCCCGTATGTTCACTCACCTTGCCTTCTAAAAAAAACATCAGAAAGTAAGCTTAAAAAGCAGTATGTATGCAAGTGTAGTTCGTATGGAAAGTAATCACGAGCCTCGAGAGAAACCTTGCGCACGTATTATTAGTGAGGGTGACGCTCCAATGTCAAGCAGTGGCCAGTGCCAAACAGCCCCATGGATCTAGCCGCATAATGTCATGTCTAAAATAAGCTCGAAGCCTCTGTACTCGCTCGTAGCAGTCTCTCGGAGCTCCACAAGTAATGAAATCAAAGAGTCAACACTCAATTATTTGGTTCTGTTTCCTGACCATGTACGCAACGTTCATTATTTCCTCGTCATCGTTATTTTAACATAACCACCACCACCACCATGATCATTGTCATAGTCACATTTTAGGTACTCTGCAGGTCGAAGGGTCTAAAATTACTCTTCGCTTGAGGCAGCCAGCACGAAACTTTACGCCAGCAAATTTCCAAATCTCATGCCACTCTCCGCCCTGCTAGAGTGCTTTTCTGCACTAAGCAGCAGTCCATTACGCTAATATGCCACCGGTTTCATGCGTTATATGACCGGCGTTACTAAGCTCCCCTTAACCTCAACTAAACCAGCGACAGCCATTCCCTCTTTAATCTATACTTAGCTCTAATTGAATGTCAGAAGTCGCGTGGAACGATACAACCAACCAGCTGCACGAATACACGTCCGAAAACCCTACGACTTCGCAGCGTAACGCAGCGCGTAGGAAAACGGCGCGTACCTCCCCAGAAAACGGGCCACGCACGGCTCTTTGTCTAACATTCCGAATCCACCTCTTTCTCTCGGCAAGCCCCCGTCTACGCTTCCTTCCTCTTTCCCCATTTTCATCCTAATTTCGATCCTCTCCGTCATAAAAAGGCATCAGCGAAGCCATACGCTGTTGATCTCTCCAAACATTCGCCAGCCCTCGCTCTTCTGCAAATAGCGAGCGGGCAAACGCGTTTGCGCCTCTCAAAGCGCCGCGCGACCGATAAATAATGGAAACGAGACTTTCATCGTATTTATTCATCATTTCTTTCTTTCTTTCTCCTGGTCTCCTCCTTCCCCTCCACCACGAGTGCTGTCGCGAATTCGCGCCCGCGGCGGAAACAAGCTGCGTGTGTATATATCTACGCCACGAGCATTGTTTGCCCCGCATCCATCGAATCCACTGTATAACGCATCCTGCGCAACACCGAAGGGTTCGCGGAGCCCAGACGCGACGCCGTCGGGGCAGAAACACAGAGAAATGGCAAACAAACAAAACAAACAGTAAGGTGCGACTGAAGCCTCGAATGGATGATGGAAGCGGCTGCGCGGCTTCGATAGGGAATGGCGCCTGCGCGTGGTTCTCGGCCATTTGTTTTGCAGATAGGGACGAAGAGTGCCTCTCACCTCGACCGAGGAGTCCCTGGTTCGCGGTTCGTCGAGCGGTCGTTCGCTCGTCGGCCGCCGCCGCCGCCGGGCCAACAGCTTTCTGTCCGCGACCCCGCTGCCCTACGCATTCATCCCGATTTGGGCCCCGCTTCGGCGGAAAACACTCGACCTCTCTCTCGGACGATGCATGCGCCGGAGGAGCCATTTGCGCCCATTCAATGGCCCCCGCCGCTGTTCCGCCGGCGCCGGTGATGTATTCATGAGGCGGGCGTGGAAGAACAGAACGGGATGGCGGAGGCATTCGCAAATGTCGTGGAAAGTTCGAGCAGCTCGGCTGTTGGCAGGTAGCTTCGGGGCTTCTTTCGTTGAAACGAAAATGATTTCGGGGACTTTGTAGCCGTCGAGGGCAGAAATTCCATTATTATTATTATTATTATTATTATTATTATTATTATTATTATTATTATTATTATTATTATTATTATTATTATTATTGGCGTCCCCTTCTAAACGGGGTGTTGCAAAATATACACCTAGCCTAATTGAGCGAATCAGCACAACATATATGCATGTATGTCTGGCACTTTGCATACGTCTGACGTTTTCTCTCTTCATTAAAACCTTTATCTCTACATTGTATAGTTGCTTATGCCATGTAACGACTACGGTGCATACGAGACACCAGCACCTCTAGTGGCAATGAGCTGGGGAAAGTAAATTGTGGGATTTAACATCCCGAAACTGCGCGGTAGGTTACAAGAGATACGGTAGTTGAACGCTTTAACGTCAAGGGCGCTGTTTCTTTAAGAACTCTCTGGACGCATTTACCGTTGATCGTGGAAATGCAATATCTGCACAGCATTTTCGGGCAAGTCACTTTGCATTGGTGTTGTGGAAGGTTAGGCAGGATATAAGGCGCACGAGCGATATTCAAACACAAAGCTGCGGACTCATAAGCGGTCCTAAATGAGGGTAACTAAATAACGCTTTAAATAGTTGTTTAAACCTCGTCGTATCAACGCCCAGCTTCGTACTTATGAGGGGTGCCGCAACGTGCCTGTGCTTACGTGGCACGGACTACGGCACAGCGATCGTGCCGATAAGAAACGCCTTATCAGCAAATCCTCTCAAATTGGGTTCGATGCAAAGTGGGTCTTTTCCCTAAGAGCCCCCCCGAAGTAGAAGCTCATTTGGATGGCCGGGTGCCCACTCATGGAGTGAATTTTAAGGCGCGAGAGACTCTGCAAGTACACCGACGAGGTTGTGAAAACGACTAAAGATAGGAGCAAAGTGCGTGCAACGTACTGCGCCCCGATGAGGCTATTTCAAGCAGATCGTTTTACAGGCTATCCTATAGGCCTCATTTAGTGGGGAGTTCGGAGTCTTTACCGAGGGCACAAAGAATGTGCAAAACGCTTATAGTAAGGAACGTAGGGCTTTTAGATTAGGCGCCTCCAGGAATTTGTAGGAACAAATATAAGGATTTGGATAAAAAGAAAGAAAGAAAGAAAGAAAGAAAGAAAGAAAGAAAGAAAGAAAGAAAGAAAGAAAGAAAGAAAGACTCATTCCGAGCACGCAAATAGCCGATGCTGCCACTCGGGTTCACGCTATCTCGCCTCCTTGCCTTTCAATTTGCGCAATTTGTTTCTTTTGCAAAGAGATTCAGCACATACGCTTAGAGGCACGAGAGGGGGACTGGTCCCATGGTGCTTGAGCTCCGCCGCTCTGCTACGGACATCTGGACACCTCGCCAGAAGGTGGCATGAGAAACATGTCATTAAGAGGCAAGTAGAAGCAAGACTATGATGATGCTGCGATAAGAAACAACAAACCTAAAAACAAGGGAGGGGAAGTCGGAACATGGGGGCTGTAATACGAATGAGCAAATTCTCGACGAATTCCTTCTTCGGCGAACTCCTTAATTTATTTGCGCTCGACCGCTTTCAGTATCGCCGGCTTATAGCCAGGTTCTTGTCGCTTTTTTTTTTTCGTTGTTGCTGTTGCGATTTTCTTTTCTCCAGCATACGAACGCCCCGGCTCTCTGGACGATTTGCGAATTGCCGGGGTCTTCGGAAGAAATCGTTCGGTTCTCTACGCGGTTGGGCAAAGAGCCTTGACGTAAGTGCCGTATGTGGGCAATGATAGTAGCCAAATTCCACGACTCGCTTTGTGTGTGGCCGGTGATATCGGTGGCGTTAACGATGTCACCGTTAAGTTTTTTTGTTTTATTCCTTTTCTTCTGTGAGCACGTCATGAGCACGTCGTGGCGCTACAAGTCATTATACGCACGCGTTGCAGGCTGCAATGTAGATGCAATTTAGCAGTGGGCCTCAGCATTCCTTTCCTGTGCGTTGTACGCACGCCCATGTGCTCCGTAATATGAAGTTGATACGACGATGCTGTCGTTTATTCTCCCTACGAGGCTCCTTGCTTTACCGCTTTTTTTTTTTCAATTGACTTTTTCTCTGTTACCAGCTGATGCGGCCCTGGGGAGAGAAAGCTCAGCATCGAACAAGGAGTAAAGAAATTTCTATAGTGGACGCGGCAGGTAAACTGCTGCCTTTTGTTAGGTTCCTCTCTTTTTCAAATGCACGAGAAACAAAGAAATGCAATTGATGCACAACCTCTTCACCGATTCGAGTGGAATTCCTTTTACTTGAAAGAAAATAATTGAATTCAAGTAACCGATGGAAACATTCAACTTACACCTCTGGTTTTATAACAAGATTGCTGAAAGTCGGCCAATGAAAAAAAAAAATGAAGCACCAAATTAAGTTGTCTCATCAGAAAGGTCTTTAAGCTCACCCTCGACTTCCCTGTAAGCACACACACCAAAAAATCTGTTCAAGCTCAGAGTCCACAACACGCTCGAAGAAATAATCGAGGCGCAAGAGCGCTCCCAGCTGCTCCGGCTATCCGGCACCCCGGCGGGCCGCAAGATACTCGACGAGATGGGCCTCAACCCTGTCGACCAGTGCTCCGACGCCGTGCGGATCACCAGCGACATCAGGTCTCAACTGCACATCACGCCCGTTCCCCGCTATAAGCACGCCGCACACAACGTCGGCAGACGTCGGGCCAGGGCTAGAGGTCTACTCGAGCATGTCCGCAACAGCCACATTGAGGCAAGCTTCCTGGACGCCGCGGCACAAGTCCAACAAGAGGCATTCGCCGTCTCCATCGTTGACTCTAATTCCAGGATCACTTGCTGCGCCACGGTATAAGCACTTCGAAGCCCTTGGTAGCCGAACAGGTTGCAATTGCGCTGGCTCTGCTCGATGGTCGCAGAGAGACAATATATAGAGATTCCAAGGCGGCCATTAAGGCCTACAAAACAGGGATGGCCTCCCTTCAGGCCCTCCGCATTCTCCAATGCGTCAAAAGTATCTCTCCCCATTCTCTCACTTAGTTTCCCGCGAACTTGGGGTCGACTGAGGGCGAGTTCTCAAACGCTAACGAGGGCGCGCACGAGGTCGCGCGAGGACTCACTGACCACGCCGCCTCAGCAGTCCCCTTCCCCGCGAGAAACCCTTGCTCACGTTCGATGAGATCATCAAACACTGCTATCGGTCAAGACGGGTGCAAAAGACCCTGCCTCATGTAGGGCGCGGCATGTGACCCTTAGATTTTTACAAGCCCATGCGTGTCCTAACATTGCGGTCCTTCATGCTATATACCTTGAAAGGTATCCCAATGCGGACTGCCCTGCCTGTGGACTGATGGCAACATTGGACCATGTGCTGTGGGAATGCGAAGCCATAGGCTCCGCCTTGAGCGAGGATAGGTGGGCTGCGCTCTTTGGCAGCCCCGAATTCAAGGACCAAACCCTGACCGTCCAGAGTAACCGCGATCGGACAGGGTCGGGGGACAAGCCGGGAGGCGCGGGAAGACCCCTGCGTCTTCTCTGGAGCGAAGTAAAGTTCTTTCCCTCACTCACTTCGGTGTCTTCGGCCTGCCGGATTAAGCGTGCCTGTTTTTGTGGGTCGGAACTGAGGAGAGCGGCCTCCCCACCCGCGCCCGTCCGGGAATGCGACCCTCATGAGGCCGCCGGGCAGGCCCAGAACATGTGGCTGAGGTCCGCCCTGTTAATACAGAATTCACGTTTGTCTGAATAAATTTCCGGTTCGTAGTGATTTATTGTTACTGGACTTGGGAACGTTTGCGTCTGAAGGAGGTGTGCTGATGCAATAACATTTTTTAAGGCGAAAGCCTGAAGCGGCTCGTACCGTCTATGGTCTGGAAAGCGCGGTGTGCGGTACAGAAAGTCATGTGAGGTCACCTCGTGTGGACAAACGCTAGTGCCACTGCTCGCACGTTCGTCGTCGTCATTTTCCGCAGCTGGCCCCAATGGCGCTCATCATGCCAAAAAAATGTAAAGTTAATTAACATATAGTTAATTCAGCCACTCGAACCCACGACCTTCGGTGGGAGCCGGACCCTCGAGCTTATGTGGAAGTCGAACTCACGACGTTTGGTGTTGAGGCGAAGTTAATTAAGGCACTGTTAAATGAACAGAATTAATTAGGGTGCTCGAATCCACGACCTTTAGTATTGCCCACGACTTGTAGTATTGCCGAAACGAGCGCACAGCCAGGAAAGACACAGGAAAAATGTCAATTCTAGAGCGTTGAGAACGTTGTAGTACGGAGTGGAAGAGAACGCTTATATATGGGGTCTAAGTAATTCTGTGCCAATCTATTTACGCTAGCAGGCAGTGCTTGATACACTAGTAAATATTTCACGTGGAGCAAGGAACAACTTCCCAGTCGCGACGGCGCTTAGACGTAAAAATCTGTGCTCATTGAAAGTCAAGATTGCAAAGCTTAAAAAACAATGAAATGCGCCGTGCATAAGCGTAGTACCGATCGAGGAAAAAAGATACGGTTGATTCTTCTTTCAAGGATACGGTAGAACACCAAAGTGAAACTTGTAGCCATAAAAGCAGCTGCGTGTTGCTTGCTTCATTAACTCATGGTCCGCTGCAGTCAAAGGCGCTCGATTTTTGGGTCGGCGACCGTGTTGCAGGTTTGCCTGGCACGCGGCTTCCTGCTGCCGAATCGCTTCGGTGAAGGAACGAGTATTTTGGTGCGGCTGCCTAGTGTCTTGGGCAGCCAGTCGAGCAGCGACGCGCTCAGCTTCAGGAATGCGAGTGGCAGGGTTGGCAACGCCCACCGCGGACGAGCGAAGGTGTTCTGCTTCAGGCTGGCGTGTCTCCCTCCGGACCAAAGCGAGATTCACCCGTCGACGTCGTTGCCCCTCTGCGCCACTTAGCGCAGCAGCTTTCTTAGTTGGCGCCAATCGCAAGCGAAGCAGTAGGCGGCGTGCAAGCGCACAGAGTTTCATACTATAATTACTAGGGGGAACGCTGGGACTGCGATCGCTCAGCCACTGTGGAAATGATGGGAAGTACACAGATTTGTCTGACCATCGTATTTGTGGATTCAGACGTTCTTGCGGCTTTGTTTATCTACGCTCCATCTGTATTCACTGTTTTAAATTTCAAAGTGATCCATACACGTCTAAGTGCAAAATACTCTGCGAACAAGCACAATCGCTACTAACTGCAGCTGCTCAACCTGTCGAGGTGGCCAAATCGAAATGCACCAAGCGTCCCAACACGTTGGTTTGCCCGCAAGAAATTCTTAAAGGCGTTCTAGGCCGCTGGTTGATGCATGCGTTCGGGGCGTAAGGGTTTCAATATCGGGCCTCTATGCCAGAGGTCCTGCGCTCGAATCGTGCCGTCTGAAAATTTTAATAATGTGTATTTCATTATCTCCTACACAGCTACTATGTTGAAAATAACAAATTCACAAAGCAGCGGACCCAATCGAAGCCAGAAGGACGAAGTTTAGGCAAATCCATCTACTTTCCATAATTACCATGATGGCTGAACAGCCCCGTTTGCAGCTCCCGTAGACACTAGCACCAGAGTTCTCTCTAGTAATTATATTGTACGAAGCTCTGTGTGTAAGCACTGCCAATGCATGTTGAAGCGGCACTCCGTAGGCGACGAGGCGTCAGATGCGAATCGGATGCAGAAGACAAACTGTGCGCGGAAACTGCACAGTCACCTACGCCTACACCGTCTACACCAGGCTACACCGCGTTGGAGCCTCCGCTGCGGTGAGACTGCCGAAGCGCTCACTGTCGGCGCTCGCTATTGTCATGATGCAGCAGCTCGCTTCCCCGCTCCCAGATGGTGGTGCCATCCCCCTGTCAAGAGAGACCATACTTTACGCGCTCGCGCTGACGTCCCACACGTTACAGGAAGTTGATGGTGGACCCCGGCATAAAGCAACTCTTCGTGTTAATACATCAAACTCTAAAAGGCTCCGCGAATGGGGCGAAGGAATACGTTGCCAGTAGCTGCACATCGCCCGAATCAACAACGGGTTTCGCTCTGTTACAGAAATGCATGTAACTGCTACGTCTGCGGAAGACGCATTGCTTATCAAGAAACGACTACAAAGCCACAAGAAACAGTAGAAATATCAACCGCTGCATTCGTCGACATCATTGAAAATGCATTGAGCTGCGCCCTTATTTGCTCCCTATCCTCTTTCTTCGCATATTACCATATCTCCCTCAGATACAGTGCTTCAATTCTTGCATATCCGCGCCGTGAATATCGCAAGGAAGGCAGCATAGTTTACGGAAAACATTATTGTCAGACAGATATTAAAGCCTCGAGCAAATTAGGCGACTGAAGAGATAAGCTCTCGCGGAGAGTCATGACAGGGACGGAACTGTGTCAGCCATTTTTGCCCGAAAGTGACCATTACGGATGAAACAAGATATTACAGTCCGTCGCTAACGGTTGATTTCTACTTACACGGAACAATCACGGCCTTCCATTTAGAGACAGCCTTGCAATCAGGCACGTTTTTTTCCTCAACCATGCCATGCACTTCCGGAACTAAAAACGGTAGGACTAATGATTGTTCGTTTCACACACTGTGTATGAATATTTTTTAGGATGCTCAGAGCGGTTTGATTACGCTGCGGAGACTCGATAACTGAGAAATTCAATACTAGTCGACCGCCGAAGCAATGAAATTTATTCTACATCGGTTTTTACTGAATATTCTGAGTTCACTTCGTCTGAATGACCGACGAGTCAACTGGACCGTCGAACTTTTTTTTTCCATTCTGGCCACGCGAATGCACTTTTATTCTTTAGCTTGCAGATAAACATAAAAGTAATGACCATTTATTCTCTATAGTAGAATAAATATGCGAATAGAAATACTCTTAGCACAACATCAATGCAGTGCTATATGGCTATCTGTTCACCGAATTTCCCATAATCATATAGGGAAAACACGGGGAATGCGGGAGATTAAAGTTCAGTGCGATGAGCAAAACTAGAACAAGGTGAAAGCAGGAGCCAACGTTTGTAAATGTGGACTTGTCTTTTGCTGTCGCCTTGGAAAAGACAAGTCCACTTGTAACGTGGGCTCCTGCTTTCAACTTGTTCTCGTTTTGCTCATCTCCATACAGTACCCATCATATAGTACTTTCCGTATTTAGCCCACACTCCGAAAATACAAAAGTGTTTACCCGAACATAAGTACACTATCAATGAGACCAAGGTTGTAGAAACAGCGCGTTCAAGATTGCGTCATTGCTCTTCTCCTTTTCTTTTTTTTTCACTTTCTCATTCTGTGTTCAAAGACCCAAATTCATGACGCATGTTGTGCATTCTTCAGTAATAAATGCCGGCTGGCTACACCCTTCCTCATTTATGAGCATGCAAGAAAAATGTTGCTTATATTGCATGATTTTTAGCGTTACAGCGCAAGCGTGTTGAGCGTTACAGCGTGTTCTTAATTCATACTCTGCCTTTCACTGCGGTATATTCGATATGTTCCTATTCTCCTCGACACTAGTGGCGCTAGTTCGCAACTCTGTCTCAACCCTTCTTTTCTATTTATCCTCCTAATCTTAAACTCATAGCTCTTAGCATTATAGACAACTTCGGTTTCTGTCTAATTTGTTTTTCTATTATAAAGCTTTATCAAAAGAAATGCTCTACGTCAAGGCACGAAATGAAACTTTTCATTTCATTAAAAAAAATTACATTACGTGCCAAAACCACTTTCTGATTATGAGGCACGCCGCAGTGGAAGACTCCGGAAATTTCGACCACCTGGGGTTCTTTAACGTGCACCTAAAACTAAGCACACGGGTGTTTTCGCATTTAGCCCCCATCGAAATGTGGCCTCCATGGCCGGTCATATTATTTAGCTTTATCATTTACCGCACAGTATTCTCGCTTTCGATGCAACGAGCTATGGAAAGAAGAATGATGGGTGTAACGTTACGGGATAAGAAAAGAGCAGATTGGGTGAGGGAACAAACGCCGGTTAATGACTTCTTAGTTGAAATCAAGAAAAAAAAATGGGCATCCATGGGCAGGACATGTAATGAGGAGAGAAGATAACCGATGGTCATTAAGGGTTACGGACTGGATTCCAAGGAAAGGGAAGCGTAGCAGGGGATGGCAGAAAGTTAGGTGGGTGGATGAGATTAAGAAATTTGCAGGGACAACATGGCCACAATTAGTACATAACCGGGGTAGTTGGAGAAGTATGGGAGAGGCCTTTGCCCTGCAGTGGGCGTAACCAGGCTCGTGATGATGATGTAAACGTGATGATTCCATCAACGTAATGGTGATGGAAATAAAATATATATATACATATATATATATATATATATATATATATATATATATATATATATATATATATATATATTGTATGATCCTCGCTTTCTCCTTCCTTTGGCCACGATCTTCGGCATTTTTTTAGTTATACTTTTCCTGCTGAGTAGTGATCGTCTGCGCCATTACGTCCCGTTTTTCGACCTAAGATGCGTGAACGAATGTACCATTAGAGGCTGCTTAACGCTCACAGATGCGCTCCTGCGAAGTCCCATCTTTGAGGACCAAATCCTGGCCGTCTAGCGCGCCCGCGATTGGGCCGGCAGACTAGATCTGTCAGTCCCGTCGTGGGATTAGCCGGGTGCGCGTTTTATCGCGTTTTGCTGGACCAAATGAAAGTTCACTCACTCACTCACTCACTCACTCACTCACTCACTCACTCACTCACTCACTCACTCACTCACTCACTCACTCACTCACTCACTCACTCACTCACTCACTCACTCACTCACTCACTCACTCACTCACTCACTCACTCACTCACTCACTCACTCACCACGTGGTACATTTGCAAACACACAGACACATACATTCTGCTGATCTTATTTTTCTTTACTTTTGCAAGCCTGAATACTTTGTCATTTATTCATTTCCTTTCTTACGATTAGTCACCTTTGTATTTTCATTTATATCTTTCTTTTCCCGCTGCCACAGTGAATTTGAGCCATCTTTAGAGGAAACCATTATCACCACTACCGAAATTAGCAAGCGTAGAGGTGGTCACGTGACACGTGTAGCCCGAAATACACAGACGATTTAAATTCATCATAGGTGCTCTACGCTGGTTGAGCAGAAAAGAACCTCGCACTTGTTCTTAGTGTCCTTCATGTCAA
The DNA here is from genome assembly GCF_050947875.1 of Dermacentor variabilis. NCBI lineage: Eukaryota > Metazoa > Arthropoda > Arachnida > Ixodida > Ixodidae > Dermacentor > Dermacentor variabilis. The sequence goes on from NC_134573.1 coordinate 156,769,341, forward strand.
CCGAAGATAGCAGCGACCGGCGTTCTGTCTACGCCAGCTCCATATCGTACGCCCAGTTATCCCTAGGTTTCTCAGAGCGCCACGCCAGCTCCCTCTGCACTTTCAGCGCACTTCATACATTATTTACATCATCACGTTTTCTTAAAATCACCATACAAACCCTTCGTGTGGCCTCGCGCTTGCTGATTTTGGTCCTCGTTCCTCCCTCCATTAGTCAGCGCTCATTCTACAAGCACTCGCTCCTAATCCGAAGGCGTTGGCATCACCGATGAGGGCAGGGCATTGTCAACGAAGAATGCTTGGGTTCGATTTCTCGCTCACTCACAGGTGAACACTATTTCGGGTTCCAGTTTTCTTTCCTTTGCTACGTGAGCACAGCAGACGAATTCGATTTACAAGACATTGCGACGTTGGTGAGATCGTCAAGGCTTGAGAAGAAACTGCAAGAGTATTGCGAAATCTTTTTTAAAACGTAGTTATTGTCACGTGTAAGCACGTCAGTCATCGAAGGCGTGCTGTGACGCCGATTCCGCAGCAGAACGTCGAATTGAATGGCCATTACGCGCTATCTACTTTACAGGAATATGTGTCAGTGTTCGAACCTGCTAGTCGTTTCACGCCTCCTCAGTTACGCTAACTTGCTGCAACTGTCATTGATAAACATTAAACTATAGGCACGTGATGCTCAGCGCGCAACAGAAATACAAATACCGTTCTCGCCAGTCTGCGAAAACGATTCAAAAACTTGTCTCACGTTGTTTCCAAGCCAAAGAGAGAAATAACTTGTATTGCGAGCGACGTTTGCACAAGGCCCAAACGGCATCGTTGACGAGTGGCTAGCGTCGATGTTTACGCCCTTCCTTCCTACCTCTGCCGCGCAAATAGGGCTATTGAGACCGAGTTAGGGGGCTGTGCTGTCTGTGCGTGTATATGTTTGTGAGGGAACGGGTGGCACGGAGTTGCCAAAGCATACATCGACATTGGGGAAGGGTTGCCGGCGGTGTTAGCCCGCTAATTCGCGCGATCACCGTGCGCCGATCTCTCTACCGTAATGGACGGAGGGACGGAGGGACTGCAGCGGCAACGCGCAGAAAAGGCAGGAAGAGAAATCGGGCGCGTGCCGCGGATCGTCGACACGCTTGACCCAGAAGCGCGATTCCGGTCGGCAAATATTGCCCGAGCACTCGAGCGAGCGAGGTACGCTTCCCGCTTCGGAGGACTCGGCAAAAACGCTCCCGATTGCGCGCGCGCGCGCGTGTGCCCTAACCTCCTCGCCCAAAACCTTTTGCATTCTCCTTCTTCATTCGACGCCTCTTCCACTCTCCTCTTAGAGCTTCAGGCCGGCTCCCCATTTCCTCTCGTCTTCGCTACCCTCTCCACCATGACGATCCCGTTCGCACTGCTCTTCATCGGTGCATGGCTTGTCTGTGTAAGCCCCCGCTTCCATCACTTAGGCGGCTCGCGCTCGAGATCACTTAGCGCAGGTGGGGCTGCCCCGTACATGTCAGCGCCCGGTTAAGAGCCTATCGACGGAGCCCTTCTCTAACGCCGCCTGCTGGCGCTGGAAATATTTTCGCAAGTTTACGTATCCGAGCATTCAAACGCAAGCATGTGTTCGTATACTGCATGTGCCGTCAAACGGCGCTGTACGCCGTCGCTTCTAAGAGACAGTTACCCAAGATTTTTCCAACGACAACGTTGTTGGCTGCATTCTATTTCGAAATACTCCGGGCACGGGAATGGAACGTACTGCCGGTGTCAACCTATCAGGATCGCGTTCATGCGAACGCACGCCCCTCTGCGCCGTGTGTCCTATCGCGAAAGCCCACCGTCTGCTCGGTCTCGAGCATGGTCTGGAGCGCCGCCTAAACCACCAGATTATTGCTGGAAGCTGGACGAGTTGGCTGGCGCCATCACGAAACATATCCCCAGCGCTGATGAAGAGGCAACACGAACACCAACTATAGCCACGGTTACAAAAAATTGCAAGTAGCCGCGACGAATGCAAAGCTCGCTTGCTCGACAGCATCGTACGACAGTATACCAGTCCCTCTACTGTTTCGCGAAATTCCGCCTCGGGGTGAGAGCGCCGGCTCGGTGCTTGTCAGGACAGAACCGAAGGTGGCTGCGACGTACGGCTGAAGTCTCGGGACGCGTACGATAGCGGAGGTCGGTCGAGTGTACCGCGCCGAATCAACGACTGGTTCAATTTCGTAAGTAACGTCGGTCAGTTGGCGTAACGCTCTCCTGGGACCATCGTACTGGTGTAGGAGCCCTCCAGAGAGAACAATACGGTTGGACGGAGACCGCAGCTGTGCAGGAGAACCTGCAAAGCAACATAGGTTCCTGTGGAGGCCATCATACAGAGCCTTTCTTGGGAAGCTTGGGACACTGCGCGCGCCGTTCGCGAGCTATGTGACGGTCTGCGTCGGCTCGCGCTACGGCATCACGAATGTAGGAAAGTAGACGTGTTTATGGCAGCGGGAGGAAAAGTAATAAAGGAAAAAGAAGATAGAACACTGAATAGCCGGTAGTGCCGAACCGAACAAGTTGTGGGCGAGAGTAACTAAATGCGAGAAAGCGGCCCAGTCGCGATGCTCGGTGGAAACTTAGCTTGACAACTTGATATGCAAATTGCTGCCATCTCATGTAGTTCCTGCACGACCTTCGGCACACGTTTCCGAGCTTGGGATCAATGTTACGATCGGGGAAAGCTCTTGCAGTGCTTACGTCCGGCCGTTGGACGGAGGCACTGGCCGCAGCTGCTAGACTGCTAGACTGGTAGACTACGGCTTTCAGGTGCTTGCGAACATCAAGGAAATCTGCGGCTGCCTATGACGACGTGCCACGTTTATGCATGACGTCCTTTAGCATACGATGGCGCACCTACTCAAGATTCGCGACATCACAGGTACAATACGGGTAAGGCAACGGTGTTTTTAAAAGGAAACTTTCTTTGCCTGTACCTTCGACTTTCCCACTGCTGCTGCTGTCTGGCACATAGCGGTGGGGGGGGGGGAGTATTCAGAGCTAGTGTATACATGGCAGGAGCATGGCAGAGATGAAAAGCTATGTGAGAAGCTCGTTTGGACCTTTGCACCACGTCGAATGTAAAGAATGCCTTCTGCAGCCCCTTGGGCGCCGCCACATTAGCTTCTAGACAGTTGTAATTATTTATGTTGGCCAAACCTGGACTTCTTAAATTATTAATGGCTGAGATTACCTCTAAAATAGACAGGGGCCCCTGGAAGAAAGAGCCCTTAAAATGAAGTAAGGTGTAGCTTGCTGCAGTTGTGTCCCCTTACCTTTTTCCCCTGCGCAGAGAAGCAGTCCAGAGCATATACTAGCTCAGGGCTACCTCTCTAACAATCCTCTAATAAATTATCTTTTGCGAGTTGCGCAAACAGCCAGACGGGATCGGCTCGTGGGGAGAAGAAAATGTGATGGCAGCCCTATTTTACGCTTTACGCCCCACCCTGAAGTCACAGGTGAGTTTGAAGGGGAGTGACATTTCGCGGTGCGACGTTCGTAATCACGAAAATTTCACGCAAGTTATTTCGGCCTACATGGTCATTTTGAAATGTGGAAGCACGGAACTAGGATATTATGGTGTTTACGGAAACTATGGCAATTATGGTTCTTATGGCAACCAAAATTAATCCGTGCTGTAAGGACTGTAACTAAGAAGTTAATTACTTTAGTTAGTTTATTAGTGAATGGTTTGCTTTGGTTTTTCTTGCAAATAAAGTCAGCCTGAGAAGGTAACTGTTCAGTAATGACCTGGTTCGAGCAAATCTTGTAGGCTTTCCTAGTTTTAATAGTGACCGAAGTGAAATAGAAGAGAGAGGGAGATAAAATTGGAGGTGAAAAGCGGAGAGGTGATCCACATTAACTGTACACACTGTATATGAGAGAGAGTTGCAGTCTAAGGCTTTCAAACACAGAGTTTGTCGCAGTTTCGCAAGTTTCAATGTCCTGAACTTTTAGTTGCCAAAGGGGAAAAAGTGTAGGGATTCTACTTCTGATGGCACACTCTTATTTCATATGGGCAATGACGTTATTCTCTCGGGGCACGTTGCACACAGGTCACTGTTATGTTGTTTAGACTTACATATTCTACTCTTGCAAGTATTCACTTCAACTAACTGGCTTCGCACACTGACGTCTGACCACAACTATGCAGACATTGGCGCTGTTAAAGAACAAACCGCGCGCATCGAGAACATGTTTTACGCGACTCTCAACGAATCCAGATATTCCTAACTGTAACAGCACGGTGACACAACTCAAATTATGAGCCGTCGTCAATTTCTTTTATCCGTTTCTAAGTTGCCAGTTTGTTTCGCTCATCAAGATTCTTCATCCATAAAACGATGACGTTGCCGCGTGCCATTGATCCTTTCCAGCGGATCTCGTTCCCTCTCACTGCGCGAGAAAATTCGGGAGGATTACGAGCTCGTTCCTCTCCCGGCAGGATTTTCGCTCTGCAGACCTGATCGAGGGCTGAAACAGTGCAGCCCGTTGATGACCTAAGCCAGCTGAACTGCGACCACATCGCCGCCGCTGCGGATTTTTCACGCATCTCAACATACGCGCGTCATTCGTGGCGGAAGCAAGAAGCGGCAAACGAAGGCACAGACGAATTCGCCGAAAGTCTACGGAACTCTTTTCATCGTATGGCCTCGGAAGGCGAGTGAGAGTAAGGTCCAAATCCTCCTCCGACAACGTAGAGGGCCAGCTTTCCCGACCTCACGTTTCACAGTTGCCATCTGCCTCCGAGACCATCGTTTCTCCTACTCACCCTTTCTACCATGCTCGTCATTCGTAGCGAATGAATGACATGGTTTACTCATTTTTTCATAGAGTGGACGTCGATGGGACTTCGGAAAGGAAACTAAAAGCGACAGAAACGGAAGGATGTCCTGGAACTCCTTTTGGGACGCCCGCAGGAGCATGGAGGAAGGGAGAAAGGGAACAGAAAGAAGTAGAAATAGAGGTATCGTCACTTGGTCTGTTAAGACAGGCAGCCACCGTGCCCTTCTGTTCCGTTTCTATGCTTTCGGCGTGACCACTCAAGCCCTAAGCAGGCTACCAAACACCATCCGTCCTATCGGCTGCGAATGCGACACCAGTGAAAGACGGACCCCTGTGCTTAGCGTGACTGTAACAGAACACGAGACGACGAGGCCCCGGTGGACGGAAAAGCCAACAACGCTAAAGCTCCAGCGTAAATACAGAGGCACGTAGTAGAAGACGATAAACGAAAAGTAAACATTGGGCCTTCCTGGGAGAAAGCCTCGGTGCGCTGGGCTTAAGGCGGTCAGTGGATCCTTGAGCAGACTAATTCCGCCTGCCTTTTTTTTCCCCTCTCTTTGCTTCCTGCCCCTAGCTGTAGCAGCACACATCTCATATGCTCAAAAGAGAATTCTTCGAGGGATCCTGCCTGAGGTTTGTTGACTGTGCTGAAAAAGAAGGCTACAGTACAGCGCGATATCTATGTCCTGATCCACCCATAGAGGACCGCCAAATCACGCCAGTATAGTGTGGCAGAGTGATTACGTGCTACGTGGCCGTCGAAAAAAAGGAGTAGTTAGCGTTCTGTGTTACTCACGTTGCAAAGCAGAATAAAACATTCGAGCTTCCACTAAAAGAATATTCTACTGGCACTACGCTCTCACTCCGACATAGTTGAGAACTGAGCATTGGGGGAGGGAGGGGCGGGGAAACTATTAGCTCAGCTCTCTTTCCGGCAATACGACCGCAAAGCACTTGTGCTAAGCCTAGTCGTGTTACACATAATAACATTGTTTTCAGTTCCTCGCGCAATGGAGCAAATAAATGCGCGATTGCCATCTTTAATGTGTGTCTTCTAATTTAAGGGACTGCAACTCTCAGACTAACAAAACAAAGTGAAAATATACTGCTGAATGGACGCAGAAAAAGCTACAGAAAGAAAGATAGGACAGAAGAAAAACTAATGTTTAAAGGCGAGAGAAAACTAAGAGAGCTGAGTGAACTAGAGATAAAATGCAGGTAGATGAAATTCTTGCATTGGGACATAATAAATATAAGGTAACAAAACCTGTGCCAAAGAAAAGGTAATGCAGCCGTGTAAGGCAGAGAATAATACACTATAGATCACACAATTTTCTGGCAAGAACGCGGCGGCTTCCGTTTGCGCAAGACAAGGATAACTGGAGATATATCAGAGGGGTTTCGCCTTGCAACCGCGCCTTAATATACAGGCAAATGAAGCTAATGTTGGTAATGGTAAAGCCGTGATCTTTCAGCTGTTCCACTCCACCCCCCCCCCAAAAAAAAATAGAACAAGAAAAAAAGGAGGAAAGAAAACGTCCGCTGCTGCTGTTCAGGAAACTTCATGACGGCGCGAAACGTACGAAAACACCAGACTCGCGGGGAGGATTACATGCGGTGTATAGGAGACAGGCCGCGCATGCTTCCGGTGAGGAGGAGACCCACTAAGTGTGGAAAGCCAGTACGCGGGATGCAAAGAAAGGAAGCTGAAGACGCGCCCCGTTCTCCCTGCGGAATGCCGATGAGCGCTGGCTGGCTGCGGACACCTCCGGATGCCCCGTAAACAGTTCAGCAGGCACAGGCACCGGTTCGGTGTTCCGGTCGAGCCTTTAATGGGAAGCAGCGAGGGGACACAAGTAGGCGCGGGCCCAATCGCGGCTAGCGGTGCACTGCGTGAGCGTTTGCACGGTGGTACGTGGGACATGGGGGGAGCGTTTCTGTGCGATACTATAGGGGAACAGTCGATAACGATATCTCGACGTGTTATCGCTTTTTCCGTTACTTCGCTTATTGCGTGCAACTCGGCCCGGGCGCGCCCGGTTTTCCTGGTCGGAGTTCTCGAAAGACATTAACCCTATGATTCCAAACTTACGGTAGCATTCGCTGCGCTGAGTTTGGTGATTCAAGACGGTGTAAGCTCTGGTACTTAGCTCCTTCAACTACCCACAGCTGAAAATTCTCTGTAGCATATCGAAAACGCAACCATAGGCTTTGCGTTGAGCGTTGCGCGCCAAAATCCCCGTTTTGAATAATCAAATTCAGCGACTAATTATAGTAGTCAATTAAACAAATAAATACCTAATTAATCAATAGTTACAATTATCATTTGATTTCAGCAGATATAATTGAACTGTTGCTCATGCTTTGTGTGTGCGCGTGCGTGTGTGTTTGGGGGGGGATTTTCTCCCCATGGCCATAGATGAACGTTGACAATTTGTTCTAATTTTCATTTGTGTGGAACTGTGTTTTGGCATTACAGGACTGCTCGTCAGCGCTGAGGGAAGAAGCATTTTACTCGAGCACAGTTTGAAGATCTCGTAAGATTTTGTTGTTATTGAACTCGATGAGTTTCCGTTCACCTTGTCTCGAGTGCTAGATTGCAGCCCCCTGTCAAATTCGGCTCCGTGGGCTTGTGTTCTTTTTTTTTTTTCAAGCGGCATTTTGTGCCTCCACGATTGTTTCTATAGTTCTCTACTAACGAACTACGGGCAGCACTGAAGTGCAAAGCCAGAGCAGAACGAACACTCGCTCCAACCCAGCTCTGTGACTCAAACTGAAGTTCCTACGGCATGCCCGATTGCGGATTACGCACTAGCCACAGCGCCACGCGCAACATTTAATCTTTATTTTTATTTTATTTTGTGATACTGTTAATCCCATCAGGGATTTTTACAGGAGTGGGTTAGAAGGGTCTGTAGACATAGCAGTACAGGCATTTACATAAGAATACAAAAGGGCACTTGGCAAGAGTAGAGTTTCATGGACCTATGTTAACAGCAATAAGTATGGCAAAAACATAACGCACAAAGAGCCTATTTCAATTACATATGATGTTTTGCAAAGAGACAAAAAGGAAGAAGGATAAGCATATGGTTATACAATTGATAGCACCATACATCATTTCCCATCACACATTTCCAAAAACATTTGGTAATTAATACAATGATATGATCTCGATAATATGTGCAGGGCTTCGCTGGCCACATAAGCTCACTGATAACGGTAATGTCCGTGCATTTATTTCAGAGACTATAACAGGCAACGTAACCGTTTCGGACGAGGACGGCGACGTTTGAACTATAAAGAAACTGTTGAGAAGATAACGGCACTTACATAAAGTTCCTATAAAAAAATGTTGAATTTGCATTGTCTATTATAGAATTCATATTGAGATACAATTGAATGCCATGCAAACTTTTATTGGGGGGTGTCCCACGTGTGTGTCTGCCGTCGCAGTAAGCGAGTTTAGCGCTAGAAAAATCGCTAAAGTGTGCTTATTTATTCTGGGTGACAAGCCATAGAGGGTTTGAAGTTTGAAGTTTATTATAATTTTGACAATACAAGATTGTCATGGCGCCAGAGCAAAAGGCCTGACTAGGCCCCTGGCCTAGTCAGGCGTGTAACCCATCAGTTTTCTAACCCATCAATTGTAACCCATCAGTCTTGTAACCCATCAATTAATATATTCCCGCGTTAATTATTCTTTATGTGTTCATTTGTTATTGTTTCTTGGATTGTTTTCCTGTCTTCTAGAGTGGTCATGCTACGATGCCAATCCTCTAGCGCACACCAATCATTTGCCGAACACTGGGATTTCACATGCAAACAGCTTGTAAATTTATCCTTGTTAAATTGTTGTTTTCCAACTCGCAATTCCGGACGTCACTAAGGAGCTCGGGATCAGACACAACTGCGAGACTTACAGTCTGCCCTGTTCACGAAGCAACAAAGTTGCGGATGGAAAAGAAACACTCTTTCTTTGCGGCTTAGGAGCGTTCATGTCCGCTTAATCCTTCCTCATTCAAGCGCGAGCTCCCACTGAAGTAATCCTACGTAAGCCCCTGTCAAAATTAATTGGAACCGTTGCGCCGCCGCTTTCTCTGCTGCCTAAAGAAGGAGCAATGAAGTCGCGATAACAGCGTGGAAAAAAGAAACGACAAGAACTAGAAATAACGCAGAGCCCGGAACAAAAGACTTTGCGCTGTCACAGCAGCGTGTGAAATTCGTCGGTAATCGGCGTGTCTGTCATGTTATACTTGGATGCGCTTAAGCGCGGCATGTGAATCGCGTGAGTTTTGTCGCAGGTAGTAAAATTTAGATGGAAAATTCTTTGGGCTAACACCGTTTGCTGCGTTTTTGTGAATTTCAGCACATCAAAGCGTGCTTGCGTGAGTGAGTGAGTGAGTGAGTGAGTGAGTGAGTGAGTGAGTGAGTGAGTGAGTGAGTGAGTGAGTGAGTGAGTGAGTGAGTGAGTGAGTGAGTGCACGCAGAGCGGTAACTTTATATTTTAAAATCATCCCTCAGTTACGCCATTCGTATGCAAAACGCCTATTAAATTTTTCTGAGGCCTTAAAGGGCCCCTCACCAGGTCTGGCCATTTTGAGCTGACAAGCGCAGAGCATACGTTGCGCGGTAACGATCGCGTCTGCAAAGTATTACATCGCTACGCGCTACGGAAAGACGCGAAATTTCAATGCGAACGTTGTTTTCCCTTTCCCTCGCGGCCACCGCGCTCCAAGGCGGACGGTGACGTACTCGTTTGCTAGTGCTTACGTGCTCGCGTCCGCAGTATGACGTCGCTTGTGGCGACACGAAACTTCGAGAATTATTCAATGCAACATCTGTTATTTGTGTAATCGGTTGCTTGAATAGACGAATTAAAGCTTAGAGAAATAATAAAACACGCAGACGGAATGCCTGCGTGTCTTTTGTTTTACTTCACACCGAAGCAAGAGAGACGTACTTCCGTATCGTCTGCTTGTCCGCGCGTCGAGCAGACGCGCGCGCGGACACCGAAACTGTGTAGTTTGCTACCATGTTCCAGCGCAGGATCATGCTCTGTGATCCACTTGTGTCTACCTCAGTATTCGTGTAGCACTGACGTATACCGCCAGTCAGGTGTCCTCGTGCAGCAAAATCGTGCCCTGCGCGAAACGTGACAATCACAACAGCTCGTGCGCAACGGCTACAGTGGGAGTGCGCAGCGCCACAAAAAAAAAAAAAAAAAGCGCCCAGAACAATATTAATGAAGGCGGGGCCCGTGACGTAGGCGTCACGCGATCCTCGAGGCCCGGTACGCTAAAATGCAGGGAAGCAATTTCGCTTGCGGAGGCTAGACAGGGTGAGTGGAGAGAACGTCTCGCTATGCAGTGGAGCTCGCCTCCCGAAATCATGGGTTCTCGGCACTGAAATATTTCTATCTCGGCTATTAATGAGCCGATTAGAAAACTTTTTTGTGGCAGAACGGCCCCTAGGGGACACGTAACAACTGCCAGCGTATAACCAAGATTTGCTCTGGGGTCTAGTGAGGGGCTTTTTTTTAAAGCTGAGATGTCGCTTTAGCTGGGAAGTATTTTGGGCACCTGTATTACATATCTGTTTCCATATTGATATTCATTAAGGCTCACTTATGCCAGAATTGCTAAGTTGTTACAAAAGTTACGTTACCAACGTAAGCGAAAACTTCACTGTTATACCGTTCTGAAGAGTACATGCGTATGCTTGCCTTCTAGTGAATAGGCGACCTGGGTTACTTGTTTTGCTAAGTAAATGTGCTTTGTATTTTACATCTGCGGAGCAGATCCTGGTCATTCCGATAGCGGTCGCTTTTATTTATAAACCGTTCGCAGTTAAATTAAGGAAATAAGGTCACCTATACTAACTATCGAAACGGGAAGCAAACCTCGCTGATTATTCAGCGCGTGTATGATGCATAATCTAGTAAAAGAATGTGTTTCCGGGCACGTATACGCACATAAGAATCGGCTGAAAAGAAAACATCCAAACGGCTAGAAAGACGTTAAGCTAGGACATGTAGTGTTTCTGTGTGTTTACATTTCTGTCTTTCTGGTTCTTCATGAGTCTTTGAAGCGGGACTTTCCAGCGCACCGCCGGCAAACATACCATCTCTCGATAACGAAGTAATTATTAAAGCACTTCCTTTCGCAGTCGGTTGAAGAAAAAAAAAGTGATCCTTTATATCACAAAATGCTTTGATCATTACCCCCCGCCCTTGCTGATTGGTTGTTGTTTTGTAAGTCCTCCCGAAAATAAAATAAAAAGTATTTAAAAGAAATTGCAGCGATGGAAGGGATGTGGTGTTTCATGAGCAAATGTACAAAAGAAAGAGAGCGTGCTCAAGGCATTTCCAGTTTGATGCGAGTACGGTTTAAGAGAAGATATATAATTTTGGAGCAATTTTTTTTTTATTGATCGCGAACGTAAATTATGCGCAAGTGATCCTGTCTTGATTGGTGACTTTGCGCCACCGCTTGCCGCAGATGGAAGCAGAGAAGAACAAAAGGAAAAAAGTAATTTCTTTTCGTTATGGCTTCAACTAACCTGTCACTCCGAGTGGCGCAGGTGCTCGTTGTGTTGTTTCGTGCCCACGATGGAATAATTTGAACGCCGCGAAAATATTTCACCGAAGTCCCTGCCTCGGAAATTTAGTGGCGAACATTATCTTCGCTGATCCTTTGCGTTCGGCCATGTATTCCCGGGAGTATCGACATCGTCGCTTCTCTCGTGAGCATCAGCTACAAACTTACAGCGGAATGCCTCAGGAGCGATAAGCGCTCGCGCTGTGGGAGCCCCTTAATAATCTTCGCGCTTCCGGCGTCCGTGGATTGCGCGTCTACGTTAGTCGTTAAACGAGGTACCTCGTCACACCGGCCTGAATAATCGAGCGGAAGAATGAATAAAAATGGCGTTACTTATACACAAATAAAGTTCAAGACGCTGTATTCTCGCGGAGCTGCCCACCTCCTCCTTTTTTGTGTTTATTTCATAAAAAAATTTAATCCTCTGGTTTTACGTGCAAAAACCATGATCTGGTTGTGAGGCACGCCGAAGAGGAGAAGTTCGGATAAATTTTGACCACCTGGAGTCTTTTAACGTGCAGCCAGTGCACGGCACACGGACGTTTCTGAATTTCGCACCCCATCGAAATGCGGCCGCCGCGGCCTAGATCTGATGCCGCGACCCCGTGCTTGTCAGCGCAACTCCAAAGCCCCTAAACAACAATGGCGGGTTTTCATAAAAACAGTCGCTTGTACAGTGCCTCCTTTAAAATGAAGTGTTTTTAATGCACCGCGAACGCGAGGTTACGACGTCTCCTGCTTTATCTATATACGTAATCCCCACGCATCATTCATGAAAAACAAGCTCAACAGAGCTCAAAACATTTTAAGGACAATTAGTAAATAAGGCCGAAAGGCTGAGCAATAAAAGAAAATTCAGGGGGCACTTAGGTATGCGCACAACGCAGGGTCGCGGGTTCGAGTGCCTTAAAGAACTCTAGCTAAATTAACTTCGCCTCAATTAACATCAAACGTCGAGGGTTCATAGCCCTATCAACACCAAAGGTGGAGGGTTCGCAGCCTTTTTGGGCCATCGTGTGGTCACGCTGACAACCCCGGAATTTTCGCCTCATGAGCCATATAATGATTTCGCATTAATAAAGTATTCAATTCTGCAATAAGGGTGCACAAACTAACTATAAATGAATGAATCCTGTTTTTTTTACGTGCCAAAACCACGATTTGATTATGAGGCACGCGGCAGTGAGGGACCCCGAAATAATTTTGACCATCCCTGACGTATACATCCAATGCACGGGTCACGTACGGGCGTTTCTGCATTTATCCCCCATCGAAACGCGGCCACCGCGGCCGGTATTTGATTCCGCGACCTCGTGCTCAGCAGGGCTACACCATAGCCGCTAAGCCACCGCGGCGGGTTACAAATTAACTACGTTAAGTACACATGGCGCTGCTTTATGTGCGTTAATTATCGGACTATTGTTTCTCTATAATGCAACAGCTGCCTACTTGTAAACAGAATCACAAACGACTTGCCTATTCGTTCCTTTCGACTAACGATCGTTCACGCTCGTTCAGTTTAGCGGTGATTGCATTTTGCCCCTGCGCACTATGCCATGGGTTCTACTCCCGGTCGCTGCTACCAAATTCTGAGCGTTCAAAACGGCCACGCTCAGATGCATAATGAAAGTTAAAGTACCGCAGCTCATAAAACCATTATTGAGTGCCATCCACTTCGAACGACAGAAAGCTGAGCTAGTTGGTAAGGATTCATAATGCAAAAAAGGGTAAGGCGTGCAGACACGGACACAAGAGAAGTGGACAACATAAACGCCGTGAAGGAAGCACTGAGGCAGAAAAGAAAGAAGACACAAAACTCATCTGCGCATGCTCGGAAATGGTAGCACCACGTGTAATCGGGTACACCTGCCGGTCTACGTGAGAGATAACTGTTAATGCAATTGATCTCTTCCTTATGTAAGGTAATCGAAGGCTGACTCACGCAAGCAGTTCCACTATTGTTGATATGCTATGCCTCGACTAAAAGACGCCTATATTCATTCCTATGTCTGTACAATATCGTTCATTCATCCACTTCGGCATTCCCGAAAGCGTGGCGATGGACCATAACTTCATTAAGGAAACCAATGCAACCTACCAACAAATCGGCCCTGTCCTTTCTTGGAGTTCGCACGTTTCGAAGAAAAAAAAAGTTGTTTCGCGACTGCATTCCACCATCGAGAAATCTTGGTGAGCACGCACTCTTGTGTTGTTGTATAATGTTGTTTGTGCAAGTTTCTGACATGTGGCAAACTCAATTCATGCTTTATCTGTACGTGGGCCATCTACATTGCGTTGTATTTTTTTTTCTTGTTCACTAGCGTTATGTCAACGTGTGTGTGGGCCGGCCAGGTCCTCTTAGGCTGTTTGATCAGCTTCCTATTCCAGGTCGGCCGCAACATTGTTGCAAATAAACTGAAATGTATTCAATTCAACTCGTGTGTTATCACGTACCCGACCTTTAGTTGGCATGTTATTTCTCAAGTTATTCAGTTGTGCAATGTTTTGACATTTCTATATGATTTGCATAGTATTTATTGCAATGGCTATGTAGTGAGCTTTTATTTATCCTGGTGCATCACTAATAAGCAATGCACAGCGTAGTAACGGACATATACCACTTGGCGCACTTAATGAAAGCTTGTAAAAAAGCTTTCATCATCACAATCCGTGTCAAAGGCGATTTGTTCAACTAGCTCATTAACATGCTCACGCAGAACCACTGACATGAAAGCCGAAATCACGACAACGAAAAATAACGAAGCGTTTTTTAAACATTGTCAATAAACCGATTTTGCGAAAGAAAAATTTTGCGGAACCTTTGCAGCATGATTGTTAAAGTCTAGTGATAATTAGTACTATTGGTTAAAGCTATCAGACATGTGGGTGCGGTGACGTTCCACTGCCTCCGAGATAGGTCCGCGTTGCGAAGCACATTTAAGCTCGTGCGAAGACACATGTCCTACACTGGTATCAGGATCGGCCTACCAAGTCACCAGCTTTGATCACATTGTCTCCGCGATTGGCCCATTTTATTCTGCCAGACACGCAAGCTACGGAGAAGAATCGGAGTATGGATGGATGGATGGAGTAACTTTATAGAAAGGTCCTGCGAGCTACGGGGCGCAAGGTCCCATAGATCGGGCTACTCCCACGTTGGGACCGGGAGTTGTAACTCCCTGGCCGCATCGTGGGCTCGCTGGACGGCCCAGAGCTGCTCCGCCAGGTCCGTGCTGCGTAATGCGTCTTGTAGCCTGGCGGAGTCTTGATCCTTGTTTGCGTGGGTCCGACCACACGGCCAGAGCAAGTGATGTACGTCTAGTGTCCTATGACAATTTTCGCAATATGATGTTTTGTATAGGTCAGGCATGTAGTGGTGGAGTCTGTTCTGCGTGGGGTACGTGTTTGTTTGAAGCATTCTGAACGTCAGGGCTTGAGGCCTGGTGAGCTTATTGTGAGGTGTGCTGTATATTCTGCGGTCTAGATAAAAGTGCTTTATGATCTCGTTATAGGTGGAGGGAGGGTCCCGATTCTCGCTGGGATGGTCACGACCAGAATAGGGGGCGTCGCGGAAGGTTAGGTCTCGCCCGCTCCTGTGAGCCATCTCATTGAGATTGCGAGCGGCGTCCTCGATCTCTCCGAGGTGTGCCGGGAACCAGCAGATGGTGTGATGCTGCAGCGTTGCGGATCTATTGAGTATTTGTAGTGCTTGTCTTGCAACTGCTCCTTTCTGAAAGGCTTTGACGGCCGAGCGTGAATCGCTGTAGACGTGGGTGGTAGTCGGGTCGGTGAGCGCGAGTGCAATGGCAACCTGTTCTGCTATCTCGGACTTGTGGGTCTTGACTGTGAGAGCGTTTCTCACTTGACCTTGCTTATTGATCGTGGTGGCAACGAAGGCTTTCCTGGTTGGGTACTGTGCCGCGTCAACGAAACAGGCTAGGATCTTCTTATCACGTATTTCGCGCAGGATGAACGATCCGCGTGCCAGCCTTCTGGGTTGATGGTGCGCCGGGTTCATGTTCCGCGGCAGTGGGCGAACCGTGTAAAAGTTGCGTATGTCCGTCGGAACGCTTTGATGTAGATTCTCGATTACTGTGGTGTCATGACCTAGTTTGGCTAGGATGTCTCTACCCGGTTTGGTTCCAGAGAGTCTTGTCCATTGAGCCCGTTCTTGAGTTCTAAAGCTTCGCTTTAAATATTTCAGAGAGGGCCAATTCTCGCTAGCGCCGAATATTGCTACGTAATGCTCCCTCCTAGTTCTTGCCTTTTTCCATAGCCACAACAGATGTGGATGCATCTATTGATAACTTTCTGCCTAGCGAGAGCACTAGAATGAAGACTCAGCGGAAGACTGATCATTATCGTCACCCCCACACTACCGTTACGGACAGCAGTACCGTCACCACTATCATCATCATCATCATCATCATCATCATCATCATCATCATTACCATGAGACATAATTGTGGTGCCATTTATAGGCATCCAGCACAGTATAAAGGCCAGAAACCCAGGTTCGGTGAAATGTCTCGGGGTTGGTACAAAAAACGTACCCTTATTCAATACGTGGCATCCAAAGCCAGCGAACCGCTCTCGAACAATGAGTGACAGTATTTTGTAAAAACGATAAAAAAAAAATACTGAAGTCAAAAAAAAGAAAGAGAATGACAACAAAGCTATTTTGCTCCGCAGCTTTTCTGAACAGCCATTTTCTCTAAGGCTCCCACGTTGAACAAGGCCGCAGAGTGTCGAGCCTAATGGCTTCCACAGATTTTGGCGCTTTCTAGAGCGGCATCCAAAATTAGCAACATGTTCGCGTTTGCTCTAGCCGTGCTGCGTGCCTACGTCATGAGGTGCTCGTCACTTACTTGTACCACCGAGTTCCAAACATGGAACATTGACTGGGCGGGGCGTGTAAATCGCGGAGAAGGAGGAACACCCTGCTTTGTCCGCTTGACTTGGCTTGGCTATATAGTCGAGGGTGTGCAACAAAGCGCACTCCGCCTAGACGTCGAAAACAAGAACGCCGGACACATGCGCCTCTTTAGTAGATGCGCACTGATCAACAAGCCTCTGTATGAATAGCCCTGTGTAAAAAAATATAGGATGCGAAATGTTTTTACATACAAATTGCTTACACAGAAGTGAAATGTTCACACACAACGAACGCCCTTAGGACGAATAAATAGAAAGAAAATTGACAGCGTCAGCTGTTTCAGTAAACAGCAGCTCCGCTGCCTCCGCGACGAAAGCTTGCACAAATTTCTATAATCCAGACACTGTTCGTGATGACAACGCAGATTTGACGATAGTGAAACGAAATTTCAGCAAGCGCTCTTCCAAAGCCGTAGACCGATGATCGATACTGTACTGACGCATACGACGGTACAACGATCTTACGTCACAACACAAACGCGCCCACAGCGATCTCGAAACGTTGAAAACGAAGACGTAAAACTAAGATGGTGTGGCAGTCTCCACTAAGATTGTTGTAGTATTAAATTAGGTGGCTATGGACAGATTACGTTAGTGCTGACAACTCGAATTTACGGTGACGAATTGAGCTCAGCTGCTTTGTCAGCACTTCCTGCAGCAGTAACGTTTCGATAACCGTGCTTCGAAGGTGTGATTTAAATGGTATATTAACGAAAAAGCTCGAGAAATACAGAAATAAATCAAGCAAAATCTATCTTGCTGGCAATTATAAGTATACAGCCTGTGCCGCACGAAGGTGCACTAACTGACAAAGAAAGCACAGCTTGCGCGACGTGCCAGCATTTCAGACAAGACACAGCGTACGTGTGAATAATCAAAAAGACAGCATGAACGCCTGAAGATATCTGGCTCGCTTCAAGCCATACCAAAATAAGTAAAGCTCGTGCAGGCAAGTCTGTACAAAAGGATGACATTCTACTTTCTCCGTTTCCAAAGACAGTATCTGCCGCTCACGCAATACGGGGATCCTATGAAGAATATATTTAAAAAAGTGCAAAATTTGCGAACGTCAACCCCATTCTTCTGGCACCATAAACTGCTGCAAGAACCACAAGATGAGTTGCCGAGGTTGGTTGGTCGCAACAAGTTGCAGCCGAATGCGCAGACAGCGCTCGACCAAATAAAAGAAAACGAGCGTTTTTCGCAGCGCACGTGCAATAGGGGTCTTTAGGGGCCCCGGACATCCACGGTCGCTCCTCCACGACGGCTCAATCGATACAACTACGTCACGCAAAATGACACACACGACGAAAGGAGTTGTCCCCGAATGTCGTCAACAGCGTTCCTTGGCCACCATAAGGCTGTCGCTGGCGCACGAGAACGTGTCGGCAAAGTCCCTCGAGTGCAGTAGCGGCGCGTTTCCAGACACCGCGTCCACTTCGGAGTCGTAGTGCTTGTTGCAGAACGCGTTGGCGAACACGATGTAGAAGAACTGGCCGTGCGACATGCGCCGCGTCTTCCCGGCCGTCTTGGCGACGCACCAGTCGCTCGCGTCCTTGACGGCCGCGCGGATGCTTCTCAGCGCCAGCGCCGCCGGCGGAGTGGACTCGTACATGATAGGTGGCGCCTCGTTCCATTCGTGCGGGTAGCCATTTTCGTTGCGGCTCCAAACGCCTCGGGAGGTGCACGCCTTGAAAGAGCGGATCTTCTCGGCGGTGATCGCACTCCAGTTCGGGTGCTCGAGCAGCAGCGCCCAGAGGCTGGCGGCGAGCCGGTACCCGGACACCGGCAGGTTCTGAAGGGCGCCTGGCTTGTGCGAGACGTCCAACAACCTGTTCGAGCGAGATAAAACGACCGGACGACGCGATTGGATTGGATTGGAGACAACTTTATTTATGCCTCCAGTGGGGCGCGCGCGCGCCCCGACGAGGGCCTACGTCATCCTCGAAGTCGCCGTTACTCGGCGCGGGTCTCCGCTCGCCGGACGACGCGAGAGTTCTCACGTGGACTATATAACAACGTTCCGCGATGGGAAGTTCACCTTTTTGTTTCGAGGTATTCGAGGATTAAGCTTGATGGTGAGGAATATAGTGTTTTGTCGCGCAAGGGCCGAGTATGTCCAAAGAGGGCCAGTCTTAAGCTTACAGCGAATATGAAAGGCAATTGCTCGTCGTGCTCCAGCGTTTAACAGGGAATGCCACTGGAGCTAAAATTTCGACAAGCGGACTTATTGACAAGGAGATGTAGACAAGTCCCCCTCGTCGAAATGCTGACTTCCGCGACACGCCTAATTCGACCGCTGTTAATCAATTCGAGCCTTCATCTTCCTGCGAATCTCTGTATGGTTTGGATCATGATCTTTCGGGAAATCTTGAAAATTTGACAAAATTTGCGACGCAGGGTTGTTAAAGAATATATCACGTTGACGAAGAATATAATACTATTCTTTCCTTTATGAAGCGCTGTTACACGTTGTCTTGTCAAATAGGTAGCAGAAATTAAAAAAAAACTGGGCTGGCTAGGAGGATTCGCTGATGATCGAAGAACGTGGATCGAAGATGAATAACAAAGGAAACACCACAGCTACGTTGAAGGGCACTTTTGTTTTAGCCGACCTTCATTCCACAAGCCCTTATGATCGGGCAGGATTCCTCATCGCAGTCTATTCGTGAAGATGAATGAGAACATAACGTGTGAGGCTTCCGTCACGATAAGTAGTCAATCTCATGATTGGAGAGGCGGAACGCCTTCGTATGACACATTCAAGAGCATCCTGTAGTACTTGGTCTCGGTAGTAGTCACATCACTTAACAAGCAGCTCGGCCGTGGCACTACAGGCAGATCTGAACAGTATTCCGTATTGTTTTCGCATGCGACATTGACATGAAACGCATTTCAGCTGCGGCTACGGTGAAAGCATTGCGTTACATGCAATGAATGCGACACCGCTATGCTGAAAACTTGTGACATCCCCATTGAATCCTCCCTAACCACTTACGCAGTTCATAAATTATTTATATTTAGTATTCTCGCCAAAGGATTCGTAGCGAATTCGTCAGAATACTTTCATATTCCGTAGAAATATTACAAAACGCATGGGACTCTCTTTGGCACGTGGAATGCAAAACCCAAAAAGCGGCCGGAAGCCGGTTACCGAGGCGACCGTACTCCCCTGATCAGTGATCGCCATGGCAACCTTCACGCACTCTTGCTTTACACCTGCGCCGTATTTTTAAATTATCGCAGCGACGTCACATGAACTCTAAATTTCGCGGCCCCTGCAGTATACCTATAAAAGTCGGTGTCGATCGACAGGTACTTCTCGGTGACCCAGAGTGGTGGATACTCGTCGGTGTATCCCCTGCGGGCCTGCTCCATCTTGACGCGATACTCGAACTCGCTGACAGACAGGTAGTTCGAGATGAAAAGCTCGCGGGCATCGGGCACGTGGCAGTCGGAAACGTATCGCTCGCGAGGCAGCACCAGTTTCACGCCGTCGACCAGACGGTCGGCCGTGACTTGGTCGCCAAGAGCCACGATGTCACACGAGCGAACCTGGGTCGGTGATACCGGAGAGGTCACGTGTTTACCGCGTGTTCCAAAACTCTGAAGCCCATCAGGCAGTGAATGTGAGCTGCTGACGCGAATGTAAGCTGCTGGTGACACTACAGAAGCGATAAATGACAAGCCTCAAGCTACGTACTCTGGCAAATGTCGCGGTCTTAGAGGCCGCTATACTCTGAAATCGGGCAAGCATTTGCGATAATAGGGCTACTAGAACACCTCGTAAGCTTCTGCAAGGACAACAGTGAACTTCAACTCAGACATGCGGGGGCGAAGAAAGAGATGAGCTGATCAACCTAGAGCCTTTGCCCAACCAATGTAATACAGTTCGCCTGCATCAGCTGAGATGCCAAGGCTAGGACAACACACTGACCTGCGCTCGCACGGCCTCCCGGGCTTCGGCGAATGACGAACGCAGAAAACGGTCTTTGGTTTCGTCCGTGAGGATTACCGCGTACGCAATGTTCCAGAGCGCCCGGTGTGCCATCACGTGGTCGTGGCAGCGCATACGGATAAACTTATCTCTCCAGGGTCCCGTGATGGTTGAGCTTATGTAGAAACGAGTGAACGTCTCCGCTGACACGTACACGACCAGGTGAGCCAGCGATGTTGGCTGGTGCACGGGAGAGAGCAAGTACGCGACTACGTCCAAAATGGCCTCGTCCTCGATGTATGAAAGCGTCATTGCGTCGTCTACGTCAAGGACGGTGTCGAAGAAGGCCTCTCTCAGCGAGCTCTCGTTGAGGAACGGAAGCCGCGCGTACAGCTCTCCGATGGTAACCACTTTCATGGGTTGCTCCGGCCCCTTCGTCGTAGTCGACAATGGCATTGGGAGTATTAAGGGGGGGACGGCGCCGGGGATTCCTCCGTCAAATTCGAAGAGCTCCTTCAGCGACACGTTAGTCGATGCGTACTCGTTGTAGAGGCGAAGACTGTCGGCGAAGCAAGTTTGACAGGAGGCGTTCAGTTGTGCCAGGATCACGTTGTGCCGGTACATCTCGAAATGCCTGCGCTCTTCGCTCGAATTTGAATCCGGGCGCAACAGCCGCGGGCTCGGTCGAGGCACTCTGAATCTGAACACGTAGGGCATGCCGCGTTTGACGCCCATGTCAAAAAGAAGAATGAACATCTCCGCCGGCGACTTCGTCGCGCGCATTTCCCCGAACCGCAGCAGCTCTTCGGTGATTTGTAAGAGGAAATTCCGTGGCCGTGAGCAGTCCTTGAGGCAGGTCTGGTAGAAGATGCTAAAGAACTTCGTGGAGGGCTGGTTGTGTACACTCGTACTACGGGTCAGTGACTTTATGATTGCGCCCTGTAGAGAGAAAAAAAAATAAACAGTACGACATACTTGATTTTCGAACAAGTGTCGGCGAACGCCGGCTCTGCACCCGTTATGAGCACTATCAGCTCAATACAAGTGATTTCCTATTACCAGCTACGTTTTGCTCAGCGATAGAAGACTAGCAGCGCTGTCCCCTGCCGCGGGTAGCTGTGAACGTCAGAGTCTCCACAGTCATGAAAGCATGATGTCAACCAGCTTTTGCCTTATTTAGTTCTTTGGTTTTTTTTATGAAACAAGAGCCGCTAACTTGTCTTATGGTCGTGTTATACTTTTTTATACACATAAATAACATCCGATCGTTAGTTTCCTCTTCCGAGACCTATGAAAGCAGGAGAACCCAGATAAAATAAAGGGGAGGCAAGGTTACAAATGATGATATCTTAAGGAGACTTATACAGAACTTAAATGTTTGCAAGGAAGGACTACATTGAGACACGTTTAGTGCATGTGATACACCGCTGGTAAGCTTAAAACTGAACAATCGGGAGTGGGGCTTCAGTGGTTACGTCCAAGACTACGAGGCAGACTGCACCGTAGAGATTCGATTCAGTAAAGACAATTGAGGGATCCTTAAAGGAACAATAAAGGCAAACACGAAGTCCACGTGGACTGTTAAAATACCATTCCAGAAACATCGCAGCGCTTGTTTCGTGCCAAGAAATGACTTAGTTTACGAGGAAATTGCATCTGAAGTGTTCGCATGCCTTGAGCGCAATTCAAATCGCCCGCCGCCGAGCGTGGGTGGGGAGTAAAACGACGACCGACAGACGACGCTATGGTTTTCTGCGCAAGAGCAATAACGCGCTGCCATGGTGAAGCCGAGCCAAGACAGAGCGTTGGATTCGCAGCGGCAGCTGTCCTTGGTCAAGTGGCGTGGACCGTTCGGGACTCCCGCGACATGACATGGAAGTGGCATTGTCTGCTACTTTCAGTTTGTGTGAGTTTAGCGAGCCAGTAAAAGCAGCCCAGCACTGCGTGATAACGAAACTAGTGAAACGAGAATGCGCGGGTGGCTACAGCGAGGAGAAAACGAAACTTCGCGCCATTGCCAAAGCTAACGTCAATCAGGCCTTTTTTCTAAATATAAAATAGAACTGGAGAAGTAACATTTTCTTTTGCCTTGTAGTGCAATACAACGATCTTTCAATTACGAGTGGTGGACTACTAGTGAGAGGATTACAATGAGGATTGCTTCCTTCATCGAGCTAGTACTTGAATGTCCCTAAGGAGTCTGTAATCGTGGCCGGCACTTAACTGAAATTCTCGAATACTAAAGCTCTGTTCGCGATAATATTGACCCCTTCGACGTTCGAAAGTACAAATGTATCTCTTCAGCTTGACTTATTATTTGCTATTAGTGCTCTTTATTATGGCCTGAAAGTAATGCACATGTTTTGTTTATGCATTTCACTTCTGTTGTACGTTGTATATCGCTTTCTTGGTCACGTGCCGCCAGGCAGTACTCAACCCTTTTTCCTCGTAAAACAATGTGAAGTGCTTATACGCGCTCCCATACGACCTTGCGCTTGCACTCGTTTCGTGTTCACATCTGTGTCATGTGTATTGCGCGCCGTTTTACCACTATTCGTTACCTGGTTCCCTGGATATGAGCAGGAATTCGTCATCATCATCATTATCATCATCATCCTGGCTACGCCCACAGCAGTTCAAAGGCCTCTCCCATACCTCTCCAACTACCCCGCTCATGTGCTAATTGTGGCCATGTTGTCCCTGCAAACTTCTTAATCTCCTCCACCTACCTAACTTTCTGCCACCCCTTGCTAAGCTTCCTTTCTCTTGGAATTTAGTCCGTAACCCTTAATGACCATCGGTTATCTTCCCTCCTCATTACATACCCTGCCCATGCCCCTTTCTTTTTGTTGGTTTCAACTAAGATGCCATTAACTCGCGTTTGTCCCCTCACCCAATCTGCTCTGTTCTTATCCCTTAACTTTACACCCATCATATTCTTCTTTCCATAGCTCGTTGCATCGTTTTTAATTCATGTAGAACCCTTTTTGTAAGCCTCCAGGTTTCTACCCCGTAGGTGAGTACTGGTAAGACATAGCTGTTATACACGCTTCTCTTGAGGGATAATGGCAACCTGCTGTTCATGATCTGAGAATGCCGGCCAAACGCACCCCCAGCCCATTCTTATTCTTCTGATTATTTCAGTCTCATGATCCGGATCCGCGGTCGTTACCTGCCCTAAGTAGATGTATTCCCTTACCACTTCCAGTGCCTCGCTACCAATAGAAAACTGCTGTTCTCTTCCGAGACTGTTAAACATTACTTTAGTTTTCTGCAGAGAAATTTTTAGACCCACCCTTCTGCTGAGCAGGAGTACGGCGATGCAAATTCGAGAAACGACGAAGAGCGGACTGTCTGTTCTCTACAGCGTTAGGAGCGTACCGACTGCGAGTAGATGTTGTTGTACCCCAGCTCGATGCCCTTGCCGCAGACGTACTCGAAGAAGTCGTGGCACGGGTCCAGGGACTCGTTCATGAAGGCCAACAGGACGGGAACCTCCTCAGGACAGCAGAAGGGTGCCGTGCTTGTCCCGGTTGGAGGTGGTTTGGTCAGGGCACGGCTCAGCAGCCACGCGACCGGGCCGCAAACTCCGGCAGCAGCGATTAAGCAGATCGCCACGGCCGTACCGTGTCCGCGTTGACCCACAGGCCCCGGAGGCGAGGCAATGGAAGGCTGTTTCGGAAAGGGCTCTTGCTCGCCAGTTCCCGCCGTCCGATCGCCTTCGACGGTGAACCTCGTGGTGTTCTGCTCAAGAGCCATAGACTTGTTGTTGTTGTTGTGGCCTGTGATGCGTGTGGCTCCTACCCACGATGGGGGATTGGCCAAGCCATAGACTTTCGCAGGTGGTGGCCAGCTAATGGATCTTCTTCTTTGACTTCTTCCGAGTTGAGCGTCACGTGATCTTACTAATGCCTTCGAGAAATGACGCTTACCCAACGCGAGGAACTAGCTCATTATCAGCATCTTCTCTATTCTTTCTTTCTTCCCCTTTTCTTCTTCCCCCAACGCCGAGTAGCAGGTCAGAACATTGATTCAGGCTGACCTCTCAGCCTTTCGATCACAATAAATACCTCTCTCTAGCCAAAAAGGAAGAAGTTCATGTTCATTTCTTTTCCACATGGCACAGACCCACAAGGGGGATCGGCCACACAAATGAAGAATAAACCGATCGAACATCTATAAATAACAAAATTTAAAAGAAAGCAAGAAAAGCAACAATTATTGTATGGGAAAATACAGCGAAAAGAATTTCCTTTTTTTCGTTCTTGTCTTTCGTATTTTCCATCTTTCGCCCCTTAGACAAGGCGCAGACTTACTGCAAGCGCTTCCAGCTTAGCACATCACGAGTAAGTTAGCTCGAGGTGACAGGCGAAAGTGATGTCTTTATGCTTAAATCAAATTTACTGGTCGAGAACTCGTAACGCTTCGACTCCATACGCCTGACTGCTTTCTTGTGATGCAGTTTTCTTTTTTTTCTCAAAAATGCCATTTCTATCGTTAACTTATGCACAAAATGTAATTAATAAATATGTTCTAGCTTGTTTCTGGCTCTCTGACAACGCGCGTGTCATTCTAAGGGTTCACAAAACCATTGTGTTTAAAGCCGGACAGTCAGTTAACATTGGTGGCCGTTATTTCTTTTTCGGCTTATTCGTCGAAAGAAATTCACGGCATCACCTCCACCAAGCAAAAAGAAAAAAAAAAGGCTTGTTTTTATTCCTACCTGCATTTCGAGCACTCATTCGTAAGTATACCGTCGTTTGCATGCACATGTAGTTTTCATGTGAGTTAATGGTGCATGCCCATTCTGTGCAATTGGCAAAGAACTAGGCAGTTCAGAATAAAATATGTGTTCCTTTTCGCTTTGAAATTTCTTAACGAAATCTCCGCGTGGCCATAAACAGCCGACTCCATCTCGACA
Organism: Dermacentor variabilis; assembly: GCF_050947875.1. NCBI lineage: Eukaryota > Metazoa > Arthropoda > Arachnida > Ixodida > Ixodidae > Dermacentor > Dermacentor variabilis. The sequence continues at coordinate 156,794,548 of NC_134573.1, forward strand.
TCCGACGAAGCATAAGCAACGAAAAAGAAAGCCCATCAAGCGCGCGCACTCACGTGAATTTCATGAGCGCGGCCGCCCATTCTCACACGTAGCAGTCGGGCTTCGAACATACGAACCGGTCCTTGTGAACAAGATGGACGCCGTCGTCAATCAGACGGACGTGCAGGAGACCTGCGCTGCCCCGGACGCCGACGTCACGGGCAACAACCACATCCACACCGATGCCGTCGCAAAGGCTGGCAGCAGTGACAAGGTCGCAAGCAAGGCAGAGGAAGACTTAAGTCCCACCGATCTCAAGATGCCCGCTGTAGACGCGAGCAAGTCTGTTTTCCTGATAGGCACATCCATCACACTACTCGTGGTCATCGTGCTCTCCATGATGTTTGTGTTTCTAGACAGAACGCGCGTAATCCCGGTGCAGGAGAAGAGCACGTTTTGCTGCGACACGGAGGCTCGCCAAGTCATTGCCGCCCTAAACGCAAGCCTGAACCCCTGCGAGGACTTTTATCAGCACGTCTGCATGAGGGCAGGTGATATCGAGTCCACCTACGTGTCGCCCATGTTCAAGGTGGCCGTCTACTGGAAGGAGGTCGAGATGATGGGACCCGGAGGCACGCCTGCTGGTCTTCTCATTTCGGCTATCAGGCCCTCAGCGCCACCGGGACAGCTGATGGAGCAAACGGACGTGGGCAACTTCACGAAAGCCATACTGAGCGTGTTCGGACGTGAACTGAAGTCCGCACGCAGCGCGCCCGCCATGGTCGATTTTCTGGCCGAGCTGAGCGTGGTCTACCGGGTACCCGCCGTGGTGTCTCTCGGCTTTTCGGCCAGGGAGTCCGAAGTCTCCGGAACAGTTCTCGTGCTCGAGCGCCAGACCAGCTGCTTCCCGGAGAGCGGCCCAGGAACCTCTGCTCGAAAGGCGCTGCAACTCTTCAACGCCGCGCTTGAAACGGAAGTAACGTTCGAGCAGCTCGTGGTAGTCGCGAAGACAGTTGCAGCGATACGTTCCAAGAAGCAAACAGAGTCCATACGCGACGTCAGACATGTCGAGAGCACGCCGTTTCAAGGTATCTCTCAGCACCAGTGGGCCGACATCCTCAAGCGGTTTGTCTTCCCCGTGCACCCCGAAGTGAAGTACTTAATCATTAGGCCAGAGGAAGGTTTGTCGGAGATTGTGGGCGAGTTGTCCAAGCCGGACAACCAGCCCGCAAGCTTGGCGTATGCAGTGATATGCGCTGCCAGGAGGGCGTCCATGGACGTCACAGACGCCATCTTCGACTACCACAACAGGCTCTCCCTTTGTCTCCCCAACAAGCTGCAGCTCTGCGCGCTCGAAGACATCGTCAAAGCCCAGATTGTCTCGAACGCCGATGATGACGCCCTCCTTCGCGAAATGATGGCTCGCGTGCGCGACGCCGTCTTGAGGGACGCGCTCTTGTCCCACATATTCCGCGGCAAGGACCGAGAGCTGGTGACCGCTGAACTGTGGAGGCTGAAGCTGATGCTCCCCAAGGATACCACGGGGGCCGCGAACGTGCCTATGCCGGGGACAGTGAAATCGAAGAGCCTGGCATTGACCGTACTGCGGGCTCGCTCGTACATCTTCGACATCGCGCGAACCAAGGTGCAGCAGAACATTCCGAGCCGCGATTTCCTGTCTGAAGTGCGTGTGAAGAGGCGAAATGACGTGCTGTACGTGCCGACCAACCTCTACGTACAGCTAAGGTTTCTCTCGCAAGAAAAGCGCTTCCTTGCCCTGCCCATCGTAGGAGTGAGCATGGCCTCCGAGATGTGGTCTTTCCTTCTTGAAAGCACGGCCTGGTCCAACGACACGCAGGGAAACATCGCCTCCTTCTACGCCTGCTTTCGGAACTCGTACTTCGGCAGCAGGGACGACGGTGGCATGTCCACTGACATGGCTCATACGGCGCTGGGTCTGGTGTCAGCGCAGAACTCAGCAGACAAATCGGAATGGGACTCTCTGCACAGAATTGACTCTACAGGCATCACGCAGCAGCAGCTCTTTTACTACCTCTTCGTTTACAATCAGTGTTCGCTAGTGCCGATGGAGAAGCCCGGACCTGCGCTTAATGTGGCTCTGAGAAATGACCCCGAGTTTAGGCACACATTCAGATGCGAAGCAAGATCTGGCATGTCACAGCGCGTGGCTTGCATGACTTAGTGGAGTCGCTTGTCTCCGCTGACCCAGTTAGCCATACCCCTCGCGACTTTCAGCGGTGTTTTAAGCCACCTTACGAGTGCCCGCTGAAATAAAAACAGCAATGACCACCACGTGTTGTTACTTTCTCTCTCGCGTCTACTACACGACGTGCTTTTTTGCTCATTTACATTTTGATTTAAAGCTCATAAAGTTAAGAAAGCATCGTAATCGTGGTTGCGTTTCATTCCTGTTTAAAACAAGAAACAACAGTTACATCAGAGCATCTACACCCGTGCGGTTTCCATGAAGCACCATATTGTTCTATTCAGAAAGAAGGGTAAGGAAGTGTTTGAGAAATGATGAACTATGAGCACTTCATGCTTCATTGTCCAAAATCAACTTGAACTGTATGTGCAACGCTGTGTAAAGTGTCATCACATTTGGGGGACAGTAGACTGAAAAGTAGTGCCCCTTGGATTGCATTAGTTATTTGAATCGCACGCTTCCTGAATCAGTGTTAGCACCACGAGTGAAAGGAACATGCTTTCTTGGAGAGCTTGGTCAAATTCGTGCAGGTTCCCCTCCAACCCTTGATTCCCAAAACCGGCGCATTCCAATGCTACGCCCCGCGTAGTCTCAGTAGAACGTTTCTAGCTTTAGTGCGTGATCATGCTATTTGAACCGTTCTTCTCTAGGGCAATTTTATTCGCCTTTGGTCTCCCACGTACGCCATATTGTTCACAAGAATTGCTTGTAAAGAAGTCTAATTTGCTTCAGTTCAGTCAGCAAAGCTTCCAGGCTGTTCTCTTAAGTGTAGCTTCGTCCACATTTGAGGACCTTTCTCCACCAGAACCAGAACAATTCTGTTTGAAGGAAGCGGAGTCCTGGCAAAATAGGCCTAAAAATAGGTCTCTAGGACCTATAGGCAAATAGGTCTCTCCAGAATGACCCTAATAACGTGCAGGACTGGTGCAACCGGTGGCAAATGGCCCTGAACCCTAACAAGTGCAAATTTATTTCAATTTCCCGCCGTCGTAATCATTATCTGTCTACTTACACAATTGCAAACGTCCCAGTAGAATCAGTTCTAGCCTATAAGTCCTCAGGCGTAACCCTGTCCCACGACCTTTCCTGGTATGCGCATGCGACTAACGTAATCTCGTCAGCAAACAAGTCCCTTGGGTTCATGAGGCGTCATCTTCGTCATGCTCCACAGCACGTCAAACTACTCGCATACAAATCATTTGTCAGACCACAACTGGAATATGCCGCCGCCATCTGGAACCCTCATCAAACATATATCATCAATGCACTCGAGTCGGTTCAGAATCGTGCGACTAGATTCATCCATTCTTCATATTCATATAACATCAGCATTTCACACTTAAAGGCACAATCTAGCTTGGCATCTCTAGCTTTTCGTCGTCGCATCGCCACGCTCTCTCTTTATCACAAATTTTTTTACAGCTCACTAAACCGCCCGCCTTACGTCACGCCATCATCTTCACGCATGTCACAGCGCACCAGCCATCAACTCCAAGTTTTTCGTCCTCGAACACGAACTGTCACTTTTCAATCATCATTTTTTCCTCGAGCTGCCAAGGACTGGAACGACCTACCCATTAATGTCGCTGCCATCACATGTCATTTACAATTTCTAGAAACTGTTGAAACTCGTATTTCGATGTAACACCTGCCTTTTGTTATGTTCACATGTTAACCACCCCTTATGTAATACCCCGAATGGGGTCTTTAAGGTAATAAAATGAAATGAAATGAAAACATGGCGCTTGACATCAAAACGATTGTAGCGAGACGCCAGCAGTCTAGCCATCCGCAATTTCTTCATAACGCTGAACCACCGAGAGTGCTGCGCGTCGCCCTTCATCTCTTACGGTAAAAGAAGAAGAATAGACAGAGGTAGCAGTTGGTCCCACGCACATTGACCCGAATGCGCCCTTCGTGAGGGACCTGAACTTGCCACGGGAGCGCTTTAAAAGCTCCAGAGGCCAGCGAGCACCGGTGAGCGGCGTAACCTTCGCCAATGAGGTCGGAGCTCAATCGGCGCTTTCTTGAGCGAACCCCAAAGGTGCTGTAAAAGGTGAGGCGTAAAAGAAAAGGCGCGCCTCGGCTTCCACCCGCCGTTTCCCAGCAACGCCACGACGAGGCCTCCAGCGAGGCGTAAAAGAAAGTGGCCCTCGTTTAGCATCTCTGGTTTCTTGATTGTTTGTTTGCTCGTTTGTTCGTACTGTTTGTTCATTGGCTTGTTTACTTGTTTGCTTGTCTGTTCTCACGTGGACCTCTCCTCCGTCCTGCTCCAGTGTTTGGAGAGTTTCGATGCGCAGACGCAGTTTCTGCCTCGGTCGTAGCAACTAGACCAGCACGCCCGTTTATCGGAATGCCTTTCCACGCGTTCGAAGGTTCCGTCTCGAAAGAGCCGCGCACCGTAGACCAAGCGGAACTGTTAGAGTGAGCCGTGCTTGGCACGAGTAACGCATATATCTTGAAACCATGAAAGCGTTTATTCGGTAACATCCCGCTCTCCGTTTTCATATATGGCCACTGGAGGCACGCCGCTGCTTGTCCTGTGGTCTTCGATTCCCTTCGTCTTGGCGGCCACACTGCTTCTAGAACGTACGCGCGCGGGTCCCGATTTGCCCCGTACGAGGGAGGCCGAGATATTTATGCGCCGTAAAGTTCCGTTCCTCGCTACCGATCTCTCTACCCCACCGCCCCTCCGAATCTCTTCTCGGCTGTAACGTGTGCATGGAGGTCTGCATTCGCGGGAAAAAATAAGAGTCCACAAATAAGCGGTTTTATGAGCTGGCTTTTCCGACAGTGATCGGCGCTTTACGTCCAAACGCGCGCAGTTTCACCAGGCTTAGCTCGTTCTACCTATGCCCCGCTATGCTCGGTCGTATTGCGACGAAGCACCGCTCGAGTTGTGCACTGAAATTCGTGAATTTCGCATATCCTTGAAACTCTATGAAATAAAAAAAATAATATGTGTCATGTTTAAAGATTTACAAGGCGCTCCCCTTCTTTAGGATGCACATCCCTTTCCTGTGCATCGCTGCCGCATCGCTGGCAGTTTGCAAATGAAGGAGAGCTCGCGCTTTATTCGAAGCACTATGAGTACAAACGAATACCCACAGCGTGGCCCATGACATTTTTGTTTAGTCGTAGAGTGAAAAATCAAAATTTTTATGCGCACGGAATAAGCCTGCTTAGTGCAAAATATTTCAAAAGAAGCTGCAGCAGTGTCCCGTATATCAAAAGGTGTACGTTTTCGCCGCAGTAGCACCGTTTCTATAGTCACACAAGTCTTCACATAAGCTCTCCCGTGCATGAAAACGTTTAACTAGCTCAGGTTGTTGATTGTTTCAAGAATAGTGCTTCAATATTAACACGTACCAGTGACGAGCGGAGTGAAAATGTGGTTTGCCTTCAGTGGGCATCAGCGAAACCAATAATGACTTAGTGTGGGAAACAAGACACAGCGCACACACGAATGAAGGGAGGCGAAGGCAGGGACCACACCCCAACCTTGTGATCTCTGCCTCCGTCCACGTCTTCCTGTGTGCAGTCTTTTTTCTCTCTTTTTTTTGCTTTGTCAAAAATGCATCAACAATACCAGTGAAAACAGAGGCAAGGCAGGAGATGGAAATTCAAGACGATGAGCAAAACGAGAACAACGTGAAAGCGGGAGCCGACGTTTCGACAAGCGGACTTGTCTTCTTCAAGGCAAGTATAAGTAGGCAAGAGGTAGGCAAACGGCAAACGGGAACTTGTCCAAACGTTGGCTCCCGCTTTCACCTTGTTCTCGTTTTGCTCATCGTCATCAACAATAGCAAGTCTCTTCTGGAGTAAGAGGAAGGTGGGTTCCCGTACGCTGCACTTGTGCTTCATCTGCGCTCGCAAGGTGCCAGTGGTGGCTCTCCGCTAACCCGCCAATGTTTGTTTCCGTCTCCTTTCATATAGCATAAATCTAGTTGTCGCCCTTTATTTTCTGCTGCTGTTCGGTGAGATATACGACCCGTGCATCGCGGTAAACCATTTGGCATGTTGTAGATGATGACGCGAAGGGGCACGTTGTCGTTGTGTCTGCTTCACACTTTCATCAGAGCATCGAGCTTTTTTACAGCGAAGCTGTTTACGGCTAGGGTTCCGTGGAAATGTCATGTGTGCGAGCAAAAAACTATCATCATCAGCAATGGATCGTGCCACTGCTCGCGCGTTTGTCTCCGTCGTCGTCTTCTTCCACAGCGGGCTCCGTTGCCACTCGTCATGCCAGCGTTTCCATACAAGCCCCTCCATCTGCGAAGGCACTGACGGTACTGGCCCACTGCCAGTCGGTGCGGTGATTTCGGTCTCCAATTCTTTGCCTCAGTATACCGCGAAAGGAAAACACAGATTTATATAACGGATGCGTATAACGAATGTATCAAACGAATTAACGCTAATGTACAAAAATAAATGTGCGTGTGTGCTTTTCGTGGCGGTGACCACCGATCAAGACAATAAATGTGTTCTTACCTTCGTTCAAAGCTCCGTGTCACCTCTTTGTCGTGTGCTAAACACCTTCGCTGGTGATCGACCTTCACAGAGTGAAATGGCTCATGATATTCCTTTTCTTTTCAGCCGAGAAACAACACTGCATATATGTTTTTTAAACATACACCAACATAAAACATCCAGCTAGCTCTTCTTTACATTTTCTAGGTGTCCAACCGTGTTATCCCTCGATAAAGGCGACTATGAGCGTGAGCAACACATCACTTTACTTTCTCTATTGTTATTGGCAAAATGAAAAAACAAACAGTGACAACGTCATGAATATGTATGCCTAGAGAGGACATTGAAACATCTGATGTTAAAGACAGAGTCAGATGCAATATTTCCCCAAAATGTCCCGGACATCGTTCTTCAAAGTCCGACCGCGGTTTTATTCCACTGAAGGCGTCGAAGTAGGTAAGAACCAACCAAGCATGCAGCCTCGATTCGCGCCTGCGGAGAAAGCGACGCCAAAGTACATTTTGGACGCATGGGTGGGTTCGAACCAAACGATGAGAGAGAGAGAGAGCTTTAAACTTTCTGGCGCCTACGGCCGAGCGGTGAAGTTCGCGAAGAAATCTAGGCGTGGGTCATGCTTCACTGAGCAACGTTGCTTCAGGTCATAGATAGCCCGACAAGAAAATGAAAAAAAAGGGCTGAAGTTGTTCGAGAATAAACTACAAGCAGGGAATGAAAAAAAAAACACGAAAAAGAAGAACTGCATTATTACATAATTTTCACGCGGTCGTCTTTCTTGACTGAACAGATTAGTATTGGCGTCTTGTTTAAATAGCCGTTCGAATCTTATGTCGTCTCCTGTATGCATAAGATATCAAATGCGTGGCCGCTGATCATATTAGGCTCGCGAAACTTGACCGTTATCATTACTTTAGTGGCGAGAAAGAAAAAAATGGACGGCAAATTATCCGCTTTTAGTTTCTACCGGGGGAAATTATCAAGTAAATAAAGCGATATAAAGGCGACCCTTTTTAGCCGTAAAGTTAGTATGATGATACTAATCAGACTACCAGTGAAATGCGCAAGAGCAGAAGACCGAAACAAGGAAATGAATCATGACGGCAAAGTGTTGCTTACGTTATTCAACATCCTCCACCGTAAAAACCTATACTGCGTGGGTGACATTTAATTGTTTCTTTTTTTTTTCTGGTTGGAAGGGCCATATAGATCGAATGCTTTATGAGTGTCTATTTTAGCATTATTCGCTACATATGTTACATGGTCTGTTTAGAGTATACAGGATTTAGGTATGTCACATATCAACGTTGGGAATTAAATTACCGCCTGCAACACCTCAGAGCAACCCGCAGGGTATAATTGACGCAGGGTATAATTGACGCAGGGTATAATTGATAAGTGTGTATGGGGTGGGGTTGTCGATGTTGCGTGGGTTAATTTTGACCCTACGGTGTTCTTGAGTGTTCCTCTAAAATCAGGTACACACGCGTTTTTGCATTCCGCACCACATATCAGGATTACTGCAAGACCACTGAGCATGTGACTAGGGGAGCTTCGGGCCGTCTGGTAATTGGGACGCATCCTGGCTACACCTCCGGCGTTAGGGTGAAGGAAGACACATTTTGGGCGCCCTCCGTAGTTCTTGTGCTTTGATGGATACAGATGCGAGCCCTGGTAACATGAGTCCAAAAATTTTTGAGCAGTGGCATGTACCACACGCACGATAAACGAGCATTATCGAAAAAGGCGCTCAGACATCAATAAAAAAAAGTTACGAACCGTTCCCTTACCGGAAAAGGGGGGTAAGCGAAGCTTGTCCTGCGTGCACCTGACCTTCGTCACAGTTAAGTAACCCACAGGTAACGGTGCCGGATTGCTACGTCCGCCCGCTGCCTTAGCTCGAGATCTTCTCGTTGCTGTCGGATTGTCTGGGCTCGGGCGGCTCCAAAGGCGCGTTTGTAGTCCGACGTTATCAGCTCGCGGGCGAGCGTCGTTAGACGATGGGCACGTCGGAGTGCTTTGGCCGCGTCCGGTCACGTTGGCGGCGCCAGTGCGTCGAACCCTGTTGTTCTCGCCATCGTGACGTAACATGTACGTACGCTCACGCTACGTCGGACTCTATTTAGGCCTCAACGGCTGTATTGCCGCGCCGACGGCGAGCCCTTTCACGGGCGAGTTCTCACCGCCGCTCATCGAACGCTGCCAGTTCTTCGGGGGAACGTGCAACGCCTAGCCGCCCCATCTTTCTTACGAGAATGAAATGAACGGATGCGAAGCCGGCGCCGCGCGCGCGACACCCTTTCCTGCTCTTCCCTCCCCGGCGGAAGGAAAACAGTTGTTATTGGTTGCGGAATCCTTGCTAATGACTCACGCTCCGGCGCCGACGCAGCTATCAACTCATTAAGCCGCCCTCTCGCGCAGCTGCTCTGCTCTAGGAGCAATTCCGTTTTTATGCGTGACCACGACAACGACACATGTGAGCCAATATAAGCTTGGCATGAAAAGAGAAAGCTAAATTCGATTATTCCTTTGCGTCTGAACTCATTTACGACAGCAGGATTCTCCCCCAGTGAAGACCACCATCTTGTTTTCACTTGCTTCTTTGTTCCTCAAAGAGTTCCTATACAGGCGAATGGTTAAAAAGCTACTAGCTCACTCGCTCACTCATTCAAAAAAAGAAACAAACAAACAAAAGATCGGAAAGCTCATGACAAACGCTTTTGCCGATGTTTCTACCAGTAATCACACGTGCCACAGCTTATCTATTTGTTACTTAACGTTGGTTGCCCCACTGGAGAAGCGTCGCATGACCCGAATGTTCCGCATTGTTCCGCAAACGACAGGACCGGCGCCTGTCGTTTGTGTTCTTCTTCTTGAGTCCTGGTCTTCTGAGCCTTGCCTTTACTAATTCAAGTATGAACCAACTAGCCCAAGCAAGAGTTTTACTCAACCCATAAAAGGAGGCGTGTTCATTGCTGAGCGAGGTTCATGTAAGTGGCGCGAATGCTTTAGAAAAAGAAACAAAAAAGAACGTTCTTGCGTGGCCTGTGGTGAGGCTACTACTTTGTGTCACATGCTCTGGGAGTGCGGGTCGTTGGGCCCGAAGTTCACCAAGGAAGAGTCGGACGCGCTCCTGTGAAGTCCCGTCTTTCAAGATCAAATCCTGGCCGTCCAGCGCGCCTGCGATCGGGCCGGCAGGCTATACCTGTCAGACCTGTCGTGGGATAAGCCGGCTGCGCGTTTCGCCATGTTTTGCTGGACCCAGTAAAAGTTCACTCACTCACTCACTCACTCACTCACTCACTCACTCACTCACTCACTCACTCACTCACTCACTCACTCACTCACTCACTCACTCACTCACTCACTCACTCACTCACTCACTCACTCACTCACTCACTCACTCACTCACTCACTCACTCACTCACTCACTCACTCACTCACTCACTCACTCACTCACTCACTCACTCACTCACTCACTCACTCACTCACTCACTCACTCACTCACTCACTCACTCACTCACTCACTCACTCACTCACTCACTCACTCACTCACTCACTCACTCACTCACAAGAAGAACGTTGCAGACATTCACACATACATACGTATGTGCCTTAGCTAGTCCGCCTGACAGACAGGCGCACGCCTTGTCACCTACTAATTCGCTCTCTCACCGTTTTGGAATGCTAGTTTTGCGCGAACGAGAACGGGGACACGACAAGTGCACGTGAACACTCAGACACGGCTTCCAAGTTCCAAGCATGAAACCTTCCCGTCTTGTTCTCACTACACCAGTATTCCAAGATCGCGTATCAACAAGCCTGCATCGCAAACCTAGTCCAGCACGAACGTGTGCTCGCAGCCATAGGCACACATTCACGCGCATGCTTGCACATACGTGCCCACATAATACACGCAGCCCTTATTGACGAAAACGCAGAGAGAGAGAGAGATCGCTGTGGAAGCACCTACCAAGCCGAAAAAAGAAAGACGTGTTGCAGGCAAATTTGCTTCAGCTTTTACGTAATAGCGTTCTAGAGGCGTTTGCAACTCCACGCTATCGCTGAAAAAAAAAAGAGACAACTAGCAATAAATGCGATAAGCAAGGGGAAAAAAAGCAAGTAACCGGATTTGAAAGGACGAATATGAGAAGGCTTGAGTAACCCGTCTCGGTAGGTGGCGTTGAACGCCTGTCGAGGGCGTTACTAGTGGGAAAGCGGCCGCGGGCTGGTGGAACACACCTTCTTATCGGCGTGGCACAGCCCGCGAAATTAGGGCGTGCTTCGAGAGCGAGGGGTGGGGGGGAGGGCCTTTCCGTTCTTTTATTTCTACGGCTCTCGAAACACGCGATCGCTGCGCCGGTGTTTGCGCTGTGCCTGCGTAATCGAGTGGTGAAAAGCCCTTCCCGAGTTTCTTTTATCCCTCGCGCCGCGGATGCGTCGCGAGAGAGCGAGAAGTGGAGTTTTGTTGTGCAATGTGTTTGTAAATGATTATTTGGGTGATTGTAACGTCGTGCTCTAGTTTCTTTTTTTTTTCTTCTGAAGCAGCGACCAACTTTCTTCATTTTTGCAATTCGGCAGCAAACAAGTTTTTTTATTAAATGATGAGGAGGCGTTACCAAACTCGCAATAAAAGAAAATAGCTCAGATAAGATGTAGCGCGCCAGTCTGGAGCATCTGGAAACTTCGTTTTCACAGCCGAGTGTCGTCTGCACATTCGCTTCGCGGTTGAATTTGTGGTGATAGTAGAATAGGCCTCTTGTCGCGAGACCTGACGGCTGCGGATGTGGTGACGAAATACGGCTACCTGGATTCGACACACTGTTACCGGGTGGACAGCGGTCTTTATTTCGAGCGGAAACAGCGCGATACCATGTACGCCGTAGCTCAACAGCGAACTCTGCAGTTCTCTATAATGGCGGCCAAGGAGGATTGATCGTCTTAGTTGGTGGGTGAATATTCGAAGTTTCGAATACGAATCGAATGTTACACTCAAACTAGTTGTATTCGCATTCGAGAGGAAAACATTCGATATTTTCTTATAACCGAAAGTAACCAATTATTTAAAACTACTAACTGTCAATATCTGGTTACTACGTGCTCCGACTGGTAAACATTATATCGCAATATTATCAGAAGTGAAACAACGACAGAAATTTTTGAAGTAAGGCAGTAACAATATTAAGTCATACAGATTAGACTATATTTGATTCTCAGGTTTTTACTTGCCGAAACCACGGTCTGATTAGGAGGCACGCACCTTAGTGGGAGACGTTGCAAAAACTTTGGCCACCTCGAGTTCCTTAAGGTGCACCTAAATCTAAGTTCGTGAGCATTTCTTTTTTTTGCATTTCGCCCCCATCGAAATGCCAACGCCACGGACGGGATCAAACACGTGACCTTAAGCTAAGTAGAGCAACGCCATCATCACTGGCCTAATGCGCCGGGTGTATGACTCACGCAAATTCAGTTTCGTGGGGGAAGCCTACATCGCAACCTGGGAGGCATGCTTGTAGTCTGTCATTTAGAGTGTTTGGCAGTGTACTTATATAGCGTTTTTATATATATAACACTACCACAAGTAATGTTTTTATAGAGAAGCTGTATATCGCTAGCGGATCCCTCCGTCCGTTCATCCGTCCGTCTATCCGTCAGTCACCTGTGTGCCAAAAACTTATCCGGCACAACCCCATGCGCATGCGCGAAAATAAGGAGAGAGACAAAGAGGCGCGTGATTAGCCAACACCACCTAGGTAGCACAAGGCTTGTTTACTCCGGTCCATGACGTCACGCAACCTGGCCCGAAATATCCATTGACAAGGCTGGCGTGATGAAGCGGTGACGTCTAAATCACTGTTGCCTGCTGGGGAGCATCTCCATTAGATTCTGTGTCATTCGGGCCAGGTAACATGACCTCATGGGTCGGAATTGAAAGGCTTTTTGCTATCTAGATGGTGCTGGGTTAGCTGCGCCAGTATTGACGTCGTTGCTCTACGTCGCACCGAGTGCGCGCGCCGCAGTTTCTCACCGGTTCCGAAATATGTAGGTCACGCGTCATACGTACTCCTGAGCAGCAGGCAGCTTTCGATCAGCAACGCCGCGAGCAGAACGGGGAAGGAGCTCGTTTACTCCGTCCTGATGCTGCAGCCCGGACACAGGAACAGGCTCATGCAGCAAAGCGCAAGCAGCAACTTCGTACCGAGATCGGGCAGCCTACCAAGCCATCGTTTAATGAACTGTAGGGATTAGCCCATTGATAAACACCGGGGCCGCACGTTTCAGCTTCGCTGGTTAACCATCTGTACAGCGTGCGTTAATGGCGATTTTTTTTTGTATTATTGAAATGGGCTCTTGTACATGTATCTAAGAAAGATATGTAATTTTTTATCAGTTTTGTTTTTTTTCCCGAGAACTACTGATATTTTTTCGGAGAACATTTATTTACCATTTTTTATCGCTTTTATTTATCGTATGTTAGCCATACAGCAATCACTCAGTCTGAAACTTTGCTTGTAAACCGACGCTACATGTTTCGAGGCTATTATTGCCATATTATAACGATGATTTGCGATCTTGTAATGAAAACTGATCCTTTGTCATCGGCAGTTAGCTGTTTTCATTTTTTTCACTATTAAGTAGAGGGAGAGTACCCAATTATAGGGAAATAAATATTTCTACTGCGGACATATGCGCCTGCGTTTGACTATTCGGTATTCGATTCTATGTTCGAAACTTGCTATCTGTGCTCGATCCGTGTCCGAGAAAGTTGGTACTCGTCCCCCTCCGATCGTCTTGGAAAAATAAGATGTCATGGAAGGTACAGGCAAATGCCAGATGTTAAAATAACTTCAACCAATTGTTTTCGACCATCTCAAGCGTTAGAATTACTTCCGTCGAGTTTGCTGTACAAGTGCTATGCCGGAATAAGAGCTAGTGGGCGCCATTATTCCGCGAACTCCTCAAAAACCACGCCAGCGAGACCCTGGACTAGGGGAATCGGGAACCCGCCCATTCCTTAACAGTTTTTAATAATGTACTAACTACTTATGCTAGGGAAGATGTGTATAAGCGCTTTTTGGCACCCATTCAACTTGCCGAGTGTATGCCTTGAATCAATATTAGGGAAAAATATTTGCACCGTGCATCTTTCTTATGTTGCTAACACTGCTCTTTTCTACCACATTTTGTTACTAACTAAAAGAAGGGAATCTTATCTTACCTGTCTTATCGGCGACGAGAAGCGTAGCCTCGAAACAGAGCGCCACGCCGTTCTATCGCTCGCGCTAGTTATGCGCGGATTGCCGTTTCTCTCAGCGGCAGCTTGGAACGATGGCGGCTGTCATTGCGAATTGGCGCGATTCGGAACGTGTTCCGTATTTGATTGCTGCGATTTCAGATAAACCAAGGCCAGTGCGCTGCCCCTGTTCTGTATTCGACGGCAAAATTATCTTTCAGAAGCGAATGTTAAGTGCATGTTCGGCCGCGGGGACTCCCCGAACTCCGCCACTGTGGTTGCGGACAATCGTCAGCATTCAATCAGCAGTGCAAACAGAATGTACTTGATGCGATCAGCTAAGGTCGCGGGTATGTTCAGAAGATTTTGTTTTTCAGTGAGCGCACGGCGACGAACTGGAATGTGAACTGAAACTGGGATATTTACTTATATGCGATACTGCCAGTCACAGTGAGACCAAAGCAGGTGGGTATTGTATTAGACAGTTTTTTGAACGAAAGGTGCGTATTGGAGTCGGTCAACGAGTGCCAATGGGCTAGCTATTTCTTCCTGCACGCACATTGAAGTTATTATGCTCAAATTTGTTCCAAAAGCGTTTTTTTTTGTAATGCCGTCTTTTCCAGTGATAAACAATGACAAAACAAGGTTTTCGACGACAGATGACATCAGTCATGCACTTATTTTACAAAGCGGTCACACTGTCAGTGTTGAAGAATAAATGGTGAGTAGACGAGTTCACGATACAGGCTGTTTCCTAATTTCATGTGTATTTTAGTTAAACGTGAACACAGGATAAGAGTGGCAGTGCATTTTTTAAATATAAAACCCCGCAGAGCTTACTGCTGATTATGCTAAAAAAGTAAGTAGTTTGTTTTAAACTCAACAACGTCCTATGATAAATTATGCATTTGAATCTTCACATCAGTCAATCCAGTTTCATATGACTTTTCATATTACTGCGACACTACAGTCCTAAGCAAAAAGCGCAGTGCCAAAATGCTTAGTTCGATCTCTAACGCAGGCGTATTAAGCACATTTGTATCGCTTCAAGAAATCACCTGCTTCTACAAAAATGTCAAAGCAGTCAACGACAGGAGTCCGAGCAGTCAAACGCCTTCCTAAATGCAGTTGAGCTCCTTAGCACTCCTTCAACATATAGGCCTCCAGATCGGCTCTTCCACAAGTAGCACTGCTTGTACGCCCACGTCAAGTAGAACATCTTCGCCGCCGACAAGGACATCGACGCCACTTCGTAAGAAAGAAACCACGACGACGTTTTCGCCATTTCGGCCACTGTTTGGAGCCCGAGCGCGATGCCTGCTAGCCTCGTCGAAGCCGCGCTGTTCGAATCATTGTCTTCGGAGCGAAGAGCGCCTTGAAGACACGAAAGTCTCATCTCCAGGCTGCTGAGGAACGCGTTGGACCACCCACCGCGGTCCAGGAGAAACTGCCACAACTGCGCCGCCATTTCGAATCCCAGAGTCGCTAGGCTGGGTCCGGCGTTCTCTGGCGACAGAACCTGAGTCGCGAGCAGATAGAGGCCCCCGGGAATGAACAGCTGGTAACCCCTCACCAAGACAGCGTCGTCCGGCAGTGTAGTCAGAGGAGGTATCCGTCGCTCTGCCTTCGCCCGAAGAACCCTGAACTTGTAAGCGTGCGCCGCGAAAAGGGCCGAGGCGAACGAGGTTGACGGCCTGATATCGGGAACAGCGACGTCCGAGACCACGACGTGGCTGGGGAGCAGCAGTCTCACTTTGCGAAGAGCGTGCCGGAGAACGGGAACGCTGCCTATACCCGCGGAGCTGGCCCAGGAGGACACCTCGGCGAGCATGTGTTCGCGCACGCCGAGGAAGAGGCTGCGAACCCGCTCGTCGTTTTCGGGCGAGGACACGACGTCCGCCATGAACGCTTCTTCCAGTTCGCAGACGTCCAGCGCGCTGCAGGCGAAGCCCAGCTGAGTGAAACCGGGTTCCTCAACAGTGCTCTTTACGGAAGTCTCCAGGTTGACCGCGGTGCACAGCGTGGTGTACGCGACGGCCAGGGGCTGATTCGCGGCCGCAACGAGACCGTCGAAGAGGGCGCTCAGCCGCTCCTCGGACGCGTGAAACAGGGTCCTCGTGGTCGGCGCTATCGCGAGGATGTATTCCGCGACCAACTTGGTCCACTCGCTCTGCGGAAGGGCCGAGAACGGGGAGTGCTCGATGGGAATGGTTTCCGTGTTTCCTTCTACCGGAAGATGGGGCTCAGCGACGAGCTTGTCGAAGCTGAGGAGCGAGGCGACCGGCAGTGACACGTTGAAGGCCGCGTTGAAGACCTTAAGAGCCGCCGCGATCTGGTCCTGCGAGGCCGAGAAGAAACAGTCCGTGCGCCTCTCCAGCGTCAGGAACCTGCCCGCCGCCGACTCCCCTGCCGCCGGCGAGACTTGCGCGAAAATCACGGGCGGCGCGGAGTACTTGAGGCTCATCTCGAACAGGAAGCGCGCCATCTTCGCCGGGCTCATGAAGGCGGACACGGCGCCCGTCTCCACGATGGCCGACACGTACCGGGCCACGCTCCACGCGCGCTGGAGCTCCCTCTGGTAGCTTTCCAGGAGCCTCGCTCGGAAACGGCCCGCGGGGCTACGAAGCAAGGCCCTGTGGAGCAGCTCGGTGTACTTCCAGCCCAGCGCGGCGCTCCAGAAAAATCCTGACGCATGGCGCGACTCGCCGGACCTGGCGCATACGTACTCGTAAAAGTCCTGGCACGGATCCACGCTCCTGTTGAGCAGCGGTACGATGGTTTCGGCTTCGACTCGGCAACAAAAGCCCGGCCGCGCTCGCACGACGGGCGGTGGGTGCCTCCATACGAAGAAGTAGATCATGGGAACGACCGCCGTCAAACCAGCGGCGGCCACGGTCAAGGCGCAGCAGGTTCGGCCATTTACAACAGCACTGGTCGGGTTGGTCGGCGACGTGGACCTGATCGCTTCTTGTACGACGATGGTGCCTTGCACCTGGACGATCGCTGAGCTCTGTACTATTGAGCTCATGAATATATCGATGCAAAACTGTGTTGCCGCGTGAGCTTGAAGCTCGATCAGCCGTGGGTGCTTAAGAGCGACCACTATCTTCTTCGTAGACTTCTCCTTCTTCTTCTACTTAACCTCCAACGTTTACGGCGCATGATGTCAGTGTGCGGATTATCGAAGACGTTACCTAAAGCGTCGAAGATAAATTTCAGGGCGAACAACAGTAATGCATTTATTTTAGCGTAAAACTTCGACACAGCAAGCAGCAGTGAGACAAATGTCTTGACAGCTACGCAGAAACCGACGCATCGCATCAAGTACTAGCAGCTGCAGTAATGCGTATACATTTTGACTGCAGGACAACCTTCAAGCTATAGGGGATGAAGTTCGTAGGTAGTTTTATATTTATTCATCATTATAAATTGGAATGATTCATCCATTTCTCGGTAAATCCCCCATAGTGGGTACGAGCCAGATGATTGACGGGAAACAACGGCTCTTGGACCTTCGCCCTCATACCTAAGCAGCGGAGTAAAGGTGGCTATATACGAGTAGCGGAAGGACGTTGTTGGCTGCTAGCGGATCTAGCCTTGCAGAAATTGCCGACAATTGCTTCTCCCCATCACCGTGGTTCAGCGGAGTTAAAGAAAAACTGAAATGATGACACACCAGGGTCGGGAACATACTGGAGATTCAGTATGTCAGCCGGCATGCGCATTCATCATTTCCTGTACTTGGTACTTCTTTCCTGTAGTGTGTTGCGCCACCACATATATTAGAAACCTTAGCTTGTTTCGCACTTGTAGATTTTTGGCACTATGGTGAATATTCACTCTCGGGTCAATTCTTTATGACCCCAACGCCGGCAACACACCAACACAGGCAATGCTGGTGACAATAAGCAGCACTCGCGCGGCTGCATGTCACCATGGGCCCTGTAAGGTAAAACTGTTCGAATCTGTTTTTATTCCAATCTCGTGACGTCAAATTTACGTAACCACCGACGCAGAAATCTGGCGGTAACCCGCAGCGTTGTACGAAAAGCCCAATGAGACCCCCCTTTATAGAATGTCACTTTTTTCTGTTTTCAAAGCGAACAGCATTGCCTACATTGAACAGATTTCCTCGTCGAATTGGCTGACAAGAGGCAAGTAGCATGCTCAGGTGGAGGGGGATTCGATGGGGTCGAGCCAGAACAGTAAAAGTGGATAACCAGCTGTAGAAGGTGGTGCCGGCGTCTGTGAGTGATCCGCTTCCCCTTACTTAGCTTGCGGTGGATGGTCGAAAATCACGGCGGCGTGCAACGGAACGTTAAACATGCCGCCAGAACGGTTCCTAAGCAAAGAATAGTTGGCAAATTGATGTCTCATACTCGCCGAAAGAGCTCGATAACGCTATAGTACTACAGAAAAGTGTTTATTATACGCAAATAAATTCATGCTCCGCGGCCGCTCTCAGTGCCTAGTGCGAGAGCAGTCGATGTGCAGCCATCTTCTATTCCTTTCGGAACGGGTCGGCCTCTTCCTATCCAGAAACAAATTCAGTGTTGTTCGCCATATTAATCAGTCTTTAACGCATATACGCCACTTTAACGCTATGAGTTTTCGCGCTTTTGTGACGTCGCGTGACAGACAAAGTGGGCGCAGCCCGAAAACGTTTGATCAATGGCAGAGTATTATGGCGAAAAAGCATCGAATGAGAAATAATTATTTTTATTTCGTTTGGTTCAATCATGCATAATCAGTGTGCACGCATCCTATCAGATGGAGCGTTTTCGCGGTTCTCGCGACGTAGCGTAAGAAACAGGTGAAGGGGGGGGGGAAATTTTTTGACCACTCATGGAAGGCTGATTGCAGAATTGGAATAGCAAAGTCTGGAATAGCCTTACGTTATAGCGCCCTATAAAGGCTCACTCACCTTATGCCAACATGACACCGATTTCGGTCTGCAGACTGTTGGCGACAGCGTTTTTTTCCTTGGTGTCGGCGCCTCTATCACACTTTACCGATGCCGAACAATGTGCCGACCGTCGACACATTGTTCGGCGTCGGTAAAGGCGCCGACAGTCGGCAGACCGGCATCGGTGTTGGGTCGGCCTACTATGAGTGAGTCTTTAGTGGCGATCAACTGATACACAAATGTCGAACCTTTTGAGCTGAAAACATACATGACAAAGTAAGAAGCGCAAAAAGTCATATACGTAAAACCAGGTTACGTAGAACGCGCTGTGAGAAACTGTTTTATTGGCCATGAATAACGAGCAGAAACGGTATCAATTCTAGAACTCGGTTTACTGAACTCCAGGCGAAATGTTTAACCAACTACACAGTTGATCCAAGCAGTAGCAGTCACTAATCATACACCAATAATTTCCGAGATTCACCATTTAGAGATTGATGCGGAGAAATTTTAGCAGCGGATGCGATTCATATTACTCACTTTTATTACATTTATCATGCTTTGCTTTCGTCAAAAGAAGCTCACGTTGACACATCCAAGTTGTCTGAATTGATCATTCTCTCTCCTCTTTTCTCTCGCTTCCTTACGCGACATAAGGCTTCCAGCACGCTAACTACCACGCCCCTACTACACTTCGCCCAGCAATTCCCAGATGGCCAAAAGCCCCTCAAGGCTTGCGTGCCAGAGAACTTCGGAACAGTAGCACCGGCAGTTGCAGCAGCGGCAGCCACAAACGCAAATTAGCACTTCTGCCAACACAGGCAGAAAAAAAAAAATTACGCCACTGGCACTTCGCTTCCCTTCCCTTCAAGCAGAAAGGGGTAGCAGGAGGTACATCTGTCGTCTTTCCCAGCCAAATCACGCCGGGTTATCCACGCAACACCCTGCTCGCGTCAGGCCCTCCAGTGGAAGACAAACAAACAAACACACAAGGAGAGAGACACACGGCGGGGCCATCGTTCGCCACGGTGGCGTTTGCATAATGACCGCCGCCGAGGAAACCGCAAGCATCCGAGTGCGAACCGCGCGCGTAAACGGAACACGGGATGGGAAGAATGCCGAGCCACGGTTCGAATCGCGCCCATCAGAGGCAGAAACGGCTTTTCACCTGCACGCACGTTCGCGTCGCTTGCTCGCTTTGTGCTGCGGACTGCGGCGATCGAAGGCGCTGGCTGCTGCCGCCGCCGCCGCACCATTTCCACGGTTCGACGCGTTGCCCGGCCCTAATGAATTGTAACGCGGTTATGCCCGCTTCCACTTTTGTTCCGATCCCGAAAGCTTCGAGGGCGCAGTCGCGGCTACACCCACAGCTCGAGCGGCCGCCTGATGTGGCGTGCGATAGCCACGAACTGATGTTTGTTGTTCGTATGATGTTTGTATGTTGTATGTGTTTGAACGGACGTTGTATAACTGTCCGTGTGAGACAGTGGTTCCAGCGGATATTTTTTTTTTTGCGAGCGCCCCAGGTTTGGTTGCGTGCGCCCCGATGCACAAGCCGTGTGCGGAATCGGAAAAGAAAGCCCGAATCTCAGCACTGTCCAAATTTGGGCAGGCAGGAACGGTTATGCAGGACAGATCATTTTAACGATTTTTGTTGGTGCTTTTACTGTTAACACTTGCCGGACGTGCTTCATTTCTGTATTGGCGTTTTATTTATGCGCGTGATAGCAAAGCGCGTGTATGAGTTACTGCTGAACGGGCTTGTTTTAATTCCCGTCATGTGTTCATTCGTGCCGCAACGTATAGTTTTGGAGAGGTAGGGTTACGTATTTCTTTTTCATACATGTACAATTTCGTTTCAGTAATGCAATAAACCACGAGAGAGAGAGAGAGAATTCAATATCGGGAAAGAAGAGGGCTCAGTCTGAGCTAGTACGTTCCGTCCTGTTACTGTGATCAGGGGAAGGTGGAAAGAGAACAAATAATGACGATAAAAACGATGATGAAGGGATGGGTATATATAGTTAACACGTACCACAGTGGTTTTCTCAAAGGCTGCAGAATGAATCAGCGAAGCACCCGGCAAAATATGCATGACAATGAACAAAGCACAAATAAAGAAAAATACGCAAATACGCGCGGAGCTGTGCGTTTATAATATCGAAAGTATGATATCATCTGAGGTAGTGCAGTAAATTGCGCAGGTAAGTCTTGGCATCTTTCGTACGTGCAAAGTTTAGCAACGTTATCATAATGTTGCGGTAATTCGAGTAGTTAAACATTTATTAAGTGATCGGAAACTAACACATCGTATAAACATGTCCCATCTCGCTCTTACAGCAAATTGTAACGGAACCTGGAAGACGACTGTGACTTATTCTGTGGCCTAACGGGGCGCAGGCGATGTGGATTCTGTTTGCAGTGTTTTTAGTTCATAATGTCATATATCATTAAGAGCCTGAGAGGAGCCGATAACGTAACATCGATCCGTCTAAAATCGGAAGGGTGACCAGTCTCTTTAAAAGATCCATCTGCATGGAGAACCTGGAGCACGTGCAAATCTACTTTTACAATAAAACTTAAAGTTCAGTTTCTCCCTCCTAAATCCTTTTCTGTGGTCAAAATACAACGATTACCAGATAGAAACAGTGGCGAGATTCATTCTCACGTTTTTCAGTTGTCTATTAGCCCCGAGAATGAACTACAGGGGCGCTGCGAGCGCCGCTCGCGTGACGTCAGGGCAAGGACTCGCGC
Source organism: Dermacentor variabilis (assembly GCF_050947875.1). NCBI lineage: Eukaryota > Metazoa > Arthropoda > Arachnida > Ixodida > Ixodidae > Dermacentor > Dermacentor variabilis. Next base: position 156,816,133 of record NC_134573.1, read on the forward strand.
CTGTCGTCTGCTACAGTTCGGGCGTTGTCCGGGCGCTTTCTGCGGTGTTTTCGTTTGTTCGCCCTCGTTCTCTCTGCTTGTATACGTATGGTGGTCGTCTCAAATATATTTTTACGACGTCTTACTTTGCGAACATTTATCCAAAGAGCTAATTTCTTAGACAACAATGCAGCTCTCAAAGGCAACGCTACAGTGCCAGCCGAAGGAGCGCAGACCAGCCCATTGCGGGTTTTTCATGCGCGGATGGACAATCGCAAAAGCATAGCATATAGGAATCCAGTTATGATACCATACCTGCCGCGTTGCAACAAGTATGTCACAAACGCTGGCTATATATGATTTTTTTCAACAGTTACGTTGATTTTAATCCGCTAAAACAGGTTTGCTCACGACGAGTAGTTCATGGTATAATATCGAATTTTTGCATTTCTTCACAGAAACGCTCGGCAGTAACACGGGCACTTAGCTAATACTGGAGTTTAGATTCTACAAGCACCACTTGCTTCTTTAACAGCTTGTCAACATTAGGCCGTTCTTCACGTGTTTGTCTTAAGCGGCGGAAATTTGAAGTAAAGTTAATGAAGGCTTACAGCTATTTACAGAGTACAAATAGGAATGTACCAATATATATTCCCTTTTCCGTGCTACACTTCCAACTCACTTGAGAAATTTACTGGTGCTCATTCCTTGAGGAATATACATGACGAATCTGTTTGGCGAACTGACACAGGCTGCTCGGCTCAATTTTTTTAGTGAAGTATGCCTGTTGGACCGCATGACTGCAGCCAGAAAGAAGTCGAAGCGTCAATCATTATTAGTATGGGACATATTGAAGATATCGAAATTCTCCGGTGGAGGGTCAGAAATCAAGTGAAAGTATATGCAAGGCTTGTGGTGCTTTCTTTATGAATGTTTGCGATTGGATTGGAGCAAACTTTATTTAGCCTGCAGTTGGGCAAGGTTCTCTTTTATGTACCGACGAAGCGAATAGTTATCCGTTTGTATAATTAAAGAACGCTGGATCGAGACATGGTGAGACAGAAGGTGCTTGAATTTTCCTTTTCTAGGCAATCTAAGCTGCGCTGTAGTAGCTCGGGAATACTTTAGCCATTCCAGTTGGCGCTGTAAAAAAATCCTTTATGGTTTCAATTCGAAGTAGTAGTGAACTGATGGGTTTCGCGAACATAGCGTGCCTCGCCATACGGACAGTCGATTGCTACCGTTACGTGATCAGGGGTGTGCCATATTGTCGATAAAGGCTACTGAGGGCCACTATGAAACATTTCATCCCTTTCAATTGATTGGCTCTCGATCTTAACAACGAAACTTTTCTCTCAGGTGATTTCTACTATGGTGTTTGTGAATTAAATATGTAAATACTCTACATGACGCGCAGTCGTGTTAGCAGCCATGAGCAATTCGTTTTCTGGAGGCCTGTTTCAGAGGGGGATGAAACTAGCAGCAAACTTTTTCATAAGAAATGCGCGCCTAACTATTTCTTTACGCATTAATGAATGGCCCCATTTGAATAGAACAACACACCAGAGTAATAAGAATCATGATGACAGCTTCGCTGGGCAGTGTCTTTCTAACGTCGGACAACATGCTGGCGCCAACTACCAAGATTTTTATTCCATGTAAAATGCAATGTCTCTCATAGCTAAATACTAAGGGAATGTTAAGTGTTTAGAGAGGCATCCCACACAACTTCGCGTGTTGAATTTGTAGGCATTCATTTTACGCAACATTTACCGATAGACACTGCGCATATATGCATTGCAAAACCAGTAGACCCCTTTAACGCTACATAGCTTGCGATATCCAAGCCGCAAAGTTTCTCGACTCACGCGCTCTTGAAGAAGAAACTGGGGTTAAGGCATGGCAGCTGAAAGAAGCCGACGTATCCTTCAATACGTACGGCTCGATCCACCCATACCCCAAGCATACACGAAGGGAACGAGCCAGCCGAGCGAGCCGGAGCGAGCGGTGTCCTGGCCGTGACGTCACTCGCGAGAGGGCGCCACTCCTAATTCTCGCCGCTAAAAAATAAAGTGACCTTAAGTACGTTCAAGCTACTTGGGCCTTGCATAGTGCTAGTAGTGGCATTGACCTAGTCGTGTGTTAGCAGGTATGCCTCCTTTAGGACTGAATTCAGTCCGGCAGCATCAACGGCAGCATCACATTACCCTTCAATTTTAGGTACGCGTCCCCATAAAACTCTACGCTGGTGAAAACCCACATCTTCCTACGCCAAACCATAGCGTCGTTTAATTCGTACTGCTCGCCTCTATCTGCCTTTGATTCATACTTTACAACTGCCTGATTGTTTTGGACGCATCTAAATTATTGCCTATGTGCTTCAGGCAACATTCTCACCAGCTGTTGCAGAAGCGTATGGTCACTGCGTACACAACTAATGGCTTCGATATTGCCTTGTTGTTCTTTCATGTCCCTAGCTATTCAACCAACGCGCGCCCCAATTATTGCCGTCATTTGGCACACCGACAAGCTGCACGCTGCGCTTGCTGCTGCCGTAATAACCATCTGATTTACACCTTTAACTTCTAATGTGAAGGCTATAATCTGCAAAACGGGGGAAACGACAGAAGTGGGCTTCTCCGCAGAGAACGTCTTATTGCGGGGAAGCGAGGGTCGTTAACTAGTGCACGCGTCAATGGTCGTCTTCTGAGCGCGCCTCAACTGCCGTATCTGCACAAATCGAACCGTTTCTTTTTCTAAACGCCCACGATGAATATAGTTCTGGAGCGCTGTCATAACCGAGCAAAACGGAACTCTGCTTAGATTGATCCATTTATTTTTTTTTCTTTTTCACTGTGAGAAAGAGAGGCGCTTTTGGTATCGGAGCGCTCAGATTCCTGAAAGTGCTCCAACCTGAACGGCCTCCTTACTACCTGTGGGATATTGCATCGCGTAAACATCGAATCAAGTATGGCATAGTGCCTTTTTTTTTGTTTTCTCGCGAGCGTTGACCGTGAAGAGATACGTTTCTCCGCCCGCTGCCCAGCGCATACACCTAGCGGGTGACTGACGACGACAACGACGTAATCGATCGAGCCAGTATTTCCGTGCCTCCACAATTTGCAGACCGTCTTCCCAGAATTTTCATTGGCCACGACTCATTAACGGAGCGCGCTGCAATCATCTCAGCCTCCGCAGCTCCCCGTGCCCTTCGCCTTAACCTCCTCCCTCCCTTACCTCGCCCCGATATCTTCACGCCCGTAAAGCACCTTCGCAAGCGCGTCCTCGCGACCCACGTCCTGCGCGCCTGTACGAACGAGCCTTTTAAAAACTTCGCTTCATTTGTAACGGCGCTAGCAGATCGCGCGGCTCGCCTGAGCTGACACGGTCTTTACGTACTTCCCCCCCTGAGATTACCTTTCCTCAATCTATTCGCTCCCTGATTTCGCAGGTTCTTTAACGCGCGAACGACGCCAGCGCTGCCGCGCGCGCGCGCAAATGATGCGCGAGATTGCCTCATTTTCTCGGGCTGGACGCCACCTAAAGACTTTTCCCGGCCGGGCAGCCGATCCGCCAGCTGCCGCAGCCTGGGCGATGGAAATTCGGCGACGACGGCGAACGGGCGCACACGTTCATCCCACTAGCTTTTCGAGACATCTAGTAAATGGGCGCGCGCGGCCAAGCCGGCTTTTGCCACCCGACTCTGCCTTCTATAGCTCGTACGAGCAACCTGTCGGAAGGACGGTAGCGATGCCTTTGTTCTCTTTAATTAATGAAGTGTCGTAGCTTAATGGAACGTTTCAGGAAAGTGTTACACGGGTACGCCAACTCTTTGCCGCATAGACTCGTGTGATAGCTGCACTCCGAGATTCGAACGCAGGTAGCTTAGGGGATATATTTATACATTTTAAAGGTGTTCGGATCCATACCCATAACGGCGTAAAGTAAAAAGAGCCATCAGCAAAGTAATACACATAGCTTCTTTTTAGCTGTGCCCTGGCCCTAGCACTAGGCATGTGTAGTATGCTGTGGTTACTCTAAACATATCGATCCTAAGTTTCAAACGTAAATTTATTATGGCTTTGTTTTGTGAAGACGAATCTGCGAGCTGTTGTAAACTTCCCGCTGAGAAAACCGCACTTTATTCGCGTCATGGCGGAAACTTGTTCGGTTGCACGAAATTAACACAGAAAAAACTGCCTATCGCAGGGTAGTAGACGGCATATTTACTACAGAACTCCCTCCACGTGTTTCTGGCGCATATACATTGTAAGAAAGGCTTACACGAGTACGGGCTACGGTTTACCATCAGGTATACCGTATAGACAAAACAACTCGCTTAGCTTTAGGGAAGGCGGAAAGCTTCTGCTTGTCTCTTCATTCGCAAAATAAATTGCCGGTGGGAAGTGGCTCGTTGCTCTACGGTTCGGTCTGCGCCACCACGCACGACACGCATCTTTCGCAGTGCGTTTCACATGTTGCAGTCGCAAAGGGCCTTCCGTAGTATAATGCAGAAACTGTATCAGTTGCGGCAAAACAAAGAAGGCCCAAGAATTTTTCCGCAGCCCATTTTACACAGCGTCTAGCGCTTCGCCTGGTGCGTCAGTTTTCGCCGATTAGATTTACGATGCATAGCTCGTGCTCTATTTGGGGACAACCTGCTCGCTCAAACACATTTCAAACTCTACGCTCGCTGGTTCAAATTCCCGTCGACTGAAATCAGCATTCGCTCATTATTATTATTTTTTAGTCCTATTACAGCCAATCTGTTAAAGGTACTTCAACGCGATTTTCTCGCGGTGACGGTGAAAGCCGAAGGTGGTGTGCTGCATAATAAATATATATCAAAGAATATTCAGCAACCTAGCCTGCGTAGGAAATCCCGAATTTCCGCTTTGAAGTGTAAGTATAAATTATTATAAAATAAATGTCGCGTTACGTATACCTAGCTTCAATAGACAACTTTTTTTCTGCGCGGCTTGTTTCTATGTCAGTAATGCTTAATTCTCGTTTCTCTCGTCGAGTTTTACCAGTTACACGTATAAAGCCAGCCAGGGATTTGTAAGACCGCGGCGGTGACAGCTGATGGCATGGTCTAGCAGCGCAGCATGCGTGGAATCATCGAAGCGGCTGTCTGAACAGAGTGTCGGAGATTATTCATCACTAAGAACAGCCAGCAAATAGACCGCTAGTACATCCGAAGTGCGCGAGCTATCTTTAATGTTTGAGTTGCTTCGATACACATACATCTACGAAGGCTTCTTTTTCTAGCTAGCACAAGCTTGCTTCCTCGATAGCACAAAAGAATTTTCGCCTGAGTTCTCTCATTTGCATGTGTAGCTCCTATTCGCCCCGTTAAAACCTACGCTCGCGGAAGATCTCATTACACATAAGATATGATTGCCGTTGTAAATAACACATTCGCGTTATACATCGAATATAGGCTTTTCGGAGCATGCACAAGCTCCGCGAGTCTATCCTCCATCTGTACAGCCGATAAGGGACTAACAAGTGACCACGCAGACTTATCCATATGCGGCCTCATGTGAGGCTGTGCTGAAAACGTTTTCACTCGGCTTGATCCTGCCGACTCCCTCGTACTTCGTTTCGCGCGTAGAGGCAACTATTATCGGGGAATCTTAGAACCCTACTCTCTCTGATGACGCAATCCTACTTCATCTTGAGCTTAGATCAGGCCAACCCATATGTCAGGTCTGTGGTTCGCGCCCTAAGTGGTACGTGCGTACTTGGAATGCCCCCGCACCCTCTCTTTGCTCCCCATTATCACGCACGCCGGAATACTCCCCGTTTATGCCTTACACCCGAGCGACTTGGATCGCGCCTCCCAAAGAATTGGGTCGGACTCTGTAACTGCTCCTGATGCACCTCCGTCCGCCATATTCAGGGGAAGATCGCGGCCATCACGTATTCAGCGCCGGGGAGTGCCAGGTCCGCAAGAGGAGACATCTCGGAATACAGTCGTCACATAAGGAAGTTTTTCTTCAGACGCTCAGCGAGACAGTTGCGAAGGCGCGCGCAATACTGCCGTACTTTCCTCCACGTCTCGACGCTCCAATGTGTTCCTCCTACGCGGGAAGCGCAACACATCAGCCAACGGCGTTTTCACATCTGGTTAAGTGCTGACGGCACGATAAATATACTCCACAAGTGCGAAGGTACGTCGCGCAAAGAGAGAGAACGAAAGAGAGAAAAGAAAGAAAATAAAGGAGTAGAAGAGTAAAAGAAAGGAAATGCTGCTGCTACGACAGAGCGCATGAAAGCCGCGTAATGACCCCGCGGCGATCAACGCCAACAGATGCGCTAGTTTTTACACCTCGCTTTGCGGCAGCGCGGCTAGGACGAACCACCGTGGCGGGGGAAGCTTTCTCGGCCCGCAATCAAGCGCCAATCTGCGGATCAATGCGAGGGTCATCGCCGTAATGGCGAGCAAACGTCGGATCGAGCGTGACCTTCTTCCCATAGGTGGCGCGCCTGTCTGATGATCGCACCAGCGCGCGAGAATGTGAGCGGGATGCTTGCATGGCTGCCGTTTTTAGGGCGTTCGATGGGGCTATGCAGCTTCGACAGGCGTCCGCGGAGGTGTCAAGTGTATTTTTGTTACGGGAAGCTGTCATTGCTCTCGCAGATAATAGCAAGCTCCCACTGTTTATTGGCACAAAGATGTTTTATAAGAACAAATGACTGTGATAATATATACGCATGCCTGAAGAACTGAAATCCCCACCATTCCGCAGTTCCTCTACATCTCTAATTAAATGAAAACGTGCTTCGTCTTTCTCTTAAACGTGTAAGGCAGCGATACCACCTCTGCGCGCACAGACACCTCCGTTGCTCCAAAGGACTCTGCTAGCCCGCATAACGAAGGTACTATCTCTTTGCACATGGAGGGAAATCCTGCACATGAACAAGCAATGCCTTTAACTCCCCCCCCCCCCTTTCCTCCTCCCCCATCAATCTGAAAACCCTGCAGTTGCTACAGCTACCAGATTGCCGTATCGTCTCACGCCAGCAGTTCTTAATTTCGTGGGCAGTGCAACTCTTCGATTATTGCAAAGAAAGGTCGCATGCAGCAAAGCTGCCGGCACCTTGCCCCCACAAAGAAGATGGCGTGTTCTTCGGTAGAACATCTGTCTGCCTGTCTCCCCGGAATATATTCGCGTAGAGGGATGATCTAAGATGAGTGCAAGACCAGGAACACTGTTATAGACTTTCAGTCTGCTGTGAATCTGTGTAGCCACACTTCAAAAGCCTAAAAATTTGCGCTGATTGTCTAGGTGTCATATATGCTACAGACCGTCGCTTGCTTTAGCTGTCTCCTGGGCATGCAAAGCCTGGCGCGAAAATTTCATGTGACACAAATATCTCCACCGGCGCAAGCCAGGTCGTCGTTCTTTGTTAAATATAACATACATTAGAGTTATAGCGTACTGAACACTAACGAGGAACGCTTTGCTAGGGGAGCCATGAAACAAACGAAATTAACTCGAAGACATCGTATACGTGATAGAACCGAAACATATACATAATGTGCCTTTAAGTGTGGGCCGTCTGCACTGTATCTATTTTAGGGGGCGTGCCCATGACGAAAGGAAACATTTCTCCTGTATCCTGTACCCCGAAATGTGTCACGGTTGTCAGTGCAGGGTTGAAAATTTGCATGAATTGTTTAGTAGTTACAAACAGACCTCATAAGGGCAAGGCGTGCCTGCTGAGCGTGTGTCGTTAGCAGGGCAATCATGCTTCAGCCGAAACTGCAGATACACTAGGTTGCTTGGTTTTCAGACAGTGTTTTCCTTTTTTTTTTCGCAAACGTCCTTTAAGTCTATTAAGCATCCAACTCGTAATGAAAGTATAAAATTAACAGATACCTAATTGCAAGGATTTCATCAGAATCAAACCATGAAGTCCTACTTAAGTGATTTACGCTAGAACCTAGCGGTACATCTGTCACCCGTCAAATATGCAGAACATAACTTTTTTTTCGTTAATACGACTTAACTTCAAAGAGTTGTCCGTTTTTCGTCATGAGTACACAGCGTGTGCAGCCTCGACAAAGTTAAGCTTTTGCCGGGTTAGCGCCTTCTCTCGGACGAAGCCGATCCGATCCGAGTCCTTATCTCGCTCCCTGTTCGAGGTCCGATCTCTTCCGGTCGCGAACGGGGAAATAACTTCCGGCTTCCTAGCAAGGAAACACGCCGCAGCCGCCGCCACCACTGCCGCCATAACTCAAGGCTGCACCGAGAACGCTCCCTAAGGTTGCTTCCGCTGAGACGCCACTTCCGCCACCGCCTCCGGAGATGGCGCTGAACAAACGTGAAGTAAGAACGCCAGCAGAAGTGGGGGCGTGCGGTACGAACGGGGAGAAGGTCACAAAGAATGAACGGAAGCCAGCGCGGAGACCGGAAGTGGACTTGAACTGCTCAGCGCTATACGGGAGCACTTCCCCGCAAAACACGGCGCAGCTGCTTCCCCCAACAATGCCCAACTTGCGTTGTTTCCTGTGCCGAGATGTCGTTTTCGATACGTTCCTACGTCTCTCTTTTCTAGCGTGTTCGCTCATTTGTAGCTGCCAACGAAACTGGTGGGAGTCAAGGACGCGTCAACACATGCAGTTTTAAATGTAACGCGTACTACGACTGATGACAACCGAGATCTAGCGGCTTGCGCTTCTAAACCACGCGAGGTTGTTTCTGGAGATCGTAACCTGTAAGTCAACAAGATCGCAGAGAGAACCAGCAATTCGTTAATGGGGATTTCTGTGTGGTTGTCTCGATAAAGTTATTTTTGTTCGTAGCTAAACAGTGCCTTCTGCTTTCCTCTCCCGAAAATAGAAATTAAGAAGATAATAGGAAACGTACAAGGATCATCGAATTCTCCAGTGTAGCTCAGAAAGTCTCGTTGTTTGACACGAATATGTCGTATTTCAGATTAAGAGACAGGAGTTCGTTAAAAAAAAAACACACACAGAAGTGATTGGTAACTCAGCCTACGACGCAATGAATGAGTGATGACGCTGCGTACAGCGCTCACGGATTGAAGTAACCGGATAGTGCTAGAAGTTACCCTCGGGTTACCTTTATATATAGATAAGTAATTGCCTACAATAGAATGATAGGTGTAACGTTAAGGGATAAGAAAATAGCAGATTGGGTGAGGGAACAAACGCGAGTTAATGACATCTTAGTTGAAATCAAGAAAAATAAATGGGCATGGGCAGGACATGTAATGAGGAGGGAAGATAACCGATGGTCATTAAGGGTTACGGACTGGATCTCAAGGGAAGGGAAGCGTAGCAGGGGGCGGCAGAAAGTTAGGTGGGCGGATGAGATTAAGAAGTTTGCAGGGACGGCATGGCCACAATTAGTACATGACCGGGGTTGTTGGAGAAGTATGGGAGAGGCCTTTGCCCTGCAGTGGGCGTAACCAGGCTGATGATGATGATGATGATGATGAATTGCCTACAGCTCCTCGCTATGAGAGCGATAAGCGCTGTGCGCGCCGAAGATGGCATACTGCCGTAGCATGACTACACATCAATCGTCAAGTACGTCTTTGCACGAGTCTATGACCATAATGGCAAAGCAGTCAATGACGCAGCGGACAAAGTAGCTAGCACATTGCGGACGTTAAGCGCATTAACGCGCATTCTGTTCTCACTATAGCTTGCAAACTTTCATTAAAGTTGTTCGAGGTCCTGTACGTTTTACTGAGCGGAAGAAACCCTTTCTGTTGTAAGCGTGCTTCCTGTGTAACGCTTCTCAAGAAGGCTCAAAAACAAGTCGAACACTCAATACTCGCTTACACCTTCTTAGCACAAACAAGGCCTGCGTGCCGAAAACGACATTTTCCTACTCCGCTCAATATGACGCACTGGACTCAACCGCGCAAAGCTATCAAACCGAGTGAACACGATATAACTAACAGCAATACATCCTTCATGGCCATCTAAATATCGTAAATTACCATTCTTTATTCATTGGTTGCACTGTTAGGAGTAGGGTCATGTCCGGCTTATTTTGCTTATCTTTTTTTTACGTGTTTTACCTTATGGCCATGAAATTTTTCATATCTATGGTGGGTATATTATTATTACCGAGTCTTAACATATGGAACTGTCCCGTGTACCACTTTTCAAACAGACGTTCTTGCTTTTTCTCTTTGTTGGCTTCTTAATATTGCACAAACTTGAAAAGCTATGGATGATCATAGGTCACGGTAACTGATAGGGGAAAGAAAACACAAAACAGCAGAGCAGATGTACAGACATTCAAGTTGCCTTAATCTATAACGCCATCCGCTTCCCGCTTGACCGCTCGTCGAACAAATCGAGGGTCCGATCAGAGCGAGGTTAATGGGCAGCCGGCGCCATTCCCGAACGACGCCGCGCAGAAAGAATTTATCGGGGCCACTGCGAGGCCAGGCACGAGGGGGCACGTAAATCTTTCGAACGAATCAATACGAACCAATCAGGCAAATGAACACGCAGCCACGACCAGCGAGGCTACAGTAGCATCCGCTTTTCGCCGGCAAAAAAACAAGAAGGCTAGTAAGGAAGGGTAAAATGTAGAAAAAAAAATCGTAGTTAGAGAAGCTGCTGAGAAGCTAGAAGTCAAACAAACACGAAGTCGAAGATGCCTGAGCTTCGCTGGGTAATGGAAGCGATGGCCGTGATTCCCCCGGGGACGATGCATGCGTTCAAAACGTGATGGTAAGGACGAAGTGCGTGGAAGCGACTATACCACGGAGATACGTGCAACACGTGCTGCATACGGCAGCGTCTTCCCCACATACCCTCCGCCACATCGGAGCCCAGTTCTCCTCAGAGGCGCACGGGGCTGTCTAAACGCCAAGCAAGAGTTTGTTCGGAGCCCCTATCTAACCCACTGCATAAACACACGGGCACGCCAGTAAGAAACAAGCACGCTCTCTCGCTGATGGTGCCGCGTTTTTTTTTTTTTTCCTGTCATAGACTGAGCCTCGCGTGTCTTCCTTGTTCGTATTTCCACGAGAATCTCAGCGCGCCCAGAGTCGCAGCCCCGGCGCCCAAGAACGCTCTCTGCTCTTTCTCGTCTGGGCTGGTATCGTATCGCCGCGAGCGTGCTGCTGCGAGGGAGAAGCTCTGGCGATAAGAACGCGCTATACGTCTCTGGCTGGTCGGTCGCGCTATACTCGCAGGCCCTGTGTTTGCATCACGGAGAAACGCGTGATTCAATAAGAAGACGCCGCGAGTGCCACGAGAGATTCTTGACGGCCAAGGATGCCATCGCGCCGATGTTTCGACGGGTAACGCCACCGATAGCGTTCTCAGTCATCCAGTTCTTTACTGCAGAGAGAGAGAGAGAGAAGTAAGCGGGGTGGGAAAGAGGTTAACCCGAAAAGAGTCCGGTTTGTTAACCTTCACTGGGGGAAGGGTAAGGTGAAATGAGAGCTTCACCGCAATGTCTAGGATGTGTTCGCGTGCTCCCCTGTTTTGCGCGTGTTTGTCATATGGTTCTTGGCGCCCTCACAGATATGCATTTTTTTCCTTACTACCGTGCCTGTCACGCACTCCTGCGTTGCAGGATCTTGAAAATCTAGGAAAGCCAATCACTTTAGCTGTCGGAAGGCAATGAACGAGGTGATCGGCGTGAGCAACGAAATAGTGCATCCTGCGTTATCTGACTGTACTGACAGACAAATTAGGTTCTTGCGAAAGCAAGGGCAATAAATTACCATCAGAATGCAAGAATTACACGTAAGGCATTCAATTTGCGCAACCCCTTTGTTATTTATTGCTTACTTATGTGATGTGAGAAGACTCTTTTGAGTCACAGTTATACTTTTTCTCCGCTTCATTCGCCGCCCTTCTTAGTCGGCATACTTACGTGGCCATAATAAGGTATATGAGATACAGTATGTCAGCCAGATATGTTCTGCGAAAATGCGCAGATATATTCATGAAAGCAAAATATATCGTCTACCTTAATCTTAAAGCCGGCATACAAGGAACATGAGACGGGATAGCTCGGAAATAGAGCTTCTCAGTCTACTCTGCGCCTATCCGTAGAACTTATTTGGTTAGCCGGAGCTCTGGCGTTTCTAGTCGGACATTAGTTCTGCAGTCTTATGTTCAAGCCGGGCCATCTCTGGACCATGTTGCTTCGCTTAATATTGTGTAGAAGAGCCAGCGTCATGGCATCTATTCAAATTATATAGCTCTTCTGACGATAGTACTTCGTTACCAGTAGCCTCTATCCGCCCTGTAGAACAACTCAACTCGATCTTTGAACTGTCGAAAAACAACACTCTTCTTGCCATAAAGTTTTTTCTCACTCCGTCTCTAGCTCTTGCCATCTCAGCAGGTAACCAAGATTTAAGGCATGTACGGCGTACTTTGATGTCCAGCAAACCCAATTCACTCTGTAACCTGTCAATCCTAAGCTATGCCTCTAAGCAGCGCCGAAGTTCATTTCTTTCGCTGCTCTTATCGAAAGTTATGGGAGCAGGCTGCAGATGGAAACCGCACATCTTGTTCGTTATTGTTGTTGTCGTCGCTTCCCACCCTCTCCTTCTGTACGCCATTCTCTTCGTCGGTGCGCTCGGGATCTGGCTAGAACTCGGTCACGCAGGCACACCGTTAGGCCCTTCGCTGCCAAGGAAAGCCTCTCCTCTCTCGTACCCTGACGGGATTCACTCGTCACACTTTTTGTCAGCCCGTCGGGAGGCCGCCAACTGCGAACAGGCGCCGCGAGGCGTGTCGCCAGCGTTCGAGCGAGGACAGGCACCGTCGCAGGAATCAAAGAGAGATTAATTGCCCTACGTGCCAGACGGCGACACTGGGCGAGCCACTTTTCACCCGTGCGAGTATCGATCGCCGAACTGGGCGAGAAGAGCGTGCGTTGGGAACGAAGGACGGGGAGGAGGGAAGGACCGCAGTATAGAGGCAGTGACGAGTTGGACCGTGAAAATATACGACGCAGCGGCGGTGTCGCACATTTGGTGTGTCAAAAGCTGAGAATGGCCCGTTGCAACACCTGACCGCGTCCCGGCAGTCGATTTCGCGGCGTGTTACATCATACACGCGTAGTTTGGTTTGTAATTTCGAGTGTGAAAGTGTCAGAGCGCAGACATTAGGAAATACGTACACCAGCAATACTGGGTGATGGAGATAAGGTGGACCGTGCTTTTAATGCTATTGTCATTCGTTGGGAACTTCACCCAGTTTACGGCACGTCTCTATGCATCTATGCATGTAGGTCCGCACCTAGGCTCACCTCTTTCCTGCCAACTTTGTCCACTGGACAGTCCATGGCCGAATGAGTAGAGCATTCGGCTGTTGTGCTGAGGGAACCGGGTTCAAAACGAATCCGTCGGTTCCCGCAATGAGTGGATCCGGATATCGTTGCGGCCTTCTTTCACCCCTTGCCCTTGACCAACGCCAGCTTGACGCAGGTTGACCAGCTTTGCACAGCTGATCGATGTTCACGTGTCAGCAGCGCCAGGCAGTTACAGGGCCGTCAACGGTCTTTCCTACGCTCTCTCTCTCTCTTATAGCGACAGTAATTAGACAGTTTTAGTATAGTGTATAGCAGCAAACGCAAAGAGTTGGCGTTAGCGTAAGCGTTGCGTGCTCCACATTGTTCATGCGTTGTACGTAAACGGTGCGGGGGCGCTATAACGTAAAACTATTCCAAGCTTTTCTATTCCAATTCTGCAATCAGCTCACCGCGATTGGTCAAAAGCATTTTTGGACCACGCCCACTTCACCTGTCTGTCACGCGACGTCACGAAAACCGTGATAGCTCCCCATCTGATATAACGTGTACGCACTGATTATTCATGATTTGACCGAACAAAAGAAAAAATAGTTATTTCTGATTCGACCCCTTTTCGCCATTAGCCCTCGGCTATAGGTCACAAGTTTTCGGGCTGCACCAACTTCACCTGCCTGGCATGCAACGTCGCAAAACCGCAAAAACTCACTGCGTCAAAGTGACGTGTACGCGTTAAAGATGCATTAATATGCCGAAAAAAACTGAATTTTCTTCTGAATAGCCACATGCTGCCCAATTCCGAAAGGAATAAAAGATGGCTGCCGCCAATCGCTCAGGTACTGGCGACTCGCACGTACCTGCCGGAGAGCATGGGTTTATTTGCGTATAAAACAACTTTCTTTCGTGGATGTGTAACGTTTTCGAGCACTTTCGGCACGTCTACGACCTCGTTCTGCCAACTCTTCTTTGTTGAGGATCCGTTTCAGCGTCATTTGTAAGCTTCCGTTGCATGCCGCCGCGATTTTCGACCTGCCACCACCAGCTAAGTAAGGGAAAGCGGACCAATCACAGACGCCGGCAGCATCCTCTTGATCCGGTTATCGATCTTGAGTGCAGTGACTCAGCTCCTCGCCTCTTGTCAGCCAATTAAAATAAGACAAGCCGCTCACTGTAGGCAATATTATTCGTTTTTCAAGCAAACAAAAGTGACCATGAACGGGGAGAGCGTTTCATTGGTCTGTTCACACAACCCTGGGGGTGACCGCCCGATGCTTGCGTCGGCGGTTACGCAAATTTGACGTCAGGAGAATGGAATAAAAACATATTGGAATAGTTTTACGTTATAGGGCCCCTGGATTCTCTTACGTACGTACGTGATTTTCGGGATTTACACTTGAAAGCTATGCACGCAAGAGGAGCCTTACGTACGGCAATATGACGCCAGTCGAAGCGAGACCAGGCGAGGTATTCTGCAAAAGTCCACCTAGTGGACATGTCCACTAGGTGGACTCTTAAGGCCCGTTCACACTACTACAAATGTTCGGCGAACGAAGCGGATTCGCTCGCCGGAAAAAAGGGAGCGTGTTCTCATCTGTTGACGCGCGCATCGGCGGATCCGCCGCCGCTTCTCGCTTTTCCGCGACGACAGCGAGATCTCGCGGCAGTTTCTTTTTTGGTTTCGCGACTTCGCGAACGAGACGAGAGTTCACGTGAGTGCCTCTGGTTCGCGGGCTTTTGTTGCGTATGCTTGTATTGCGCCGTTGCTGGGCTTCCAGCTGCGAGATACTGAGCACAGCACGATGGCGAGCTTTTCAGAAGACGAGAAATTGTCATGATTCTCCTCTGCAACTCAATGATGGCTATGCTTCAAGAGCGGCGACGGGCGACGGAGGCCGGTCACTCAGACATGCTGGCTGCCATGTTGAGATTATACCGGTTGTGTCGTCAAAATCGCAACTTCCGGCGGCGGCGAAAGCGGAAAAAAATGGGTCCTGGACCGATTGCCTTCACCGCGCCGCTTTCTGCCTTCCTCGGCGTCAAAAGCGGCCGAATCCGCTTCGCTCACCGGATATTTCGTGTAGTGCGAACGCACCTTCATACCTTCCCTGGTCTTGCTTCGGATCTACCGAGCCGTCGGCCTGTACTGTTCGACTGATTCGTTCCCCACTAATGCTCGTATTTGCTTTATATTTCTTTGATGATGCTTCGGCAGCGGTGTCCTGGTGATAAATGGGCGTTGTTTTCGAGCTACCTTCTCAATTAGCGGCGCAGTAGGCTTAACGAGATAGTTTGATCACGTTTGCTATAGCCGCGTCGAGAAGGCGCTAATTACTGTCTTTCGCTAAAGTCTTTCGCTCATTCGCTTGACTTAGGATGTGTTCCCATTCTGGCCAGCATCGAAGACAGTCTACGTAGACAGCTAATGAGACAGCCGAGACAGCTTCGATGCCACGTAATGGAGCTCGTTTCGAGCTGTCTGGAAGACGTATGGAAGACACTTCTGCGACGTGAGGCCACCTCCCGGCGACAAGAAAAACTTGAGAAAAGCACACATTATTTCTTTATTTTAACTCTATGCGCCTGCGAACCTATGAAAAGCACGATGTGACTGACATTAAGGGGCATAGGAAAGCGCCTCTACGTTTTCTTGTGAGCAGACGACTTTCCCGTCAAGTTTTCAAGCGCCCAGCTTAGCCGCCATCTTGTCTGGACAGGAAAGCAGCTTGCATCGTTTTTGACTTCGATGTTGTCTTCGCGGAGCTGTCTACTTTGACGTCCTCGTGAGAATTGGAACGAGACTTAAGGCGGCCGCTGTCCACTTAGCCGTCTATTTTGCCGTCTATGGGGAGTATTGAAATACAGCATTAGTGAGGCTCTTGCGGATTCGGCACTGAATTAGCTCTCCATTTCGTAGGGATTGGCTTGCCAGCATCCTTCGTGTTTTTACATCTAGATGGCGCCGTATATGGTTGCGTTAGCGTTAGCGTTTTGCTACGTTCCGCTATTCTCACGGTATCTTCGACTGGTCGCCTCCATATATCCCGAAGCAGAGTCGGGCAGATCCGGCGTTCCCGGAACTCGGAGGTAGCGAACAAGCGCGCAAGCCGAACCTCGGTGACTCGCTGTCGGAGGATAAAATGGCAGATGCAAAACCACGTGAGTACTGCCAACGTCCGATGTTTCGCCTATCCAAAGACTCCGGCGCTGCAGGGAAAGCTGGCGGATGCGCCATGGGACGAGCGTTCGCCAAAACGCCAGCATGAAGTGTCCTGGGTTGCCAAGGTTACAGTGGACCGTTGTCAATAGCAGCGACGCTGTGCTGTGATGACGTTGCGGGATATACTTCACTCTCGACGACTGCTCCGGCGACATAGGGTGCCTCAATGTCCTCCTCGCCGGCTCTCGCAGCCAAAACCGCCGCCATTGCCATGCCCAGGTCGCGTGTCCAGACGTGAACGCTTGCGGCATTTCGATGGCGTCCCTCGGAGCGGGCGTGAGAATGGCGGCGGTTGTCTTCACCCTGTAGTGAGCGGCGGGCCAGGAGCACGTTGAGGCACCCTACGGTGACCGGGCTCAGAGCGCCTCACAGCGCTCGAAGATGGGCGAGAGCGATCGAGAAGAATCAGCCGAACGCAGGGCGCGCACTCTCTTTGAACCAGCCGAAGACAACGTCGCTCGCGACAGCGCTCTAGAACGCTCAGAAACGACCAGCCAAAGGTGCGATAAAAGACTAGTTTGTGCCGCGCAGTGCGGCTTTTCTTAGCGCTAGCGTTGCGTCGCACACTTAACGCAAGCGTATTACGCTATAAACTGTCTATTAGGGCTATTATTTGTTTACCGACGCTTCGTGCAGGCTCGTGTAGACGAGTGTAGTGCCGGGCAGAGGCTGCGACGTCGTGTGCTGCACTTGGCTCGCAGGGCTGTAGCCAATCAGAGTCGACTTCTGCATCAGCGGACGAAAAGCGCCTAACTCCTCACTTCGCACTGACTGGCTGCGTATATGCCCTTGCCTGAATTACTAAACGCCAATGTACGAGTTCCTTTATGTCAACAGATCTAGACAAACTCCAGCGAAATACATCGCGAACATACCGTGCATGAAGACAACTTCTCGTTGCGTATGATACAGCGTGGAGTCTTAAACAGACCGCACAATCCTTGAGTAAGATAATTTTATCTTCTTGGAAGATTGAGTCACCTCCCTCCGTCACACAAGGACACGCCAGCAATTCACTACCGTCCTCGCAGGGAATATTTACTGTCGTCACTATATCAACGCCGACAGTACAAACAAAATGTCGCCACGCGCTTGCAACGCCAGCCTGCTTGTTTGTCATCTGCTGTCTACACTCATTGAAACTTCAGTGTAGAAAGTGTAGTTTTTATGCTGCACTGCAGCTATAAAAAACTGATTCTTGTAGGTTGGCGGAGCTACACTTTTCTACACCGAGTAAAAAAAAATGGCAACTTCCTACACTAGCTACACTTATGTAGCCAGCGTACGTAAAACAAAAGTCGCAGTTCTGCCCGAAAGGCGAAGCACCCCTTGCGATAGCAAATTAGTAGATAGCTGTACGAAGTAAGGATAGTAGTTTTATCGGTCATATAAAGTTGTAAACATTTGCTTACTAACCAAATCACAGAATATGTAAGCGTGACTGAATGAGAACGTAGAAAGGAACAGACACACAGAGACAGCGCTGTCTTTGTGTGTCTGCTTCTTTCTACGTCCTTGTTAAATTATGGGGTTTTACGTGCCAAAGCCACTTTCTGATTATGAGGCACGCCGTAGTGGAGGACTCCGGAAATTTCGACCACCTGTGGTTCTTTAATGTGCACATAAATCTAAGCACACGGGTGTATTCGAATTTCGCCCCCATCGAAACACGGCCGCCGTGGCCGGGATTCGATTCCGCGGCCTCGTGTTCAGCAACCTAACACCATAGCTACTGAACAACCAGGGCGGGTCTACGACCTTGTTCAGTCGCGCTTGCACAATCTATCATAATTCAAACCAACTAGCCCGTCAACGTGTTTTAACTAAGTTAACCGGTACGGTACCACGCGCGCACCGGTAAACGTGAACACATCACGCTCGATGACAGCGATGAGCGATTTCACTCTATAGCTGTCATTGTATATGGAACGCCCATGGTTTCCTGACATAACAGAAGTTCATGCTCGAGTAATCACCGTAGGTAAAACGCCTATTGAGACAAGGATATCGCACATATTGGAGTGCCAAGCTTTAGGGTTGGCAAGACGTCTACCAGCGGGGCTGCACGCAACTTTGGAGCTGTTGCGAACTACCAAATATATATAGTATACAGTGAGACAACGCGAGCGTCCGGTCTTCGGCGCCACGTCGATTTGTCCGGGCGGCTTGTGACCGACTAACTGACAAACCGAAGAGCCTCGCCAGCGCTGGCCTCAAGGTTCTTCACCACGAGCGCTGTCCAGCACCAATGCACCATGAAAAAGCGACCAGCGTTCGCCTTCGCGTCGTCGGCTTCCTCTGGACCCGCTTAGAGGCCCATACATCTTTTTTTTTGTTTTGCTCCATCTATGAAAATCTGCTCTGGCCCAGGGCGCCGCTCCTTCACGACGAATTTCGTTTATTGCGGTATTATTATTTCTTCGACGCCAATGAAATGCCGACAGACAACACTTCAGTTCAGATGTCGCTTTCCATTTGAAAACTTTTTTCTCCACCCTCAAGGCCCTTCTTCCTCCGCCTCCGATGTCAGACTTCTCGAAGTAGGTGCAATATAAAGGGGCCCTTCTACAGTGTCTCCACTTCAGGAGTTTCTTTTTCCCACACCAACGTCTCTCGCGCAACTAAAGTTAAAAGAAAAGAATAATAACCGCCAAGTTACTTTTTGTATACTTGCTGCTTTAAGGTCCTACGCACGCGCCTTCTTCATTGTCGTTTCTTTCCTGTCTTCCACGCTTTGTGTTCGCTGATCCTATCGAGTCTGTGCAAGGCGCATTACAATTCTGGACTCGCCCGAATTCAACCTGTATTGGCTGTTGTCTACCACCTTCGAAATCCTTATTTTTTTCTGCCGCCCTGACATAAACAGCAATGAAAGAAAAAAAATATTTAGACTTTTAAGAGTAGAGGATACTCGGAACGTTTCTTTTTTCCTATTGTATACTTTTGCTTCATTCACTCACCGTTTCGTTCGCCAGAAAAGGGACAGCAGTCGTCAAAACACCATTAGCGCCTGAATTCTTTTCGTATAAAAATAAAAAAATAATAAAATCCGTTTTGTAGCTGTCTGTATGCCCCTTTCTGTGCTCTCTCATTGAATTCGTTATCTATAGTTATGTGAGACTTTTGTGCTGTTTCCCTTATACTGATCCTCTTTCTTTCTTAGTTTCTGATGCAAAACTCAAGCATATTTATCTCGTACTAAACGCAATTCTCACTAATTCCCTAGTTCACGCTTCTCTTTTAACATATATATGTCATGTCGGATAGTTCTCTGTACGGCCGTCTTCTTTTACGATAAATGCAATACAAATCGCACACTCACACACACACACACACACACACACACACACACACACACACACACACACACACACACACACACACACACACACACACACACACACACACACACACACACACACACACACACACACACACACGCACACACACACACACACACACACACGCACACACACACACACACACACACACACATAAGCACACAGCTCAACTTAGGTAAACTTCGCACAGTTACTGAACGCTTTTTGTGTAAGTGGCCATGCTTTCCACAGTTTCAGCGTGCGTTTGTTCATGTACAATGACACAATTGACTAGCTGTAGTGTCCTATGGCTCTATAGCAGGAATGAAGCAAAGTTTCTTAATGTAAACTGTACTCCGTCTTGCTACATCGCTCGGTCGTTTCACAGTTCTTTCCGCGGGTCTGAGTCGCAACACGCAAATTTTGTATAACTATTTAACAGCCACCATAATCGGTCTCGCTTCCTCATTGGCCATTTCTTCTGTCGCCTGCGGTCACGTGCACTCGTGAAAACGCTGCGTCGATTAAAGCAAATGCTTGCTGCTGTGCTTCGCGCGGCGTTGGCTTAAGCGACACAGCGCGAAACAAAGTTCGGCTTCCGTTGTTAAGGCCGCTGTTGTAATGACCCCAGCCACGAAATGTGGAGGTTGCAACGATAAGGCAAGCATATAGGACTACTCTCGATTGGCCGTTTTTGCAAATGTCTCGATCTCACTTAAGAACCTGTAATGGACGAGACATTAAAATTAATATGTTCTCGCTACGAATGCGGCTAAAACCCACGTTTACAAACCCTATATTCCCCCTCTCTTGACTGTGTGTTTGATAGAGACGGTCAATGAGGTAGAAATGTGACCGAGAATGCTTCAGGGTAATTACGTAATGGTGACCGCTGTTGAGTGTTCGCGTACATTACAAAAGCAAATGAGATATCAGACGTTCTCATCCTAGCGAGAGCGCAACAAGCCTACATTACATTTAGAACGTTTTCTAGCAAGCCTCCAAAGACCTTCTCCTTTTATGTTGGCCAGAACCCACTGGGACTGAAGCCTTGGCGCCATAAAAGCGTCTAGAGTTCGTAAACAACGAAAGACAGCAGCTGTGGATCCAACCTTTCGGCGAGACGAGCTACGTTGGTGTACTCCAAAAGGAGGCAGGCTGTTTTGTGTACTCACCTGCGAAGGAGAGAAAAAAACAAATGTGTTATTAGCACTGCGAACGTACGGGCCGCACAAAAGCACACGAGGCAGCTTGAAAAAGAACACGTGGCCGATAACCCTCATGGCAACAACAATCAAAAATAACCGAGCACGAGCAAAAAACAAGGAAATGAACACTGCACTCACAGTCGAAGCAAAAGCATATCACATACCGACAAAGTACGAACATAGTTCATCAGTAGAAAAGGACCCCATTAAGTTTTTTTCGAGATTACACAGCAGGCAAACACTGGTACCCGCATAAAACAAGCTAGAAACTGGAAGTAGAAGCAGAGGTTGCATGGTGCAGAAAATGTTACAAATATTTTTTATGCACGTGTAAGTGGGCAGGCAACAACGAGAAGCCGTCGAAAGGAAACAAAGTTCATTTAATGTTATCCATGCATGTTTTTCTTTGTTTCTTCAGTGGTATCCGGTGTGGCTAATACTATTTTTGCTGCTTTATGTGACCTCAGTTCTTTCTTTTTGTTTTTCTTCATCTGCTTTGGCATGCTTGTTTTGCTAAGTGCAGGGTTTTCAGGCCGCACCCTAACGGATCTTATTTAAAATCCCGATTGTCAAATCTGAATAAGTGATATGCAGAAAGGACAAGGGTTAATATACACAACAAGACACTAGCTTTAGCATTCGCAGGAAGGCGGATGCCTGGATTTACACATGCTGTGTCCTTCTCCAACTGCACTAAAATTTTACGGCAAGATTGTTTCCATTTTGCCCAAGTGATTGAGCGACAGAATGAAAATCAGAGAATGAATTAGCAAATGCGTAAACGAATCGTTAGTTAGTTAGTTAGTTAGTTAGTTAGTTAGTTAGTTAGTTAGTTAGTTAGTTAGTTAGTTAGTTAGTTAGTTAGTTAGTTAGTTAGTTAGTTAGTTAGTTAGTTAGTTAGTTAGTTAGTTAGTTAGTGAGTGAGTGAGTGAGTGAGTGAGTGAGTGAGTGAGTGAGTGAGTGAGTGAGTGAGTGAGTGAGTGAGTGAGTGAGTGAGTGAGTGAGTGAGTGAGTGAGTGAGTGAGTGAGTGAGTGAGTGAGTGAGTGAGTGAGTGAGTGAGTGAGTGAGTGAGCGAGCGAGCGAGCGAACGAACGAACGAACGAACGAACGAACGAACGCATCACCAAGCGAAAAAAAAAAGAATCGTTCTCGGCACGAGCTGACAAGCTAGAGCTTGATATTGATTGCTTGATACAAACTGCGCAAGGGGGAAAAGCTGTAAAATGCGAGCGCAAGGAATTGGGAAGTGCAGCTTTCTTAAAATTCCCGAGGCCCAGCGGCCTGGCTAATGCGGGCCTCACCGCCCCGCAGATTTCGTTCAATGAGACAATCAGAGTTCGCTCATGCGAAACCGGTTCCAAGAACGCTGGTGCGAGAAATGAAGGAATTCGTACAATTGCCGGAACAGAGATCGAAACACGAAAAGAGAGAATTAGGAATAACGGAGCTCTCCTGACACGCAAAGAGGACTGAATAAAAACACGGAAAACGGGTACTAGAAAGGGAGCACCCAAGACAAATGCGCCTGATTTCGATGAGACCAATCACGCATATACGCGATCCGAACAATTCTGAGACGCTCTCGAAAAATGTCCGCTTTCTACTCTTGGTATTATTTTCTTTTTGTAAACATTCCTTCGCCGAAACAGAGAGAATCTGCAATCTGCCTTAGCGCGGTTGTGTATTCGCGTTGCTTAAGATTTTGATCTGCTTCTCATAAAGAAAAGGCACCACAGTAACATCTCCGAAGCACAGCACAATAATTTGCACGTCGTTCGAGTTCCTTTATTCTATAATTTTTTCCGACCCTATATCTCGGCTATTCGGTGTACTCTACAGCTATTCACACTTTACGTAATGCTGTACCGCCCTCTTGAATTGCGATCTAATTAAAGAATCTTTGTTTGAAGTTTATTGCCCTGTCAGGTGGCTTTTCTTTATCCTGCCTGTACGACCAAAGACACATGTACGGCCAATCCTTATACTCTTCGTCAATATAAAGTGGCACTGTAATTCAGGTCAAAGACTGCGGAATCCAATAAGGAGGGGAAGTAATGAAGTCTACTTCGCAAATGGCAATTCGCTCAGGCTGTCGTTGCCAGTAACTGTGTTGCTTTTGAAAGTGGGAAATTTTCCAGACATGCGGGGGGGGGGGGGGGGGGAGGGGGGCTTCACTAGGAGTCATCAGAGCGTGAGGCGGAGTGTCAAGCCTAACCCGAAGCTACTGAGGAGCACGATCATGTGGAATCATGGAACCCTACGACACGTGTCCTTCCGCGTCAGTGCATCGCACGCCTAGCTTCAAACGCAGGCCCTCGCAGCCCTTCGGAGTCAGAATAAGCCTCCTACCCCGATGCACAGCATAATTTCGAAGACGTGTAGCCCGCGAGCCAAACCTATAGGTGAAAGACTAGGCTTCCGCGCAAGCTGGTTAGTAGGATGGCGACTTACCATTCCCATCCGGGTGACGGTCCCTACCAAAATCATGGTGCGCCACCACACTCAGAGCTTCGCACTGATAACGATTGTACCTATTGGTTTGATGACTCGCTCTACTCGATACATGATCACGTTCAGTTGACCACTCTTCTGAGCATGTATGTCTTTCACGTGCGTCTCCCAAGTTGAACTTAACGTTCTGGTTACAAGGACCATGAGCCTAACATATTCGATCATATATTTTTTTTACATTTACATTACTAGTATTTTTTACCTTACTGCTATGAGTAAAGGAGTAAGAGTGTCCACGTCGAGGTGCCCCCGTCACATTTATTACTTATGCAAGAAAACCGGGCAAAATCAAGGGTGAAGAAAGCTTAATGAGAGGAAGAACGGAGAGATTCGACGAAGCAGCATGCCTGTGGCTTTCTGCTCCAAAAGAACAGAACAAATCTCCAGCTCAAGATGAGGGAAATAAAGTGGGCGCCACCTCACAGAAATGCTAGGCCCTTTCGCAAGAGCAAAGCGAAATTGCGCTGTGGCAGTTCCGAGCAGTTTGCTTAAGCCTAACTTATTCACCTTACTTAGCTCGACATTAACCTGCTCGTCAAATTATGCTGACCAGCAACTTGCACGACCGCCGTACGCGAGCAATACACACGCCGCTAGAGAGTAGTCCTCAGAGAAGAAGAAGAAGAGAACAATAATAATACGCATGTCTCTTCATTACTTAAGCAGCCAGTGACAGAGGAAGAACAAACAAATGAACAAACCTAAGCAGTCAGTTGGCACTCAGTGCGCACGCCTTGACTGAAAGTCCGTTCAGCCATCCCGGGCATACGAGGACACCTTTATGGCGCCTTGCCGCACTGTCACCTTATTTCCTTCCCGTCTTTGCCAACGAGCTCCGAGGCTGCAGATACGTTCGTGGGGCGTTTATCCTTTCGCCCTCAGTGAAGCACGCCCTGCCAGCGACCAAGGGAGGCGGGAATAGGCGACGGTCTTGAGGGATAAAGTCGTGGAGACAGCGGCGACGGAGAAATTTAGTGACGCGGCGCTCGAATGCGAATGGGCGTCCTGCATTGTGCGGCTAATGCCAGCGCGGTATGGCCAAGGCTGTCTCGCAGCTATAATGGGACGGGTCGTGGGAGAGAGGAAAGGCTGCGACGAACGATCTCCTCCCACCGCCACGGGCACGCGTGGTCAAGACCGTCGACGGTGTCGAATGCGTCGCGGAAAGAGGAGCCGAGGTGACGGGATTCCGAGTGAATGCGATGGCTATGTAGTGATCGTGAGTGCATCAAATCTTGTAATCGGTTGTACACGTTCGGTCGAAGTGCTACTACAAGGCTTTCGAATTTGTTCAGCCAGTCAAATACAGTGGCAGATCGAACGGCGAATTTCGATGAGCGCTACTTACCCCTGAATTTTATAACGGTGGCAGAAGCTTAAGCTTTAAACTGTGTTTACTGTCGTTGTTGTTTAATGTAAACCCTTGTGGATGTAGCACTTGGGTACCTGTTCTCTGCTTGCCCTTGCATTAAACACATTGCAAACATTTGTAAGTGCTGAAAAACGCGTCTGTACGCGTCTTCACTGAAGGTGCAGGCAGGAAAGAAATCCTTGTCCACACCGTGGGGATTTGCACTCGCCTCTGCTCAACCCTTTATATCCAGCGAAAATTACCTCGATCCACGTCATCAAGGACATCTCTATCAAGGTCGTGACAAAGCGTACGCGTGCGTGGCCGATGTTATGCGGTATTATTTGTGCCTGTAGAATAATCGCCATTGAACTGTGACAATGAACTCTTCATAACGATTGATTCCCACTGCCTTCTTCAAAATAACGGCATAGTGAGACACATTGCACTATAGCTATCCTCCATTGCATTAAAACGCGTATAATGAGCCTTGTAGCAACAACTTCGCGCACTGTCTTATCATCCCCGCAGACAATGTCCAAAAATAACGCCTAATGAGACTGCCTTCTGGCTCGTTCCCCAGTGTATATAGAAAGCAGGCCTACGAGGTTGGGCGTCTTGGTCACGTCTTTCTCAAGCGGAACGTTACGGCGTCGCACTAAACCAGCCAGCCGCTAACTTTGGCTTCACCACCATATTTCCTTGTTCCATAAGCTCGCGTTGTACGCGCAGTCATTCGCTCGATCACAAGTTCACTGAAGAGCAAGGTCGCTTAGGCCCGCAGCCACTCTTTCCATGCAAGCAAATTAGAAACGCTAACGAAGCAATCCCCGATTAGCAGTCATAACACGCGGGAGTCGGGAAAGTTGGATAAAGCCGACACAACCGCCACAATGCAGGCTTTTTTCCTGATTATCAGCGGTGCACCTAGCGTCAGGCCGTCGCCGTAAACGGAGCCGAGATTAGGCAAACGAGGACTGCAGCATCATAACGGCACTGCGACGCGCTCTCCAGAAGTGCTGTAGCTTGGCGCTAAGCGGGGGTCACACGTCACAACGTAATGTGTGCAAGAAGAGGGAGATAGGGTCTGTGAACCACGCCGCGTTTCTCCCCGCTATTCACCCTCCCCCCGCAAGACTCAAAGCGTGCTACGTCGACTCCGTAGTGGCGAATAGCCCCGCCGCCCTTTTTTTTTTTCCCCGACAAAGACGCCGTCGCCCATTTGCAGCTCGCGAATTACTGCGCGGCAGACAAACTATACTTTCGCGCCATTATGGCGCGCCGACGCGCTGCGACCATCGAGGACTGCGAAGACGCCTCGCGACTAACTCTATCACTCGCTCACTCACTCTCCCTCTCTCTCTCTCTCTCTCTCTCTAACGCTGGGTGCCGATCCTTCTCACCCTAACGTCGCGACTCGCGCAAAGCGCCGAAGCATCCACTGTCTGCGCTGCCAAACCTACTCGCCTTCGAAATGAGGGTACGCCTGATGCGACGCCACGGTTGTGCATCAAGCTCGCGTACCTGCAAACAAGCTTTTTTACGCTTGCGGGAGTGAAGCTTAACGGGGAGCCGCACTGAATGGTCACACCCTTCGCTAGAGCGCTTTATTTCGTTTGAAACGCAAAAGAAAAACGGCGAGACGGTTAATGAGCCTAATTCTGATGAAGTATAGAAAGAAAAAAGAAAGAACCGTGCGCAACCGGATTTCATGGGGAATAAGCTATCCGGTAATGGTTAAGAGCTCCCAGGCACAATGAACTGAGGTGACTCATTGAGTTTAGCACGTGAGAGTTACGCCTAACCTATAAGGGACGCCCTAACCGAGAACGACGGATGAATTTCAAGCACGTCAGCTTCCTTAATGGGTACTGAAATTTAGACACACTGGAGTTTATTCCACTGCTTCTGCCAGAATGCAGTCGCATCAGCCAAGAGACAGTGAAGTCATTCAGCTACGGAATGCTGTAGCCGGTGAACGATGGAGTGTACGTAGCAAGAATACCTATATTGCATTAATGTGGACAAGTGGTGTCAGTGCATGCGAAGCATGATGCCTAATCGCTGATTGTAAGAGGGCGATCGGGATGGAGGCATGCGTATACATGTTAGACGAGAATGTGTCTTTGCGTGAACCATCTCAGTAAATAAAAGGTATGACCTCATCCGAAACAGCTAACGCTATTATATGGCGCCTTCGATTCTTCATGCCGCGTTCCGCTTTGGAACAGTATGCGTTGTTGTGGTGCTTCTCGACACTGCTTCTGAAGTCTTCTCCCAGTAGTGCTGCTATCTTAATACACCTGAAGTAATTGAGTTCATGAACGTGTCCTCAGCAGTAATTCACACAGTACACTCATTTATGGTAAGCCAGCATAACACCATTATCAAAACAATACCTTTCTGTGCCTATAATGTTACAAATAGGCAAAGCGTTGTGGCAAAGCGTTGCATGGCTACGGTGAATCTTTTGTGCAGAGTGTAACTAGAAGAAGCATAAAGCAACATGCTCGCTAATGTAAGCCCAAAGTTAAGAAACGCGTTCGAATACTCATGAACAAGAACAACCTGTGAATTTCACACACCAATTCAAACTGAGACAGGTATGATCGAGCTATATTAGTGAAAGCTTTACAAATGAGAAAGTTGAAATACATCAACTTGAATATACACATTCAGGCAAGAAACATTCGCAAATATTTACTGATGTCTGCATTGCTCCTTCGAAAATCAATCGCTATCACTCAGCACCACTGAGTTCGCCTGCTTGGCAACGCCATACTACTACAACAACCTCGCATGTCTTCTGCCCACCTAATAGCGTTGCTTCAAACCTGAAATCAATCGCGCAAAAGTCGACCCACACAGCGCCAGTAACGCAGCTGGCCGTCTATGCGCGCACACTCTCTGCGTTGTTTCCCAACGACCACACATTACCATTCCGCCACGAGAAGTAAAACCAAGAATGTAACCAGGGTGTGTAAGCTGAATATTCGCAGAAACAAACCCGTTCAATTCTATCAGGGCCTTCCTTTCAGCATTTCAGTTGCAGTTTCTCGTTCCCGCGACATCTGCGCGCAGCTCTTTAATGCGCTTGTCTCCACGTGGTCTCTCTCCTTATCTGTCAGCGAACTTAATGAAAGCAGCCGTATAGCAACCAAAGAAGACGTGCTCTTTCCTTCGTCGGGGCTGTGTCTTCGCGTCGGCAAGAGCAGGAAAGAAGCAGCGCACCGGCCGAACATTGCGGCTCGGAATATTTGACGATGAATCAAAGCACTGATCGCTTTCTTCCAGCTCCTTCCTTTCCCCATCTCCCTTTTCTTCCCACTCCTTGTTCCTTCCCTGGAAGACGGGGTCCCCGCAGTGACAGGATGATGACGGCCGTTCGATATGAACAATAGCAAGCTCCGTCACTCGCTCTTTATTTTTTGCGTCATTATTTCTTTCTCTCAACTTTACGCCCTGGCGGTGTGTGTGTGTTTTTTTTTTTTTTTGTAAATTCGTTTACTTCGCCCGAGACGACGACCGCGACCCCAATACACTCCGTTGAAGCGGCAGCCGAAGCGATGTTCTGTGGAAAAAAGGGCGGCGATAGTTTTCGTGTGTGAGGGAAGGAAGGGGGAGTGAAAGGGGGAGTGAAAGGGGGAGGGGCGTCAGAAGGGGCACCAACCATTGTCTTAGGAATCGATTCTCCGGGGCAAGGCAGCTGTTCGCGGTTGCCCTTTATGGGGCAATTCCCGACCACGCTCAATAGTAAACGAGCCACCCGCTTGGCTGCTTCGTCGTATAGTCGATACAGAGCCGCTTGGCTTTCGTGTTCCCGCCAAGTCCAAGGCGTCTTTCTCGGCCGGAACTTTTCCGCTGGGCCTCCGATATGTGGTTTGAACTTTAAGAAGAAAAGAAGCAGGGGAAAACAAGTGGGTCTGTAATCGTACGACGGGTCGTAGCCCCCGCTCTTGAATGTAAATGCGCATTTTCGTGAGATTTATTATTTGTTTTCTCAAGGTGACTGGCGGCGGCTTGACCCGACCTCGCTCGGCCTTCGCGAACTTTCCTTCCGGAGGGATCCTTCGCTGAGTTCCCGTTGCTCGACTGCATGTGTTGAGTGCGCAAGTTACGCATTAGTGCTGAGTGTCGTGGTGTATTTTCTGGGTGTCTAGCTTGTGCGTTCTCTGAGTTTGTTAGTGTTCTTTCAGTTTGGGCATGCCGACAGCTATTGAAGAGCAAATTTACGCAGCCAACCGCAAAATACATCAGAAGTTCCCTTTCATGTTGTTCTTCAGAAACGTTTCTCTCGTTTTCAGCCAGCTGTTGTAAAATGTGGTAGGGAAAACCTGGCGACAAAAAAAAAAAACACGGCTGAGCCCATCTTGGTGAAAGATACAACATTGCATAGCTATGTCCGTTTCCTTTGATCTCACCTGTGGAAGTCGTACATTGTAGCACTCGAAAGTTTCACTGTGCAACTGCCAATCTTGGCTTGACTAATAAATTTTAAAGTTTTCTAAGCTATGTTCAAAATGGAGCTTACCCCACTTCGTTATTGTCGTTTTCTTTTTCGCTTCGGCGCCAGTTCGAACAACTGGAACTACTCTACAAGTATAGGTAAGAGGTACACAATATGAACACAAAACCACAAAACGCATGTTTTATCGCACAAGTCGTTTATCCATGTAATTAAAAAATTGGAGGACGCTTAAGCTTCGCCTTCAAGAGTGGAACGCGACAGCGTTCCTGTCGACCCGCCAAGGGGTGTAAGACAATGGGCTACAGGGCAGCCATCACTTACGAGGCGCCCCGCATCGGACGCGGTGAGCGTCGAGCCATATGGTCGAGCAACGCAGCGTTCGGCGCAGCAACGAAACGTGCGCCTGAGCAAGCGGAACGAACCAAAGAACTCGGTATCTCGGAGGGGGAAATGATGCACGCCAGCCAAACATCGTGATCGGCACGGGCCGAAAGATAGACAGATAGTGATCTAAAGAAAGGAAGGCCGCATGATTCTGCAGAGGGAGCAAGGCGAAGCGTTGTCAGGGGAGAGAGAGTCCATGCCGCGACCCGCCTCGCACCGGTCCTCGTACAGCTCCAATGCGCGCGTGGCGCGCCATCTGTCGGGCAGCGCCGTACATGGAGAGGAGGGGGTCTTCTATGTTTGCCGCAAGATGGCTCTGCGTGTGCGGAAAGCCCAGAAGAAATGCAGCGGAAACGCACTTCGCTACTCGTGTAATTGCGACTTCTGTAAGTTACATGTTCATAATTACCTATATACACCGCAGTATAACTTTCCACGGCTCGTTTCGAAGGCAACACCGCATTCACTAGAGGCGCGTTTGTACCACTTGGAAGCATCGAACTCGTGGCTGAGTGGTAGCGTCTCCGTCTCACACTCCGGAGACCCTGGTTCGATTCCCACCCAGCCCATCTTGGAAGTTGCTTTTTATTTATGAAGTGCCTGCCGCGATTTATCGCTCACGGCCAACGCCGCGGACGCCGACGCCGACACCGACGCCGACACCGACGACACCGGCTTTTCTGCGACACGAGCTCCTTAACGCTATCGCGTTAAAATAGAACTTTCGCGTTCTTGGTGTATACTGGGCTTGATTTCAAATAGGAAAGTCTTGCTTCTAGCATCAGACGCGTCGATGTCTATTCGCGGCCGCGTTAGAAAGCTGGCACCGCAGTGCCGGCGTTTCAGTGGGGCCGTGGTCTTTGTTTGATCATGGACGCCTGAGTGCGGTGGGTCTTGCGGAGACACAGGGGCCTGGGAGGTCCCAAATGACCTGTCAAAATGAAGTTTTTCTCCTCCTCATCGCCCTCCATTGCATGGTCGACAGCGTTCCTTCCACCGTGCGATATACAGCGTGCCAGGAATGCTGCTTCTTGCTTAAACGGATGCGTCTTTTGCTCGGCACCGACTCTCGTAGACACCGATGCGTCTCCTTCGCGACATGTGTCGGAATCTAGCGAGATCTATTATTATATTCGCGAAAGTGGAGATCCGCGAACGCCGACCTTGTATTAACGCGGCAGCGCCAAGGACCCCGCGTCCAATGTCGGCCGTTGTTCCAGCAGAAATCATTTCGAACCATGCATACCCAACCACGCAGGCCTTCCATGTAGCGCAAGGAGCTTACTGAACCAATTAAATTTCTCAAGGTAGAGTACATAAGAAAAATCGTAAATTACGACCATCACACAATCTACAAATATGATGGCGTCGCATTGTAATTTGAATGTAAGAGAAAACATAATAATGTTACGCGGAAACTCAATATACAAACACCTTCTCCTGCGTTTATGCCATTCATAAAGTGGTCATGACCTCCGAGATCTCAAAGGCAATAAAATGCGGCGCCCGGTTCCTTGCAACACCTCCAGATGGTGCTCCCCTCCACTGCATCGCGGCCCACGCAGGAGGCCACGTTTCTACCAGAAAGCTCGCCTTCGCGCATAGCGTTCGCCATCAGCGTTTCCGGCTAAACATTACGGTTACATAAGCTACAGTTGCCGGCAAGCGTGAGAAGCCGTCAGAGATATTTGAATGCTATCGCTTTCCACTTTAGAGGCGAAGCTCGAGTGTCCTCCAGATTTTTTTCGCATGATATTTATGAAATGCCTTGTTTCATTTACGTAGGACTTCTAATTGCGCAGTTCCTGTTTGATACATGAAAAAATATGATTGTTTGCTTCACTAAGAGTACTTCCTACGCTTTTTATGCTAATACGCTATGGCGTCGTTTGCCGTAGGACATTACTGCAGTGCACTGTGTGCGTCTACACGCGTAGTTGAATGGCGTGCGGCTACGCGTACAATCAGAGGGGACCTTGTAGTAATGTGTTTCCCCGAAGAGCTCCACTACCAATTCCAGCTATTTGTTTCCGCAGCGCCATTTATAGGTTATATCAGTATTTATGTTAACTTTTGACGTAGATTACACGTCTCCGAATTGCCTTAGGACGATTTCAATGATAGTATTTGTGCACCGAGAGGGCTCAGGTGAAAACACCAAACAAAAAAAAAACAAAAAAAAGAAACGCCAGGACGTCGAACGCCCTAGTAAAACCGAAACTGACATCGCTAACAAGACTTGCGGACTACTTGGCGTATTAACAACACCACAGAAGCTCCACTCACGCAGCCTTGGCTGTGCTGCCCAGTGGTGCTACCGGACGCTGGGAGGGGTCGACACTGCGCCGGAAATGCGTCTGCCACCACGGCATTCGAGATTGCACGCGCAGGAATGTTAACCTGCCAGCGGGGCAAATCTCAGAGGTCATTCTGCCACACGAATGGTAGGCGTAAACTACACAAGCGTCGTCGTCGTCGTCGCGAAACTAAAATAGGCAAATTCAATGCAAGAGCCAGTCTGCTTTGCCGTTTTCACATCGCGAGCCACGCATTCCTTTTCTCAAGACTTGATTTCTGCTTGCCTTACGCCGTATTCAGAAATGCACCTTAACATGAAGCCCAGGCTTGATTTGATCTAAATGACGCCTGTCATGAACACACCAAAAGAAACGCAATGAGCGTCTTGGGGGCGTTCGCACCAGGCGTCACTTAAGTCAAGCATGAGCTTCACGTTAAGATGCGTTTCTGAATAAGGGGGCTAGTCTTTAAACAAAACATTGCGTTGATTACTGAATCCCAAGAACGGAATTTTCTGTGCATGAACATGACATAACAAGTTTCCAGCGCTTTTGAAAGCGAAGCTTTTCTTTCGAGAACCTCGCCAGGTTTCCTCACCGTGGAAGCTGCGGCCTGACTGTTCCCTTGCCGACTAGGCCAACCAATCATAACAGAGCATGCGCGTCGTCCGCGCCGCTGGGTTCCTTCTAGCATCATCAGAGTGCACTCGTCTCCGCGCGTCCGCGGCAGTGGCGCGGCACGAGCCACGCGGGGGAAAGACAAGAAAGAACCAGAAAGCTCGCCTTTGCTCCTCCGCGGCTGCCCGCTAATGAGGAAGTAGCGCTTCCTGCGGATAGAATGAATCCGAATTGCCCTACGTACGTAGTGTATGCTGCCTCTGAAACCATGATGCGTTGAAGGTGGTGTGTGTGTGCGTGTGCGTGTGTGAGTGTGTGCATGCGTACATGTGCGTGTGCGTGTTTCAACTCTTAAAACTGCCGGACAATGAAGATACGCAACAGCATTCAAACAGTTACAGGTGCAACCATCCTGGTATATATTTCTGTATACCTACGCATTTGTTATATCTACTGAACAAACTTTACTCGTGTTTCTGCGTACTTGTGTTAATTGGAACGATAAATATAATTATCGAATGCCTTCACATTCAGAAGCATATATATAATTCCTGCAAAACAGAATACAGAGTCAATAAAATAAATATATAAAGGACGCGAAAGCGTCCGCGTACGTACAGACGCCTTTAAGAAAATTGAAATTTCATTTTGATGCGTTCTTTTCTAAGGTACACGTATCGTTGCGATAGAAAAAAAAAACATATTTGGTACGTTTTGTTATGTCTCTTTCTCATTCTTCTCCTTCTTCTTCCTCTCACATTACGTCTATTCGCGAGGCACGTGCAATAGGTACACAAGGAAGATAAGGAAACAAATATGTTCGGGTTCACATAACTCTTGCTTCAACCGTACGCCGACCGCAAATCCTGCCGTCTTTTGTTGATAGTGTTTTCTATCACGTGGTCTTGATATTTTCCTCAACGATTCTCTTCTGCCGTTGCCAGCCGCGCCGTTTGCAGCACGAGAAAAACGCGGTTTCGAGCCGACTTATTTATGCACTGAGCTCGGAGAGAACGCAGCATCGAACCTGGTTTTACGAGTCGCGTTGTAAAAACGCTAAGGGTTCTTTTCGAAAACAAGAATGCGGGCCCAGGTGGTTTCGATGTTGCTTTAGACGCAGGGCTTGCATTCCTTGCCGTATCTCAGGGGTTCGGCGCTCCTGTGGCCTAACGGATAAGGCGTCGGTCTCCGGAACCGAAGATTGTGGGTTCGAGTCCCACCAGGGGCGATTCCATTACTTTTATTGTTGTCATACTACATTTCTTTTTTTTAATCCAGGAATACGTCAACAAAGTTTTGCAGGGCCTGTTATGCACATAGAACTCAATTTCGCGTCTTTTTCGAAAGAACGAATATCGGCACTGCAATCAAGGAACATCAGTGCCGAGTCGCGAATATTTGTTCATATTTTGTATTTTTAGCATATGCTTTGATTATTGTGGCACGGACAGGTATATTCACAATGCCTTGCTACGGCGTCCCAGTTTTCGAGGTTATCCGACCACCTTGGCCCATTAGTTTTGGCATTCTGCTGCTGAGGTCGATGACGCATGTTCAACTCCCGGCCTACGCGGCGGCATTTCCGCGGCGGCAAAATTGCAATGACCCCCGAGTAATTAGGGCTGGGTGCACGTTAGGGGGTTAAAATTAATCCGAATCTCGCCACCAGAGGCTTCCTTGGTAGGCCCGCGCTGCTTTGGGACGTCAAACCTCGTGAATCAGTTATTCCTTGAGGGTAACTTTTCTTCCGTAATCACTTCACACGTGATCGTCAAACTCACGGTACGGATGCGAATGCTCTTTCATATCTTTCTTTTTAAGTTCGTTCTCTTTATTCCTATAGCGTTGTGCGGGAGGTTAACCCGTCCTCTTTATTAATAATCTGGACACAAAATAAAGCGTGCAAATTAGGGAAGCAGCGCATCCGAATAGTATGGCTATAGACCGATCCTGATGCCAGTGCACAACACTGTATGTGTCCTTGCAAGGCTTACTGCGATCTGTAGGGCGAGGCGACTCCGGAAGAATTTGTAATCCAAGGCGTCATAGGGAACGAAGGTCGATCCTCCTAATGCTGTCACATTATAGTTGCTTATGTGTGGCCTAGGGCCAGTGAGTGAGTGATTTGTTTGTTTGTTTTTCATTATCCCGACCTTGAGTCAGTGGCCGCAACTTGTAAGAGTACTTGGAATGGATAATTGCGGTTATGCGAGTGTCATTAAAGAGTGTACTGAATAAATGAAAAGTGCGACATCAAGATAACTGGGGACGGCACAGTCTCTACATCATGCGGAAATAAAACTTCAAAGAAGGTGGCACACACAAACGTTGAGCTCAATGAAAGACCCCACGCACAAACCTTGAGCCAGATCGAGTGCTTCGAAAACGATTCGCTTCGCCGAGATACCCGCTTCACAGAAAACAGAGAACCGGTGAACTTTGCTTTCTCGGCGGACGAGCACCACGCCTTCCTTATTTTTTCTCGCTCTTCATTATACGTCCCTCCACCGCGCTTTTGTTTCGTCTCTCGACTTAGACGCGCTCTACTCGTTTACGCTTTCTGTATCTTTCGTTGGCGCATCAAAACAAACCGCCGCTGCTTTGTACCTAGCTGGTGTGTTAAAGAAACGACGTCGAAAGCAGCCTGCTGCCGCCGGGCCGGAAAGATAGCGCTGGCAAATGTGTTGCGAATCGCGCACAACACTTGCGTGCGAGCTTTGTTTGTGCGTGTTTCTACGTGCTTCTTTCTTTCGCGTGCGTGTACGTGTGAGTACGCTCGCCTGTGCGTGTGTGTGCGTGTGTGTGTGTGTGTACGCGCGAGTTCCCATTCTCTGGCATGTGAAAGTAAATGAAAGAAACAAACAAGACAGTTACAGCAGTGCGTACTCTGGTTGCAGAAAATTAAAGAAACCGAGATTGCGGCGTACAGGTGCATTTCGTAATAACCCTTGAAAGAACCACGTTCCCTTTCTTTTTTCAAGGAATATACGTGCAGTACTGCTGCTTCCATGCGCAGCCAGTGTCTATCAAGATGAAAGACAGAGGGCGGAGGGGGGTGGGTGGGAGGCGCAGAAGTAGAACAAAGGTAAACTTGACACTTAGAAACAAATAAAAGCTGTGTGCGTAAGCGAAAAGCAGTGGAGAAACACGTTGGGAACAGGAGGCACCACTCCGTGCCGCCGCAGTAGTCCGAGTTCGTTATTATCAGGTCGCGTTGCAAAGCACGAAGAGAAACTCCGGACGCTACAGCTACACACGCGCGCTCGGCGTATCGGCTCCTCTCTCTGAGACTGCGCAACATAAATTTCCTCTGGTGACAGACAGCACAAAGATAATGTGAGACAAAAAAAAAAGGAGTAACGAGAGGTAAACAAAACGCAAAATATCCTCAACGCTGAGACAGTGCAGCTTATTGAGATAGGCGAAGAGAATGGAATGGATACGAAAGGAAAAAAAAGAGAGAAACGAAGAAACCCATACAGTGCGCGTCGACGTTGGCTTCCCGCACACGCTCTGAGAACAAACCCATAGCCCAGAGCTCGAGGCTGGTGTCAGAGGGTGTTGTAGGGAGCGACTCCCGGGGCTCTGTAGCACAAGGCATGAGAAATGGCCGCGCTGGAAACTGAAGGGAGAGTGAACGCTCGGCACAAACAGGGAGAAAGAGGAAGAAGTATACAAAGCACAGGCAGGCGGAGACGCAAAGTTGGTAGGGTAGGGTAGGGGGGCTGTCCCAGGGCAAGGTGCGTACACTACTACCAGCACCATTACAATCGTCGAGGTAATACCGCCGGTGTTCTCCGTGCCTCAGACGGCATTCGCTCGAGAGGCTCTCGCTTCCGCAAGGCTGCCGGCCCGCCTCGACTTCTGTAATAAGAAGTGGCCCCGAGTCGTACCGCCGTGGAAGGCTCGTAAATCAAGCAAGTGGCCGATATGAATCACCTTCCACTCGTTCTGATACTCTTTCTCTTTCCTCCTGCGCCCTCTCAACCACACCACCAGTGCGCGTGTCCTAGGAGGTGCGCTCGCCCTCGTGCTCGAGGCGTTTTTCGAGGCCCGGTGTAAGCTGCTTCGCCGGAGATATCTCCTGCAAAAAAAAGTGTGCCGCTCGCATTCCCCGTTTGTTGTAACTGCCAGCTCGCTTTCTTCCTTATCAGTCTCTCTCTCTCTCTCTCTCTTTCTATTGGTTGTTGCTTATGCTCATATTCGTTGTCTCGTTTCTGCGCATCCAGCAACCGAAATTACCGTTATGAGAAATAAAAAAGAAAATAAGGCTACATAGAGGCGATTCACCGGCGCCGATTTTACGATTACCTCACGTCGCGTTCGAAGTGCGCTCACCACTTACGACGGCTGCGTCGTAGCCGTGGTACATGGCTGAAATCTTGATGTTGGCAATAAAAATGTGATCGTTCATCGATGTATTCCTTCCTTTTTTTTTTCTTTTACACTGCGGAACTCGGGAAAAGCAGTGGCATATTATTTCTTGTGCCCGCTTATTTTGCTCTAATGTCGTGTCCTGACGATCATTATATCTTGATCAAGCGAAATAAATTTTTGGTGTGGGATTGTAAAGCAACTCGATATTTTTTTATGATAATACCAAGAAGCGGAAACTTTCGGAATCTCAGAGAGCCAGGAATAAGTGACTTTTTCGCGGACATAGCTTCAAAGAGAAAGAAAAGAGAGCATTGCGGGGAATACGGCGCCCATCAAAGAGAAGTAATCTGCGCCCATTTTCTGCGCTTCTCCGGAAAAGCTTGGCCGACAAATCACGTATGTGGAGGCACACGGAGCCTATAAAATCGACTTTCAACGAGGTTATGGCAAAATGATATTTCCAGAAAGATGAGCAAGAAATTGCCAAGAGCTATGACGTAAGCAGCAGTAGTTAAGGTAACGGCTAGCCGTTTCGAAGTCCACGTTTCCCGCAAGTTAGATGAAACTAGCCGCATACAACGCAGTGCTTTTTACCGTCTACAATGTTGTTCCCCTTATTTAATATTAATTTCCGCAGTGTACGAGTCGTTAGTCTGAAAACCATTATTGGATAGAAGTGAGCTGTTAGCTCGTTCATTCTTCGATTATTGCAAGAGGCACCGATGTCAAATCAAAAGGAGTGCTGGCGGGCATTAAAGAGCACTAAACTGAAAGAAACTGCTAGCTCTACCTCAAATGTCAACGACCACAGTGTTACCTACCGAAGAGATACAAATGTAGCGCGCCTATGTTTTAGGAGCGTGTCAACTGCGCGTTTATACGAAGTGCACTACCGTCGCATGTCTCAAGCTATGCGTTGTAACTTCGCGCAGGATGCTATACGACACTAAGCAGGGGCGCGAAGTAATGGCCGAAAAAAAATCGACTATTAATGAAAGGAACGAAATGCCAGCTGTTCATTACTTCTTTGTGACGATGCTTTGGGACACAGAGGAACACAGGCCTCTGAAACACCTGCAACATATGGCTTGCCAGCGCTCCTGATTCTCAACTCCACCTTCCGCTTCTGTGCCACGTTGTGAATCAACGTACAAGTTGATAGAGCTCATGACGACGACCACTGGCTCAGCACGCATCCATTGCGTATCTTATTCCCAACGCATTCTCTAAGTACAGGTGGCTGTTCACTTGTAAGTTTTCGTTCTTATTTATTTCATTCCCCTCGTTCGTTAATTCTGTGCACGTGCATGGCCTTTGCGATATCAAAGGACGCGGCCTCTGTGCGTAGTTTCCTACAAAAATCTCTAGAAGGAAACCTGGTGCTAGCGTCTACGGTAGCTGGAAATATGGCGATTATGCCAGCGGACGTATTTATGAGTAGTAATTGATTTACATAAACTTCGCTTGTCTGGCTTTAAACGACACAGTCACTTCGCCAATTCATCATTTTCAATAAATCTTGAGTTGTAAATGCAAGCAGGCATTATGCTTGTGTACAGAGACCTCTACGAGTTTAGAAAACTACTATTGCTTCGAAATATAGAGATACAAATGTAGCCAGGAGAACGCATGAAGCCGCAAGAACGAATATTAGACAAGTTAAGGTGCTACCTGGCACTCTCATGGTAGCTGAAAGATCGCAGCGCTGCATTCCCTCCCCCTCCCCCTTCAGTAATTTTAGCATAAAAACTAAGCATACTCAAAAAAACTGGAAGTACGGAGGACTTAATGAAACCTCCATTAGTTGAGTAAGATCAACTGTTTCACACGTTGACCTCCTCAACGGAACGCCGGAAGAGGCGCTAATGAAAATTTCGATAGAGATCGCAACAGGGCTGTCTCTGCAACAAGAAACAGTTGTGTCAAGCCACTCCATTGTTGCAGCTGCTCCGCGAAATGAGCAGCGTAGGTGCGACCAGGAACAAAACCACAAGACGTACCAAACGGCACGCATAAACATGCTTTGTTTATTGTGCCTGCAAAGCCGGGCAGACGTGAGCAGGACTAAACCACGTTAGCCTAAACGCATCATTGCCGGAACATCCGCAATAAAAGTGATAATAATAAAGAAACCAGAAGAAAGAAAACAGAGAAAAATGCCGAGGACAAATCATCATTCTACAAACATTTGGCAGTTAGGCAAAGTAGTGCAGCCAAGAAAAGCACATCAAAAAAACCGCACGAAAGCTATGTTCACGTAACTTGCATATGAAAAAATATGCGATGAGTTTCATGAACATCCCGGAATCACGTGCACCAAACGGTATTTCAGTAAACGCGATTGGCTTACAATAAGCAGGTTACAATAAGACCAGAGAATGCGCAAAACTCCTATTTTATTTTTCTATCTTTCTTCTTTTGCTTTGAGACACTACTTCTTTTGAGACACATTCTCCTAGCCGAGAACGCATTCTTGTCTCCGGCAAAGACGCGGCAGCAAGGGGGAGAAGCCTGCTACATGCAGCACCAGCTGGTTTCCCAAAGTTAGCTTGCGGGCTCGGCTAAGCCAGATCTCTACAAGGAATACAAGTCTGCGCGTTGGGATGACCCTCGAGCAACTACCTTCTCCTTTGGCGGCTTTCGAGCAACCTCCTTTCTTGGCGACTCCACCTTCAACAGTTTCTAAGCCGCTCGCGACGTTCCTTCGCCACCCTAGCCCTTCCCACCGCGCGCACAACTTGTACACAGCCCGAACCGAGGAAAGTGAGGCCGCCAGAAAGTGAAGTTGGAAATGGCGCCCTTCCCACCACAATGCCGACAGTCGTCTCCAGCGGCAGCCAACAAAAACCGTAAAGCGTAGTTTTCATTGAAGAGGAAAAAGATGCGGATGAGCATGAGCGTGAGGTTGATCTTGGAAAAGGAGGTAAGAGAAGATGGTTTTTTTATGCCTTTTTCCTTTATTTATTTATTTATTTATCTATTTATTTATTTATTTATTTATTTATTTATTTATTTATTTATTTATTTATTTATTTATTTATTTATTTATTTATTTGCCCGTAGGAGAAGTAGTGAAAGTCGGGATGTGGGTGAAGCTGGGGTGTTAGGAAACGAGGAGTTAGAAGGCGCCGGGTTTCCCGAGTGTCATTTCTCAAGCCACGAGGCGAGCCAAAGCCGACGTAATCTCTTCGCTAGAAACCGATCCCGGAGAGATTGGGGCTCGCAGCCAGGTTCTGCACTCTCGCGAGCACGCCCGAGACTTGCGTGGCGTCGCTGTTTGCTGTTCTCTTGCTGGAATTCGCATGTCTCGGAAAACCCAAGGAGATGGAGATGGAGGGCTGTTTGTGAGAGGGATACAGAAAGGGCTGTCGTACCCGAGGTAACAAACGCACAATCCCGATGCCCAAAGACGGTGTCGTTTTAAAGAAAGGTATACAATGCAGCGAAGAGGCATGAACGTAAGCACAGATACAAAGGAGAAACAGACAGAAAAAGAAAACCTAAAAGATCAGCACGAAACCAACCTGATAGCCCGCTACCCCAGAGAGTGTAACGCCACTAGCAGATTCATTCCGGGGGAAACAGAATAAAGAAATAAAACCCGCTGGTACGCGGAGTGTACCATACAAACACAGCCAACGAAGATGCTAAAGACGCGGAAGAACAAAATGTCAACAAAATATACTAAGCGCACGTTTTAAAGAATGGAAAACAGTTCGGGTTCCGTTGTTTGGCAACACGAAGAGAGCCTAAAGAGAAAATTGTCCCAGAAATGATGTCTGAAGGCTGTTCGTGAGAACTCGGTAGCATTCCTACATTACAGCACATACTAAGACAACTCGGAAGTGTGGAAATGTTTACTCTGACTAGATCTACGATGGTGAGCGCGCTCTGGTCCTGAGTATTCGCCCGTGGAGCGAGTACATATAGGTGAATATGTACGGTTAAAAGTGATACTTACTGTGGAGTCTCACTTGCGTGAACTTCAAGGGAACCAAGGAAATAGTTCACTTAAATGAAAGTTCACTAAATAGTCACCAGAATACGGAGCAGCATAAGGCGCAGCACACATCGAATCCAAAGTATGAAACGCAGTTAATGGAGTTATGTAAATCAATATATATATAGTGCATGACAGTTACGTTGCTGTCTATCTATTATTTCTTTAAATCTATTTTCAGTTGCACTGGTGCTCTTAAAGCGCAATAAGTAACAAAGCTGTCCAGAGAGTGTATGTTTTTGTGCGCTTCCCCTGGCACAGCTCATTGCTGAGACACGAAGTCTCTGAGCTTTTCAAGGCACCCTGCATCCTCGGCAAGAGTTACAGGATTTAAATATGACACTGCCAAAAATGGGCCCTGGTGCACTGATTAAGTTCGTTGAACTGTAATATTCGCTATTCAGAAATGCGTTTAACACAAAGATTTTTGCATAGAATACGTAAGAAAACCTCCGGGGATTTTCTAAAGTTCGTTATTCCGAAATTTTCAATAAACCGCGTTCGTACAACTGAGAATTTACTGTATTGTCTAGGTTGATACTTTTGTGTCTCTTTAAATAGGAGTAAAATTCTGCCTCTGATTCTTACAGCGGGTATTAAGTTGGAGGCTTACCTTACACCACGAAAGGCGCGTGACGGTGCCTGCAATGGGACCTGCTAAAACCATCTTGTGAATTTCCTTATTACACAACTTTCATACTGTTTTAGAGGCGATGCAATGGAGTCGTGGAATATTGGTATAGCGACGGTAATCAGACTTAGGGTTATCTATCTATCTATCTATATATATATATATATATATATATATATATATATATATATATATATATATATATATATATATATATATATATATATATATATATATGCGGGTCCTGCGCGCTTATCGAGCTGAGATTTATATCTGCCTGTTACGCTCATGTAAACGCTAGCCGGTCGTGTTGAGGGAACGTCGCGTCGGTCTCAGGCAACCTGACCGCACGTTGTAAGTCGTAGGTCGACCTATAGCCCTACTCATCTGAAGCGCACAGGTAAACGCGGTCGAGTCGAGTCGGTGGTTCGCAGCCAGCAGCAAACGAACGGATACGTCGTCTTACATCTGACCTCGACGCGAGCTGCAGCAACCATCTTAATGTAAACACTGTTGACTTCGTCTGTCAGAGCCCGACTTCTGATTTGATCCGCGAGGGTTGGATTCCTGTAAACTTAGCCATATCATGTAGAAGCGCTAGCTGCCACAAGGTAAGGATAAACGAAACTGGTGCGGTCTCTTTTTATTGAGATAGCTATTATGTGTACACTCCAGGCGCATTTCTGCCGTCGGCGCCGGCGTCGTCGTGAGGTTCTGTATAAAGTCCAAGGGCGATAAAACCGTCTCCGCGCGCCGCGTGCTGTTTGTGCGAGTGAAAGCTTGCGAGGGTGAGCCGGCGAACACGGTTCAATCTCGCGTGCGCGACGGAGGAACCGGCACCGGAAGCGTGCCCTCTCCTATCACGCGCAGGGCAAGGAATCGGGTGAAAGAGGAGGGGCGTCCTTCTCCGGCGGCTGCTATGGGGCCTCGTCGTCCTCCTCGCCCGCTGCTCCGCACAGAGTGGAGACAACCGCGGCGTCTCCTAGCAACACCCTCTCAGCATATTGAGAGGGTGTTGCTCCAACGGCGTTGGGCACGCGAATGGCGGACGCCGTTGTAGACGCCTTTGGCAGACGCCGTAGGGATGCGTTGCAGGCGCTCGCGTGTCTTGAAAGCGATCTGCGACGTGGTTCAAAGCGATGTGCGACGTTTGCAAATTGCGCGTAGCGCCGGTAGCTTCGTGTGCGCAGTGCTTTGGACGTTTCGTTTGCGTTGAAGCGAGAGATGCATGAAGGTCAATTCGCTTGCTACCGCCGCTATTCTTCACTCCAGCGTTCTGACAGCGAGTTTCCGCGCCCATTGAGCGAGAAGTGTTCATGTTTACCTGCGCGCGCGTGACACCTTTTTTTTTTTAATTTAGTTAAAACAAGTTGGTGGGCTACTTGGTTTGAATACATGATGGGATGTGTAAGCGCGACAGAGTAAGGACGTTGAAAGAAGCAGACACGCAATGGCAACGCTGTCTCCGTGTGTCTGTTTTTTCCTGCGTCCTCGTTCAATCACGCTTACATATTCTATCATTGTTAATTTAGTTAGTAATCGAATGTTTACAAGTTTATACGGCCGCTAAAGCTACTATCCTTACTTCGTACAGCTATCCAATAATTTGCTGTCGCAATCGGTGCTTCGCCTTTCAGGCGGAACTGCGCCTTTTTTGACACAGTAAACTGTTGCTCTGCGAC
Source organism: Dermacentor variabilis (assembly GCF_050947875.1). Classification (NCBI taxonomy): domain Eukaryota; kingdom Metazoa; phylum Arthropoda; class Arachnida; order Ixodida; family Ixodidae; genus Dermacentor; species Dermacentor variabilis. Next base: position 156,859,451 of record NC_134573.1, read on the forward strand.
GCGGCGCTCATGCCAAGCATCTCGAAACGCTAGCTTGCACGATGTAAAGAATGTTAAGGGTGCTTAGCTTTCTCGCGCAACGCATGTTTCATTGGCCTAATGGGTAGAGCATCAAGGCTGGTATGCTGGAGCACCCTTGTTCAAATACAATCATTGGACACGTTATCTGAAATCGACCAGCGGTGTGCCGAGCGTCGCCTTCCCTACTGTCCATGTCAGTGTTTTCAGCTGTAAACTTTCAGCCCAATGTAAACCAACGAGCACAGGCAAGCGTCATTCTCGCTGATCTATGCACCCTCACATATAATCTCTCTCTCCAGCTCACTTATTCTGCAAGAGTATTTGTTTCCCCTCTTTCCTTACCTTCTCTTTTTTTTTGTGTGTGTAGAAAATGTGTGTGCTTCCCACCGTACATTCTTCTACGTAAGATGCTGCGAAGAAGGGCAAAAATACGAAATTAAATTTGCGGGCAGTTCGACAGAACCGCCTTGACCTCAATGCGCCCCACTTTCTTCCACTGCGGCAAGCAAAACAATTATATACTCTAGAAGATGCTCCCAAACGTCTTCGTTCTGCACAAAGACTAGCGGTAAGTTTTTTTTCAGTCATGCAAAACATAATAAACATATCCTCGCGAAGATAAGTCGCTTCTTTGGCGGCATCACCGCCTTTTATTGCTAGCAAAATAGACATGCATTTGGGCTCCCGATCTCGGCCCTTTGCATTTTTCACTCATACCATAACATTCTTTACTATAAAACCAAGAAAGGGAAAAGAAACGAAGAGACAGCGTGCTACGTCAAAAATTCTGTGCAGCGATCCTTATGTTAACACTCAGGCAGGTTTACTGTACTGGCCGGAGCCGCTGTTAAGTTTGGGTTTGTACTAATTGAAACAGTGCACCACTCTCAAAATTGCGTGCCAACCTTCTGCGTCAGTCTTCCACCACCTTTCGCTTTATAAAACAAATGTTGGCCTGCACTTGCATTGGCGAGTGGAGTTCAACTTGGCTCTGGTTAAACTACTCCTTCACTGAGATGACATCGATGCAAACTGCCATCCAGTGTCTCCTGGAATTATTTAGGACAGCTTGCAGTTGTACAACCTTACCCTTCTTATCTGGTTAAACCTTTCTTTGGTTAATCTATTCCTCTATTGCGATTACACAAAAACCATAGACACACTGGCATACCCTTGTCGGTCAGACCATTGCCATCAAGTGTCTTCTGGAATCAACATGTTTCTAGTCCAACAAGCTCGCCTTATCCTTTCCAACCATGTCCTTTGATTCATCCGTTTGTGAAACAATAAAGACAAAAATGAGCCTTATCCTACCCGGCTCACTGAGAAAGCAGCCTAATGGCGTGCAAGGTATACCGCCACGACACGCGCCCTGGCTACAGGTGCGGCCGTCAGCGCTTTTTTAGGACGTTATATACAGAGTTACGTATTTTAAAGCGGAACCGACGCCCACTCGACAAGGAACGCGTGACGCGACGCTGAGAACAGTGGTGGGTGGCATACGTTTTCGTGTTCTTAGATAGCCGCCATCACCTTGAAAGAGAGCAGCCCCTGATATAGCATCGATATGCAGAAGTTTGATAAAACCACCGCTCCTCCGCCCCTCCCCCCTCTCCCCACTTTCCAATGCGATTAATACCTGCGCGACTGAGCTGCGCGATTTGTTATGAAGGAAACTACTACTGCTTGTTTCGCACGGTTTCACGGGATGCGGAATTTGTCAGGCAGAACGCACAGGAAGCCGAACAATAGGAACAAGTTCCAGGTAAACTTTCGCGCACTTATCACTTTAGTTCTCCTAAAAATTGGGCCCGATCGACGAAGAACTCACACCAGCAACGCACTCCTCTAAACGCGAGATCTCGGCGTTTTGCGCACTGCGCGCACTTTGTCGTGCCCAAGTCGCCGGTCACGAAGTTGAGAGCGGGTTTGTCGAAAGAACAGCCAGGGACAAGGAAGAAACACGGGGAAAGTGACAAATACGAGTGTGGAGCGCCAAAGAGAAATAAAGAAGCCAGGCCTTTAAAAAGGGATGAGCAAAGATGGCCAGAAAAAACAAGAGCGGCCAGCAGAGAGGAGACGGGGAAGAGAGAGAGAGAGAGATAGAAAGTCCTCACTCGTTTCTTTGTGGGAAGCAACTCGAGCGTGGATGACGTAACAAACGGCCGTCCGACGACATGTTGTCGTGGGCAAAGAATGGCCGAGGAGGTTCCGTCGTGTGTGACGGCAAACTACAAGAAGCGCGGAGCAAGCGCTCGATAAGCGCGGAATGAGATAAAAAAACGCAACGTTATAAAGCAAGGAAGACGGAGAATGAACAATAAGTCGGAGAAAGATGCGATGGCCCTAAACTGTTTCTCTACTTCTTTCCCGACTCCGCTAGTTATACCTTTGGAACGGCGCCACGAGATGCTGCGGTTAATATTTTTGCTTCCTCAACCAAATTCATCCACCACCACCACCATTCTCCATTTTTTTTCTTTTTCTCACACTTCTAAGCAGCGCCCTGCCTGCCTGCCTGCCTGCCTGCCTGCACTTACGCCGAGTAGTCGCCGTATTTCATCTACTCCTGACTATCATCATGGCGCTACGCACTGCCGAGCAGACATATTTTCTTTATTTTTTTCACGTTCTCTCTCACTTTCTCCTTTGTTCCTTCGACGATCTTCTTTTTTTTTCTTTGGTTAGCGAGCATAAGCAGAGCCTCCGAAGTGAGGTTGAGCAGGGGGCATACACCTACAACACCCAACCCTCCCTTCCACCCTCCCTCCCTCTCTGCCTGGTCCTTCGGGAAATGGCGGAAGCAAACACACAGCGGAGTGACACGCTGGCAAAGGCAGTGGCGTCGTCAGGACTGTCGTTGTTCCCTCGCTCGCAACCAACTTCGCTCTGCTCTGTTTAGATATGGTAGATTTTTGTTTTTTTTCAGGCTCTTCCTTTGTCTTGTTCGCCATCCATTGTTCTCGTGCGCTTCCCGGTGAACACACACATACAAAAAGAAAGAAAAGTAAGAGATTCAGAAAGTGTGGAAGCGCTCCCGCGTCCTCCAATCCTAGGCGCACCTCGCATACATCATTAGCGTTGGTCCACTGCGTTAGTTTGTGCGCGTTGTTTACGGCAGGTTTAGCAGGCCGCGCGTTGTTTACGTCGCTCGTGCTTTGTCTCGTCTCACTCTCGCTCCACCCTTTTGCTCTTCGTCCAAGGCCATCCCGCCGTCTTGTTCTCATTTCTTTTCATTCTGTGTGTCCCCTGGAAGTTTGCGTGCCCTGGAATTGCAGGAATGAATTTTTCCAGCTTCTTTTGTTTCCTGTTAGGTCCGTCGTTTAACCTCGCCAAGACGACGTAGTATACCTATTTTTTTATTTCGCTCGCAATTATTCATGTAGTCCTCTAATTGCACGCCGCAGCTGCCTTGTCGCGTCTTTCATTGCCGGTTGTATATTCAAGCTCGGCATTCGAATGTCCACTTAGCGCAACTTTTCTGTAATCTCGCTACCTGCATGGGACTTCGCGTTCTGTTTGCTCCACAGGTCTGCTTCCTTAGTTCCCTAGTTTCGGCAGAGGGGTAATTCTTTTTCACCTCCACTTGTTGCTTCGTTCTCCACACTCCCAGTGTAGCGAATAGCAAGATGCTCAAGCTACAACAACTACTCCACCAATCACACACACTACGCTCCGACCTCTTGATGCGGAGAAAAAAAAAAGGCAGACCGTTAAGCTGGCGCAACGGGATGAAATCTACGTAAACGAGAGCTCGTACATTTGCATAGTACGACGTTGGGTGACGATGTTTCCAGGGCCCAGACGAGCGGCATCGCGCATTTTCGCCCCCTCCGTCCCGTTAATTTACTTCTTCAGCATCACAACAGAAACTCTCGAACTAACTAATCTGAGATAGAAAAATACAGCTTTCCGAGTCTCCCTCACGCGCTTTTAAGCATAGGCCATTGTTCATTAGCGCATAAAGCAGTTCGAGCGCTTTTTCGCTACCTGTATGCAACAGACTTGAGTGCCCGACTATAAACATCCTACACCTAAGTTCTCTCTCTCTCTTTCACTCCCCATTCCCCTCCCCACGTGTAGGGTAGCAAACTGGACTCAGTCTGGTTGACCTCCCTGCCTTTCCTTCTTCCCATCTCTCTCTCTCTCTCTCTGAGTGGTAGGCGCTGGGACGTGATGCTTTTCAAACGAGAATAAGCGCATGTTTTTCCGTGTGCGTATCGAGCGAGGAAAGCACAGGATACGAGGCAAGTAAAGCGAGAAAGAAGCGAATCAAACACGTTGTGAAGGCGCCGTAACGCGTAAATGCGATTTTCGTGGCTCTGAAAGGCTTTTTTATACCATCCTCTCTCTTCTAGCCCGCTTACGCAAGATAAATCATGGAACAGCCCAATGTTTCGAATGAAGAGTCACAGTGAAAACGTCTGTTCTTTTATTATTAATAAATGAATTTAAGGAGAGGTTGGCACCTACGTGTGGCTTCGTCGGAAAGTTGTCAACAATCACAAAAGTAGACTAACAAACACATGAACGAACGTTCACGTACTAAGTCCCAGTGCTGCAGTATAAATAAACGTTAGCGCAACGGAAGAGCTCCCATGGCATAAATACACACAAAATCGAAGTGTTCACGCGCAACATATCAGTTCACACAGCATAAATGTTCACAAAGAAGATGTTGGGAACCTGAATGCCGCACTCTAAATACAACAAATACCAATACTACATTAATACGAAGACACAATGAGCATGTAATTTAGGGTGTCTGTTAATAAGAACAATGCGAGCAATAACTGTTGTACGACTTCGTACTTTTGTGGTATTTTTGATTCCTCCAAAGTTTGTACTAAGGCGCACGCAGCGATGTTTTCAAATTTTTCTGTTGGCCATGGACCTAAATTTTTTTCCTAAGGATAGTGCCCGTCCATCCAAGCCATGCAGTTTTTTCCGAAAGGTTCTTGCGGAGAGCATCATGAATTTTTTACAGTCTAGAAGAAGGCGTTCTACGTCTTCTTCTAGACTGAATTATCACTGAAGCAGTGATAATTCATTTTCTTGATGTTCTGCACATGCCATGTGATCAGCTGTTACATTTCCGATGATTTCACAGTGACTTGGAATCCACTGGAAAGTTATGTCGTGTTGTAGATCTCTCGCTAGGACGTATGTGTCCTGTATTTCGTATGTCAGTGTGCTGTTTGCTTTTCTTCAGCTGATTTCATTTAAGCACAGAAATGAGGCTTGTGAGTCACTCAGAATTACAGAGAGCGAAGGGTATTCTAACTGTTAACACATATAGCGTAAAGCAGGAAGTATTGCGTATAGTACTGCTATTGTGGATATTGTAAATAGGCAGAGCTAGCTCTTCTTTCTTGGTATGCAGGTATACAAAACGCAGATATAGAGTTTGTTTCCAGCTTGATTCATCTGTATACATGTGAATGCGATCTACATACTTAGCGTAAAGTTGTGATAAAGTCAATTGCTTTATCGCAACTACGGACAAATAATATTTGCGACCTACTCCAAAAAGTGAAGTGGCTCATGCGCTAGAATGACAGGAGCAGTTAGCGGTGTTTAGACATCGCGGAATATTATTAGAATACGAGGAAAGTATGGACTCGTATAACTGCGTTGACGGCAGTTCGTATCTGGTTTCAATGTCACTTGAAGAGAGCAACGCAGATGCAGCTTTCAGGGCACCAAAGTACCTCATTTTTCGGCACTATGCGACTACGTACCAATCAATCAATCAATCAATCAATCAATCAATCAATCAATCAAGTAATATTTATCTCTTCCAATTAGGTTTGCTTCAAGCAATTCACGCATGGTTGTCTAAACGAGATATTGATTTCAGCGCTCTTCTAATGTTTGTGTCTGTCTAAAATGCGATGACTGTACAGTTAATCAACCAATGAATTGATCAGTCCATCAATTGAGTGAGTGAGTGAGTGAGTGAGTGAGTGAGTGAGTGAGTGAGTGAGTGAGTGAGTGAGTGAGTGAGTGAGTGAGTGAGTGAGTGAGTGAGTGAGTGAGTGAGTGAGTGAGTGAGTGAGTGCGTGAGTGAGTGAGTGAGTGAGTGAGCGTATTTCAATCCTGTGAGCAATCTTGTAAGCGCGCCGTATCCAACAAAATCCTTTATAAGAAACCTATGTTCACGCGCGAACTTTAAAACCCAGGTTAATTGCAATTGCAATATTAATTGCAAAGATTAATAGGGAAAAAATGAGGGAAAGCAACAGTGAACTCTATGCACGAACAATAGAGAAAGTCTAGACGGCTATGAAGGGACCAAACTTAACGACATTGCTGAATTGTGGGGTAGCGGCGCTTAGCAGCGGCGAAAAATGGGGGGAAAACACTCGCGAGGGGCCCATATTTATTAGCCTGCTTATTGCGTCATTAGTCAAATCGGCGATTTAGTAGCAAGAACAAAAATCAAACATAAGTACGTCATCTTTGTCGATAGGCAATTGTAGTTGCCCCAGCTGTCACTGCTGCACTAAATCTTAACGAGTTTTCCCTTAATGGCACCCGCACAAATCGAGCCTGCAAATCTTATCGTGTTCTGCAAATGCGGGCATTCGCCCCACTAATCCCATAGTTGGGAAAACGAACAGGGTAGCTACAGCAGAGCGCCCGAGCAACACGCCACTTGTGTACTCCGCATACGACGTCACAAAAGAAGGGTTAAATGAACCGTTGTTAACGTGATGGAGATTGTGTATTCATTTATGATCTCGCTTTAGGAAACAGTCGAATTCCAAACAACCTAGCGTCAAGCGCAGCGCGCAAATTTCAACAACGCCCAAAACACTGCTCTGGTTGTGCGTTGATACTATCCGAACGCAATGTTCGGAGAACACGCTCCATAAACCACTTTCTTTTTTTTTTTCTGCATCTAATGACGCGAACTTGAAGCGAGTTGTAACGGCGCAGTTCATTGATTTCCTTTTTGCTCCAGGCACCGAATCACCTTTTCGTGCTTTTTTGTTGCTACATTTTCTTCTAAGCACAACATAAAAGCTGCGTCAGAAAAGGCAGTTACTGCTGTAAAAGGCGTTTCTTTTATCGAGATATACAGATGCACTAAAGCACCACGAAGCAGGTTCGATCAAAACTCAATTGATTGGAGGAGGCGTAGGAAATAGACGGCTATTCGCACTGCATTTTTATTAAATCTACGTCAGAAAGCTTTGCCGAACTGGGTTGAATGTGCCACATTAATCACTGGTACACTAGAACAAAAGTTAGGAGCCGCTCTATTTAGCATTTCTCTCTTCGGCTATCTAGCTTCCTCAATATTATTTTTGCCTCTCTGATCTGTCTGTCTGTCTGTCTACCTCTGTCTCTCCATATATATATATATATATATATATATATATATATAAAATGAAGAAGAAGAATACGACGCACGTGCACTAAGCACAGTGAATTTGACGGACGTTCCGGCTGCTGGACCAGCCTTTGCCAGGCATTCAGGCTGGCTTTGATAAATGTAGTCTACGTCGTGCGTCCAGGGAGAAAAAAACGCACATTGGGTACGTAGCCATGTGTCTCTTATCCCCAAACGCAAGCAGGTGAAGATAACACATCTAGAGAATACACCAACCGCTATTTCGAACACTTTCCTGAAATATTACTTGAAAAAAACAGAGAACGCCAAGAACAATGTACGACGTCTATTTTTTTCTCTTTTTTTTCTTAACTACATGATCGCTATATATGTTGACGCCTTTAAACTGTGCAGCGTCCACATTTTTTTCCATAAAAGGAATATATTCTGAAACTCAAATAACGAGCCGGCTCTGAACATAAGAAAGTTGTAGTCAGAAGCAATAAAGGCACTAAAAACAGCTCACAACCGATATTATACATAAAACACACTCGAGCGCAAATTCGTCTCCCATAAATGCAGAAAGGACAACTGAACAAAGAGGTCGCACAAAACGCACTAGAATGCAAAGTGCAGTCACAAAAATACAAAAAAGACAATCATCATTCCCCCAACTTCCAACTCGAGCGAAATATTTCAATGCATAGTACTTGCGTCTCGATGTTTCCTCATAGAACAAACTAGCGCTTTCACTGCGCTCGCGTGGATGTCTAGAGATTTAAGTACTCCGCGGGACTCGCTCTCCAAATCGTCAGACTTTTCTAACCTTCAGCGTAAAGTGGGGAGACGCAGCACCATCATTTTTCTGCTCATTGCGCGAGAAACTAGGAAGCCGTGGCGGTGACAAGGGTGCCACCAGGAGGCACCAGTGCGCACCTATACATAAAGCCGCGGGATATTTTGTTCCAACATTTGGCTCCCTGTAGCGGACAAAATGAACAGCGCACCAAAGGACACACACACACACACACAAAAAGAAAGATGAGGCCATTTTATATATTTACCAAAAATAAGAGTGTTGATGCGAATAACTGAACAATGAAAAAAAAAAAGAAAACCTATTTAGCAGGCCTAACGTTGTGCAGCAATAAAAAGAAAACATGATAAAACTAGGTCACACACTATACGTGAGGCGCTTCTGACGACTTAGAAACTGAGCAGCTGCGTTTTCTGTTTACCTTCTGTTTTCTGTTTTCTGTTTACCTCCACTTTCACGTAAACAAGCCAAAACGAACAAAAATGGTACTTTAAAAGGTACCATTCTTGCACAAAGCGCTGAACATAAATAAATGTATAAACTCAGGAGTACATCACACGAAAATTGGAGGTCATTTCAGCCCAAGGCACAAACTAGGAGGACCTGAGAAGACAAGTTCTTTCTGTTTCTTGGCGAAAAAAAAAAGCAGTGAAAACCGCAGCCAAACATCATCAAACAAGGAGGCGATTCTCCGGGGCGTTCTATGGCGAAGCGCTCTTATTTATTTACACTCCCTCGGGCACCGGCTCGCATCCCAGCAACTACCGGCAACCCGTGAGCGTATACGACTCCTATTTTCCTCTGACAGACCGTGCACCTTCAGGCGCCACGCGTGTGCACACACGTACAGACACTCAGAAGCCTAAAGGCCACCTTTGTCGCACGGCACATCCCCTACCCGCGACGCACCTCTGGTGTTGTACCGTTCGGTCTCCGCTCTGACGTCGCTGTGTACCGTTCCGCTGCCGCTACCGTGAGGGTCGGGTCGGACGGCGAATGTCTCGTCTCCCGGTGTGCTTACGTGTGGCCGCTTGCTTCGCGTCGGTCCTGTTTCTCATTATCCGTCTCTTCCACGGTTTCTTTGCGGACAACGTCGTTACACCGAACGGATGGCTGCCATCAGCGCCTTCATTCGGGTTGACCGGTTTTGGTCGACCGCGAGCGGATTCGGCGGTAGTAGTTTTCGTCGAGTTGCTTGCTAAAGTCTCGAATCTCTCGTTACAGTTCGCGATTCACTGTAGTTTTGTCTCTTCCTTTTTTACCTCTATATTATTATTTTATTTTTTGTTTCGAAAAGTGGCAGTTTGATGTCCAGGCATAGGTTCGTTGTTAGGAAGAACTCAGATTAGCACAGTATGAGTGAATTTTCCCCTTTGGAAGGTACGCAAGCTTCAAGCTTTGCTGTGGAAGGACCGCTGGTTCTTCTCACTCTACCGGCACAATGCATCAACAGCGCTTGCATAGGCACCGGAAAGCGCAGCAGTTGCAAGATGTGAACCAGCTCTCTTTAGACAACATGTAAAATCTCTTCGTGACTCTCTATTACGGTTAGTCATCATAGTAGCCTGAAATGTAGCCTCATATATATCCGTAGCTCATGTCGGAAACCAGCAAAGTAAACTAAGAGCTATCGCTATCAGCACGGCAACGTTTCAGTCAATATGGATATTTTCTTTTCCTTTTTTTCCTCAATAGGTGTTTTGCATTCGCACACCCGGAAAAGCG